>NC_135896.1:96688842-97119572 GCF_964194155.1 Cetorhinus maximus
GAGTGGCTTGGAAGGGAACTTCCAGGTGGTGGTGTTCCCATGCGTCTGTTGCCCTTGTCCTTGTACATGGTAGAGGTCGTGGGTTTGGAAGGTGCTGTCAAAGGAACCTTGATAAATTCCTGCAATGCATCTTGTAGATGATACATACTGCTGCCCCTGTTTGTCGTTGGTGGAGGGAGTAAATTTTGAAGGTAGTGGACAGGTTGCCAATCTAGTGGGGCTGCTTTGTCCTGGATGGTGTCGAGCGTCTTGAGTGTTGTTGGAGCTGCACTCATCCAGGCAAGTGGGGAGTATTCCATCACTCTCCTGACTTGTGCCTTGTAGATGGTGGACAGGCTTTGGGGTAATGGTACCCACATTGCAACAGCAAGTTTCAAACAAAACAAGGGCAAAGTTTCAGCTTTACAATGTATTTTATTTGAAGACTTATTTTAGAAACTTTTCTTTTCAGCGAAGACTTCTGTACAGCAGCTTTGTACTGACCTGGTAGAAAATGGATCATCTGTTGAAAGAAGTTCAGCTATCATCAGGCCACAATCTTTGGACCTCAGGTTTATTACTGTGGATGGAGAAGAAATTGATGCAAATGCGCAAGCATTCGGTTATATGGAACTTTATGTAAGTCATGAATTATGATTATTGATAATTATTTCTAAAGACGGCTTTTTGAGGATGACATTTTAAGGATATTTTTTATAAATTATTCTTGTTATGATAGCTGAATCCTTTGAATACCAAAATATTTTGGTATTCGTTTTAGGGGACCATGGACCTAGGGTGGAATTTTACGCCCCTGTTGCACCGGGGATGGGGCGGTAAAATGCGACAAGCCGATGAAAACCCCATTGGCTTCAGCTGGAAAGGAAGATCCTGCCGTGGGAGGGGCTGTAAAATTCCACCCATAGTGTCAGTCCCTAATATTTATAATAAAGATTAAATTTAGATTGCTGAGAGTTAGAAAAAAATTCGTTGTGTTCATCTTTAATTACCTGCTCTACAAACATCGAAATTCATAAAAGGAATTTGGATAATTTATACCAACACTTTATATTTAGCCACAGATTGGTTGCGTTGCTTACTACGTAGCCTTTGCATTGTTCTGTATTCACAGTTGCTTTGCTGCAAAGCGATTTTGGATGCTTATGGATGTCTGAGCACTATGTTCTTTCACAATATCCAAACAAAAGGTGAATTTTTAAGACGCCTGTATGTAGTGGATAGGAGTTCCATGCCACCTGATAAGGTGTAAACCTCCATTTAATGTAACCCTAGTGCAGTGGGTGAAATTTTTTTATACCCACATGGTCAGAAAGGCCTTGCGTGTAGCAGTGGCTTGTCGAAAATTGCAGGTACGTAATTTCTACAGCAGCCTTCTGTCTTGTAAGATGATGGTTTGTGCCTGGTGTGGCTCAGGCAGTCTCTGCTGCATTTGCTGCAGAGGAAGACAGTGGGGCTGAGAAGGTGCACAATTCACCGGCCTCTGTTTTCCCTGGACCTTCCTCTCGGCCGGCTGAGCTTTGTGTTTCTGCTCGCCTCTTCCAATGTCCTTTCAAACAGTCAGCCCCCAGAGGTCACAGCCGTCAAGTGACTGTCTCCCAGCTGTCCATGTCAATGTCCGCCATCTTCATAGCTCGCTTGCATATTTCCTTATAGTGGAGGTATGATAGTCCAGATTAATTTTATTTTTATTATATGTTCATGAGAGGCGGGTGTTGCAGGCAAGGCCGGAATTTCTTCACCAATAGGTCTTGTGAAAATGGTGAGAGTACGGCCACAGTGGTCAATTCACCATACAGGAGGTCTTTGGGTATATGGCTGTCATCCATCTGATGAATGTGGCCAAGTTAGCGCAGACTTTGTTGGCTTAGCAAGCCGTGTTTGCTGATGGAATTAGCATGTTCCAACGCTGCTGAGTTGGTGACCGTGTCCTGCCAAGAGATGCCAAGGAGACAGCCGAGACAGCGAAGCTGTAAACTGTCCCTCCTACCTTGCCTACTATTGTCTAAGTATCACCACTATAGAGTCGCAGGCTTGGAAGACTCGCAGTTTAGTGTTCTCAATCAGGTTGCTGTTATACCCTCTTACTCAGCTTGGATGTAACAGCTGCAGCTTTTGCAATGCATGTGTTAATTTTAGCGTGATGTGACAGATTGCTGGTGATTATGGAGTTTAGATATGTGAAGCTATCAACAGCTTCCAACGTCACATTATCAATGCTGGTAGCTGGCGGTATGGCAACATCCTGGACCATGACATTATCTTTCTGATACTGATGGTCAAACCAAATGCTTTACAGGAATAAGAGAGTCTGTCCATTTGCCACCGAATGTGTTCCTTAGTGTGGAATGCTAGTACGGCATTGTCAGGGTAAAGCAACTCTCTGACAAGGACTCGGTGCACCTTTTCCTGGATCTCAGGCAAACAATGCTGAACATCTTTTTGTCAGTGCTGGTATGTAAATTGACACCCTCTGTGGATGACTTGAAGACATGTGACAGCAGCAAACAGAAAAATATACCAAAGATTGTCAATGCCAGAGTGCAGCCCTGTTTGACCCCACTTTGGATCTCAAAGGGTGATAATGGATGGTAAATGGATTGCAAATTTAAAGAAAATTTTCGAAACAGGTTAGAGGTTATTTCTGTGCACAGGTTCTACAAGTGATATGTGTGGTCTAGTTGTAAATGTTTTTGGAAAAGGATGAAGAACAATCAAACATAAAAATATTTAACTTGAGGAAGACCAATTTAAATGAATTAAAAAGGAATCTAGTCCAGATTAATGTTATTTCTATTATATGTTCACGAGAGGCGGGTGTTGCAGGCAAGGCCGGAATTTCTTCACCAGTAGGTCTTGTGAAAATGGTAGCAAACTGCCCTTGAACTGCTGCAGACATTGTGGTGAGGGTACGCCCATAGTGCAGTTAGGTCGGTAGCTGTAGGATTTTGATCCAGCAGCAGGGAGGGATGGTGTGTGACTCGAACTTGCAGGTATTGGTGCTCCCATATGCCGACTGCTCTGGTTCTTCTAAATGGTAGAGGTTGGGAGGTGCTGTCGAAGAAGCCTTTGCGAGATGCTGCAGTGCAATCTTGTAGATTATACACACTTGTAACCTTTAGAATAATCGACCTAAACAGAGTTGGCGCATTTGGTGACCGCTTTGGTGCCTTCGGAGATGGCGTGTTTGGCCAGTTCCCCTGGCAGCATGAGGCAGTCGGCGCTCTGGATCTGCCTGGCTGAGACGGTGTGGCACTTGTTGTGGTGAATGAGGTGCGAGGCCTCGGAGGCGATGTGCTTGAAAATGTCGACAGTGAAGGAACTCATAACACTCATGGCCTTGGGACGAGATCCTGGTGGAAGGATGGACCTGGTAAAATCCACTTCTGGTAAAATCCCAGCGGGCACGTGCCATCCAGCCTAACTTCACACTCCCCCTAACACCACCAACCCCCCCTCCCCACCCCCCCAACACACCCCTCTGCCCACCCACTCCTGGAATAGGTGTAAAGTTAAGAACTGAGAAATGAGGAGCAGAAGTAGGCTATTCGGGATAGATAATTTGCCAACACACCATTGTGCCCTAGTAGGCTATTTGGCCCCTCAGGCCTACGCCTGCCATTCAACTAGATGATGGCTGAACTCCTACCTCAATACCATTTTTAAGCACTATCCACATATCCCTTGATATGTTTAATATCCAGAAATCTATCGATCTCTGTCTTGAATTTACTCAATGACTGAACCTCGATAGCCTTCTGGGGTACAGAATTCCAAAGATTCATCACCTTCTGGGTAAAGAAATTCCTCCTCATCTCAGTCCTATTATCTATCCCCTTCACATTGATAGTATTTCTACAAAATGATTGATATCTAGCTATCAGTAACCTAATGAAAATAGCACTAACTGAATTATCTGCACATCTCTGGTGTCTTGAACTTTGGAATGAGCTGATTAATCATACTCCGCCTTTAGAATCTGTTGAGGTGCATTTCAAAGCTTTCTAGTTACACAGCGGTGTTGCACCTTTACAGTTTTTACAAAAAGCTATTTTTTTGATAAGTGTCGAAGAATTGTCTCTTCACAGGGATTGTCCTAGGTGTCCAGTTGGTGCGAACCAATTTCTAGCCCAGTGTGGCAGACCAAGCCTGCACGTAGTAGGATGATAACTCATCCTACTGGAAGAAACAGTGGAACTCAGTAAACAGTTTGCCGTTTTTAAAACATTGCTGCTTTTTCACTTTCATTCTATCATGATTTTTTGTGCAGCTCGTTGTATTTATTGAGCGCTGGTTGTCCAAATATCTTTTTTTTAAAAATCTCTCTGAAGGCCACAATATTCTAACTTAAACACTGCAATGCCATTATTCTTTGTTCGCTGAAATAATGGACTTCTGTCAGTTGTGTTGACACTGCCAAGTGACTCAGATATCCTGGCAAACACTCTTCCAAAATGGTCAGTGATATCACCAAAATTACTGACTTCTCTTCCTGCTGTGACTTTTCACCACTCGAAACATTTGGAATTTTATTTTGCAGTATGTAGCAACTTTAGTTCTTGGTAAACAGCAAATAATAAATGATCTGTTTTAGAGTCGAGGATACGGATTGGTGGGAAGCGATAGTTTTAAAGAAATGGAGCAGGTCTTCCAGATGTGCCCAAGCACATTGGATGGCCTGGGCACAGTATATGGAGGAACATCAGACAGGGAGATTGGACACTACGGGGTCCACCTGATTTTCCACCTGGTTACATTAATGGATGAGGGAATCAACCACACTCACACGGACATGTGATTGTCCCTGTCCCAGTTTCCCCAATGCACTGTGCAAAATACCGAGCCTGGGTGAACATTGACCATGACATGCGCAGATTGTCAAAGATACGTCTACGTGTTGATGGAATTGTTTCTCAGCTCCTGGAGCCAGCTTCACAGGAAACAAAATTAGAAACTATATATGCTTAATTGTACAACTTCTAGTCATTAAAAAAAAAGAGGGGAGGCGGTGGTGTAGTGATATGTCACTGGACTAATAATTCAGAGGCCTAGAAAAATTCTCTGGGAACATGGATTCAGATCCCACTATAGCAGCTGGTGGAATTTAAATTTAATTAATAAAATAGGAATTGAAAACTAGTCTCAGTAATGGTGACCATGAAACTATCAACGATTGTCATAAAAACCCATCTGGTTCACTAATGCCCCTTTAGGGTGCCACCCTTACCCGGTCTGGCCTACATGTGACTCCAGACCCACAGCGATGTGGTTGATTCTTAACTGGCCTCTGAAATGGCCTAGCAAGCCGTTCAGTTTAAGGGCAATGAGGGACAGGCAATAAATGCTGGCCTTGCCAGTGATGCCCACATCGATGAAAGAATAAATTTTTAAAAAACTTGTTTGGAGAATTTTTCTAACACAGGAGAGGGGGTCTCAGAAGCAAAAGATTGAGAACCCCTGTCACAGTGATCTCGATCTTCAAAGAAGTTAATGTCTGTCAGACAGGATCCTCACATTCTGAATCCATGTTGAGTGATGTTTACCTGATTGTTAATGTGCAGATGATTTTCAGGTCGACTGGTAATTAATTCCATTATTCTACAGACAATAGAAACAAGACAAGTAAGTCCAAAGTGGCCTCTTCATCAGCCTTTCTGAATATAGCTGACACATTAACTTGTCAATCTTCTGGTACCTCTAGGGTGTTTCGTGACAACACGATAATTCAGGGCTTCACAATTCTCCTCCTATAATCTCTTGCCGCAGTTCTGGGGTTAATACCTTCTTTGGCGATTTATTTGTTTTGATCCTATTTAGCCTGCCATTGATTTCACATGCAATAACTTCGGTTAGAGCAAAAACAAAAATACCTGGAAAAACTCAGCAGGTCTGGCAGCATCTGCGGAGAGGAACACAGTTAACGTTTCGAGTCTGAATGACTCTTCATCAGAACTAAGGAAAAATAGAAAAGAGGTAAAATATAAGCTGGTTTAAGGGGGGGTGGGACAGGTAGAGCTGGATAGAGGGCCAGTGGTAGGTGGAGATTGCCAAAAGATGTCATAGACAAAAGGTCAAAGAGGTGTTGACGGTGGTGATATTATCTAAGGAATGTGATAATGGTGACATTAAGGGTAGAAAGCAGGATGAGCAAAGTACAGATAGCCCTAGTTACGGGGGTGGGGGTGGGGGGTGTGTGGAGGGATCGAAATAGGCTAAAAGGTAGAGATAAAACAATGAATGGAAATACTAAAGGCTGAGCGTCAACTCGCAGACACTTCCTCCTACCTTCCCCTGGACCATGACCCCACCACTGAACATCAAGCCATTGTTTCTAGGACTGTCACTGACCTCATCTCCTCTGGAGATCTTCGTTCCACAGCTTCCAACCTCATAGTCTCCCAACCTAGGACAGCCCGCTTCTACCTCCTACCCAAAATCCACAAACAGGACTGTCCCGGCAGACCGATTATGTCAGCCTGTTCCTGCCCCACGGAACTCATTTCTTGCTATCTTTACTCCATTCTCTCTCCCCTTGACCAGTCTCTTCCCACCTACATCCGCGATTCCTCTGACACCCTACATCATATCAACAATTTCCAGTTCCCTGACCCCAACCGCCGCCTCTTCACCATGGACGTCCAATCCCTCTACCTCCATCCCCCACCAGGATGGTCTGAGGGCTCTCCGCTTCTTCCTTGAACAGAGGCCCGAACAATCCCCATCCACCACTACTCTCCTCCGTCTGGCTGAACTTGTTCTCTCACTGAACAATTTCTCCTTAAACTCCTCTCACTTCCTCCAAATAAAAGGTGTGGCTATGGGTACCCGCATGGGCCCCAGTTATGCCTGTCTCTTTATGGGTTATGTGGAACATTCCTTGTTCCAGTCCTGCTCTGGCCCCCTCCCACAACTCTTTCTCCGGTACATCGATGACTGCTTCGGTGCTGCTTCATGCTCTCGTCGGGACCTGGAAAAATTTATTAATTTTGCTTCCAATTTCCATCCCTCCATCATTTTCACATGGTTCATCTCTGACACTTCCCTTCCTTGACCTCTCTGTCTCAATTTTTGGTGATAGACTGTCCACCAATATCCATTACAAGCCCACCGACTCCCACAGCTACCTTGACTACAGCTCCTCACACCCCGCTTCCTGTAAGGATTCCATCCCGATCTCTCAGTTCCTTCAACTCTGTCACATCTGTTCTGATGATGCCACTTTCAAAAACAGTTCCTCTGACATGTCTTCCTTCTTCCTTAACCAAGGTTTTCCACCCACGGTGGTTGACAGGGCCCTCAACTGTGTCCAGCCCATCTCCCGCGCATCCGCCCTCACACCTTCCTCTCCCTCCCAGAACCAAGATAGGGTCCCCCTTGTCCTCACTTATCACCCCACCAGCCTCCGCATTCAAAGGATCATCCTCCGCCAACTCCAGCATGATGCCACCACCAAACACATCTTCCCTTCACCCCCCTGATGACATTCCGCAGGGATCGGTCCCTCCGTGACATCCTGGTCCACTCCTCCATCACCCCCTACACCTCAAACCCTTCCACGGCACCTTCCCATGCAACCGCAGAAGGTGCAACACCTGCCCCTTTACTTTGTCCCTCCTCACCGTCCAAGGGCCTAAACACTCCTTTCAAGTGAAGCAGCATTTCACTTGCACTTCCCTCAATTTAGTCTACTGTATTCGCTGCTCCCAATGCGGTCTCCTCTACATTGGAGAGACCAAACGCAGACTGGGTGACCGCTTTGTGGAACACCTTTGGTCTGTCCGCAAGCATGACCCAGACCTCCCTGTCGCTTGCCATTTCAACACACCACCCTGCTCTCATGCCCACATGTCTGTCCTTGGCCTGCTGCAATGTTCCAGTGAAGCTCAACGCAAACTGGAGGAACTGCACCTCATCTTCCGACTAGGCACTTTACAGCCTTCCGGACTGAATATTGAGTTCAACAACTTTAGATCATGAACCCTCTCCTCCATCCCCACCCTCTTTCCGATCCCCCTTTTTTCCAATAATTTATATATATTTTTCTTTTCCCACCTATTTCCATTATTTTTATATGTATTTCCATCCATTGTTTTTATCTCTACCTTTTAGCCTATTTCGATCCCTTCCCCCCACCCCACCCCCACTAGGGCTATCTATACTTTGCTCATCCTGCTTTCTACCCTTAATGTCACCTATTAGCACATTCCTTAGATAATATCACCACCTTCAACACCTCTTTGTCCTTTTGTCTATGACATCTTTTGGCTATCTCCACCTATCACTGGCCCTCTATCCAGCTCTACCTGTCCCACCGCCCCCTTAAACCAGCTTATATTTCACCTCTCTTCTATTTTTCCTTAGTTCTGATGAAGAGTCATTCGGACTCGAAACTTTAACTGTGTTCCTCTCCGGAGATGCTGTCAGACCTGCTGAGTTTTTCCAGGTATTTGTTGCCTTTTTGCCTTTATCTTTGGTTAGAGCATGTGGCTTGTGACTTTATGAATATTTGGAGGAAGTAATAATCGAGAATATTCACTAAGATAAAAGCAAAAAACTGCGGATGCTGGGAATCGAAAACAAAAATACCTGGAAAAACTCAGCAGGTCTGACAGCATCTGCGGAGAGGAACACAGTTAACGTTTCAAGTCCATATGACTCTTCACTAGAATACCAAATATGAGAATATTCACTGTTCTGAGCTGATCCTCTGTTTTAAGTCTGTTTGCATTTTGAGTTTTTTTTTTAACCTCTTTGTCCTCTATGGGTTGTGGTCCTGATGTTTCTTCTCCGCCAAGTTTAGCTTTAGTTGCTGGTCTTTCTTTCCTTCTGGTCACCTTTCTAATATATTTTTGAAATTTTTTCAACCCCTCCCAGTGATTCCCTTTTCTGCTCACTTTCTGATGGATTTGTGCATACCATTTTCCTTTTTATCTCACTTACAATTTCAGTGCTGCCTCATGTGCTTAGTCACTGCTTGTTGATTCTGGTAATGTATTTATCCTACAGTATGCACCATTAAGGTGACCATTCATCTCCCACTGATGTATTGCCAAACCGCCTCAGTTTGTTTTAGTTGTTCCCTAATTTCGTTAAAATGATCAAAATGACTTTGTAAACAGGTAGTTAGATTTATGAACTTGGCTCAATGTTTTGTTGCCAAATATATCCATTTAGAATTGATTGCTGTTGTGGATTAAGAAACTAATTCTAAACATTGATTTAGATTAGATACATCCAGTTTGTTTAGAAGCTACAAATATTGACACTTCACCATGTTGCATGTAGTTTGTTTTAATGGTATATAAGCGGACTAAATAATATTTCAAATTATTATGCGATCTTCTTACACCTGCCAAATTTTCACTTTTTTGTCCCTTTTCTACCATTCACCTCCCTTCCTGAAAGTGGTAACACTGGGTCCAATTCCATCTGCGCAACCTTCTGGTACCTCCTCTTCAACATTGCATTTGACTAGACTTTTTTTTAAAAAAAATTATTCTTTCACAGGATGTGGGTGTCACTGGCTGGGCCAGCATTTGTTGCCCATCCCAAATTGCCTCTGAGAAGATGGTGGTGAGCCATCTGCTTAAACCACTGCAGCCCATGTGGTGTAGGTCCACCCACAGTGCTGTTGGAGAGGGAGTTCCAGGATCTTGACCCAGCGACAGTGAAGGAACGGCGATATATTTCCAAGTCGGGATGGTGAGTGACCTGGAGGGGAACTTCCAGGTGGTGGTGTTCCCGCTGCCCTTGTCCTTCTAGATGGTAGAGGTTGTGGGTTTGGAAGGTGCTGTTGAAGGAGCCTTGATGAGTAGCTGCAGTACATCTTGTATATGGTACACACTGCTGTCACTGTACATTGGTGGTGGAGGGAGTAAATGTTTAAGATGGTGGGTGGAGTGCCAATCAAGCGGGCTACTTTGTCATGGTGGTGTTGAGCTTCTTTAATTTTATTGAAGTTGCACCCATCCAGGTAAGTGGAGAGTATTCCTTCACAGTCCTGACTTGTGCCTTGTAGGTGATGGACAGGCTTTGGAGAGTCAAGAGGTGAGTTAGTCACTGCAGAATTCCCAGCCTCTGACCTGACCTGCTCTTCTAGTCACAGTATTTATATGGCTGCTCCAGTTAAGTTTCTGGTAAGTGGTAACCCCCAGGATGTTGATCGTGGGGGATTCGGTGATGGTAATGCTATTGAGTGTCAAGGGGAGATGGTTAGATTCTCTCTGGTTGGAGATGGTCATTTCACCCAATATCTGTTTGAATTGTTGTTCTTCATGTGTGACTCTGGATGAGTATCAGCAAGGTATTCCTCATTGAAATCTTCCGCATTCCCAATCCCATGCTTTGCTGGTGTTAACTCACATTCACTCACAGTAGATTGCAGTCAGAAGCAGGACACTGGCTCTTTCTCAATTCCACCCATTTAACCTTGACCCCAGCCCCTAAACCCTTTGTGGCAAGTGCCACACCATGTCACCATGTCATTCATCTATGCACTATCAATTGAGAGGGGGCTTCTCAGTTTTCAGTGTTACAAACGCATGCAAATGGATATCTCGTGACCACTGAACAAGGTTGACATTGCTTTCATTAAGCTTTTATTTCCGCACATTAATGTTTCTAACACAGAGTTGTCCATAATGTTCCAAAACAAATATTTCTGAATTAAACTATTTTTGCAGTTGTGTTTAAAGTAAATAATTGATTTAGGAATTGTATATTTTTGTGCAAAGTGCCACATCCCATTAATAGTTCTTTGAGGGCTATACAATCTTACCTTTGCATCTTGCAAGGTGTTGATTTTCACTAGACTGATGCCTCGACTCCAAGGGTCAAGCTATAATGTGAGAATAAAGAAACCAGGATTGGATTCCCTGTAATTTCGAAACTTAAAGGGTGATTTGGTCAAGGTTTTCATGATATTAGGGAAACAGATAAGGGATTTATGCTGATCGGGGAGTCTAGGGCTTGGGGGAACGGTCAGAACATTAGAGCCTGACCTGTTTAGGAGTGATATTAGGAAAGACTTCTTCACACACAGGGCGGTAGAAGATTCTAGATCAATTGTTAATTTTAGAACGGAGATTGATGGATTTTTGTTTGGCAAGGGTATTCAGGAACAGGGGGCAAATCCCTGAGGAGGCTAAGATAGAAATGAGACTCATATCACTTCAATAATGCCATGGAGCAAACTAAGGAGTTCTGAAACTCCATTTTAGGTGCTTGTAATATATCTCATTGAGCATCTGAGGAATCATTGCTGCTTCTTGCATTCTGTAAAATATCGCAATGAAGTCAAGCCTGCTGCTGAAAGATGAAGGTGATAATAAAGTTAAGACCTCCTGCTTCATAGCGTGAGGTGGGGCATAGGATGGTGAGGATGTGAGACAGCCAGGACCCATGGAAAGTAGGATGCAACTCCAAATAGCTCAGAAATAACATAATTTCACATGTGCCACCCTCCCCCACCTGTCTGAAGGTTGGGGAGAGTCAGAGGGTTGCGGGAGCGAATGGTAGGGTCAGGGGGAGAGTTGGAGGGCTGGGGAGGGAGTCAGGGGGGTCAGTGGGGATTTGGTGGGTAGGGGAGAGATTGTCAGTTGTGTAGTTACCCAGGAATATATATGCTTATTTTTCTGTTTAATATTTCCAACGTAACTACCCAGATAAGTAGGTTGGAACCCTCCAAAGTCTCTGACTCTAAGTCAGAGATGGAGACTTTTTCAGCGGGTTCTGAGGAACAGAGGAATTGCCTCTCAGGAGTTGAAACTTCCTGGGACATTCCCACGGAGCCAGTGCACTGGGACTTCTGAGGGTTCCTGTAGCACACCCTCCAGGGTACATCTGGTCCCTGACTATCCGGAGACCGGAAAATCCGTTTTTTTTTTTGGGTAGGCTTTGCTTTAAAGCTTTAAAGGCTCGTTTTCAAACCAATGAAAAATCAAGATAGATCAAAGCTGGGCGTAAACTTTGGAAAAGTGAGACTGACCAACGGTGACTTTTAAAGCAGTAAACTTTTCTACGGTGCTCACAAGGTTAACATTGCATTAAGGTTTGGAATCTGAAGCAGCTACAACTACAGTGATTATTTGGAGAGCTTCAGTCAACTAATCTGTACCATTTCTTCATTAGTGAGAACGTTATTTGGAAAATTTTAATGGACTACAATGTTGTTTTGTGTTGTCTCGCAACACTGCCTTGTGCTCTGTAACACAAACATCTGCAATAACAATGGGTCTTTCTTATTATATTTTGGAAAATAAAAGCATGTACCTTGCTTCTGTTATTTTTTGAACTACATGTTGTAAATTACATTTTATACAATTGCCAATGAGTTAATGATTTAGAAATATAGATTAGTTTCAGATAAGTACCATAAACAGAGAGTTAACTGGAATAGAATTACAATTTCCCGTAGGAATAAATTATGAAGATGAGACCTTTGCATGACACAGAATATTTAACTATTCATGCTGTGGTATGGTTGATAGGAAAGTACCAAGAAGCACTGTACAGAGATTCCAAACTGTTATTATTTGCTTTTAACTAGGTCATGACTGCATTGAAATGGAATGCAGATTCCTTTGGTAACACACCCATAAGGCTTGACTGTAACTGGACCCACCCAATCCAGTTCTTTCTGATTGATGTAAGAGTGCAATCAATTCGCTTGCTGAAAAAATTAATTCATTTTTCGTTAAAGTCCAGCTTTATAAAAGTCACAAGTGGTTACTGTGCCATTGTTATGACCTTTTACAAGGGGCTGTGGCTCTGCTGAGTCTGTAGTTTATGGCGATCTATATTTCTTTGTGACATTGTTAACTGTGTTATGTAGAGTGCACATGTGCAAATGGCACACTGGCTGTGTGATTTTGTTTAGTTGATACTAAAGTTGATGCCTCACATTTAGTATTATTAAAAAATGCTTATTTTGTGGTGTTAAGACTAGACCAGCATACAAAACACATTTGTACCATTGCTGAGGGAAAAGTACAAAATATGAGAGATGGCACCATTTATCAATATAAAAAGTGATTATCTGTTTGTGGAGTTAAGTGGATTTGAATCCTCTCCTGTCTAGGAAGTCATGTCAAAAGCAGCAATATTCACTCTTTATTCTACCTGAATGTTTCAGTCTGTTGCTGGGTGCTAATGCAAAAATTGATCAGTCAGAAGTGTTAAAGTGCATCTCCAAAGTTGATCAGGAGGGTGTATTACACTGTTACTGTTGACATCCCACCTCAGCAGAAGCATAGTCAAATACAAGTGAACCTCGATTTTCCACTATATTGAGCGATGTCTGTGCAGATATTGGAAGTTGGCAGGTAAGTGAGAGGCTTCTGCAAAACACCATGGATTCTGGAAATCTGGAATGGAAACTAAGTGCTAGGAATACTCAGCGGGTCTGGCAACCTCTGTGGAGAGAGAAACAGAGTTAACATTTCAGTTGGATGATTGTGTCAGAACTGGAAGAAGTTAGAGATTTAACAGTCTTTAACCAAGTACACGGGGGGCGGCAGGTGGGGGAGTGGGGGGAGGTTGGGAAGAAGTGGGTGGGACAGAAGAACAAAAGGAGAGGTCTGTGAAGGCAGGACAGGTTAAATGATGAGGCATAATGATGCAGAGCAAAAAGGGCTAGTCATAGGACAAGTAAAGAAAAAAAGATGGGCCTAGAGGAGTTGTAAATGGCAACAGCAGAACCATTACCAACTTCACTGCTTGGAAAATGAGAACATTTGAACTTACTGAACGCAATGTTGAGTCCCGACAGTTGTAAAGTTCCTAATGCGAAGATGAGGAGTTTCTCAAACTACCATTGTGCTTTATTGGAACAGTGTAGGAGGCCGAGGACAGAATGAGAGACAGAATGCATAGAGGATTAAAATGTCAAACATAGGACCACATTTGCGGACTTAACAGAGGTCTTCAGCAAAGCGATCACCCAATCTGCATTTGGTCTCCCCAGTGTAAATGAGACGGCATTGTGTGTAGTGAATACAGTGTACTAAACTGAAAGAAGCACAGGTAAATCACTGGCTCGTTTGAGGGCCCTGGACAGTGAGAAGGGGGAGGTAAAAGGGCAGGTGATACAACTTATACACTTTCACAGGAGGATGCTGTGGGAAAGGGAATGGATCTAGGGGATGATGACAGAGTGGGCTCGGGCATTGCAAAGGGAACCATCCCACTGGAATTCTGAAAGGAGGGGTGGGAAGATATGTTCGGTGGTGACATCATGGCGGAGGGGCTGAGAGTGGTGGAGGATGACTCGCTGAATGGGGAGGGGAGGCTAGTCACGTCGAAGGTGAGGACAGAGGGGGTCCGAATGTGTTTCTGGGCAAGAGGAGAAGGGTGGGGGCAGGAACTAGGATGGACACAGTCAAGGGCCCTGTCGACCAAAGTGGAAGAAAATCTCAGTGGAAGGAAAAGGAAGACCTACCAGAAACTCTAGTGCAGAAGGTTGAATCATCAGAACAGAGGCAACAGAGTTGGAGAAGATAGGAGAATGAACTAATCCTTCCAGGAGATGGTGTAATCAGTGGTGGGAGACCATGGGACAGCCTAGTCCCAGAAATGGAAAAACTGAAGTGGGAAAATGTAGGGTGGAATTTAATGCCTCCCCTAAGGTGAATTTGGAGTTGTGAGGGGTACTTAATTGAGTTAGAGGGGTGAGGGGGGGGTTAGCCTGCCGCCTTCCCACCTTTCCCCCAATTAAGACCAGACAGGAAGACTCGTGGACAGCCTTCCTGCCCTGATGCTAATTGAGGTCCTTAAGTGTCAGGTTTGCTTGCAGGCCCCTGAGGGGGGCACCGACAGGCACTGATAATGTGTGAAGGAAGGGGCCACTGAGAGCCAGCCCCCTCCTCTTCCGATACCCCCCCCCCCCCTCACCCTTCCTCCTCCAAGCTAACAACCTGTGACCTCCATCCCACCCACCCTCATTCCCTTGGGCCCCTCACTGATCCTGGGCCTCTGGTGGGTGCATTACCAACAGCTATCACCATTCCCCAGTGGTGCCGCCTGCAATGGAGGGCTGCCAGCCTGTAATTGGTCAGCAGCTCCCAGGAAGGAGGATCTCTGTCCCTGGAATCTTTGATCCTGGGAAGGCCCATAGCTGTTAGGCACTTCATACAATGGGCTTTCCCTCTTAAAAGGCATTGCAGGGCTCTCATTCGCTGTCTAGCGAGACCCCCATCACCTTGATTAAATTCCGCCATGGAGTTAGGAATAGACCATGGTGAAGGTGAGGGAGGGACAGACAGACATTGGAAGCCTAGTTCATGACCTTTTCCAATACAGGCTGGAGCAGAAAGCGGCACTGATGCATTCGTTGATGTACCTGGAAAAAAAGTTGAGATGGGACCTGAATATGACTGAAGCAAAGGATGTTCCACATATCCCATGACAAGGCAGCCTGCCTAGGGCCCATAAGGGTTGCCGTAGAACACGTTTTATTTGGAGGAAGTGAGTAGAATCCAAGAAGTTGTTCAGTGTAAGAACATGTTTAGACAGGTGGAGGAGAATGTGGTGGACGGAGCCTGGTTGACCCTCTGTTCAGGAAGATGTGGAGACTATCCTTTTAGACAATGGGAGTGTAAAGAGAATGGATGTCCATGGCCCACTTTATTTTGCCTTACACAGTGGCTTTGAAATTAGGCCATGTGAATCTTACTGTTCAACTTAAAAATTATTTTGTCTTCATACTCTCGAGCATTGTCTGTATGTCATTACTAGCACACTGTAATTTTAGCTTTTGATGTCTCTGAAACCAAGATTGTACAGTTTAGTACTTGCCTTTTTTTTCATTTTAACTATTAATATTTGGGAAAGTACTTCCAGATCCTAAACCTCACCGGAAGTGAAATATCAGAGTTACCTAAATACTAGTTTCTATCAGGCAGTGCACCAGATAACAACTATTATTCTGATTGGTCAAGAACATAGAGTATAAATTCCAGCCCAACCCAGCCTCCCAGATTGTCCAGAAGTCTCTGATTGATCTCCAAGGTGTCTCTGGTGGCAACCTGGGAGAAAAGTACTTGGTGTGTGTTCTGAAGAAGAGTCATATTAGATTTGGAACATTAACTCTGGTTCTCTCTCCACAGATGTTGCCAGACCTGTTGAATTTTTCCAGCATTTTCTGTTTCCATTTTAGTTCCGACATGACTCTGTCTCCTCTGCTCCCACCTTTCCCCCACACCACCACTCCAGACTGAGGTGTGCCCAAGGTATGGAAATGTTCTCTCTGGTTATCACATAGCATAGGCCAAAGCTGCTCCTCTGTTGATACCATGGGGCATCATTCTTCCCCAAAAGCCTCAAATCCTAGAGTTGATCCCTGCATCCGTGTGTGTGCGCATGCGTGTGTGTGCACACGTGTGTGTGAGCATGCGGGCATATTTGTGCACATATGCGTGTGTGCACGTGTTGTGCACACATGTGCATGTAATTCTCAACTCTTGGTCCTTTTGGTTCCATGATAATCACAATTTAAGAAGATAAAGAGGCTTTTTCTTTTGAAGGGTAGGAGTCTTCAGTGGATGGTTTAAAGCACTCAGCTCAAAACCTCAAGAAATTCCAGTCAAAGCTTGCACTTAGAGATTGGCTGTGGCTCTCAGCACTGTCCAGTTGGCTATTGCTGTGCCCATAAAATAAGCACAACGGTTTTAAATTTAGGCCCCACAGTCTCTGAAAGATCAGTTAAAGAGCTGTCAGTTGCTTTTTAGTCAGTTTGTGCAAAACTAAACCCTAATAGCTGTGGAAAACGTTGTATTGATCAAGAGGTGGGTTAATAGGTGTGTAGGTAACTGAGTGCAGGTAAGTGATAAGACTGATTATCCAGCAGGAAGTTTGAACCAACAAAAAACGTACCAGCGGAAACATCGGAAGACATGCCATTGGAAAGCATTGCCCTGAATCAAATCCTATACACAACTTTGCCCAAAGCCATATGTTTTTTAAAATTTAAGGAGGTTTTTTTTTTGTTGTTACTGTTGTTTTGTAGTATGACTTATTAACTTAAAAGTTGACAGATGTTGACCCTCCATCAAAGCTCAATAACTATTTACAGAGTCAGGAACTGCCCAAACTTCAAACAAAAACCATCCCACTCTTACTCAGCACGGAGAAAATTAAATATTTGTGAATTTTTAGCCGCACATTTACTTATTCCATGAACTTCATTGTCTCTTTTTTTTTTAAACGGACAATGCTCACCCATTTCTTATCTTATGGCCTCTTTATTATTACGATGTAACATCTAGTTACACTTTAACTAAGATTCATTCTGACTTTATAAGCAAGGCAGTCACCCTATTTATCGTCCATCTGCTCACGGAATTCTAGCTGAAATTAGTAGGTGGTTTCCTTTGAAAGAGGAAAATATAAGTTGCTGCGCTTAGTGCTCCTTCAAGCTGTAGTATGTAGCACACTGATCACACAGCAGACTCTTCAGTGGCACGGTTATGCACACTGTCTGTGAACTCGCTACTCACATGGCTGACATTGGGTGGGGTGTTTGATAAGTACCTGGCCGGACTGCGGAAGTAGCTGAGGGAGTTAGAAGAGAGAAATATGAAACCAGTGCTGTGGGTTTTGCAGTAAAGCCGGAAACTGGCACTCCAGCTGAAAACTGGAGCTGGATGGAGGGGGGTGGAGAGGTTAATTTTACACTCTCTCTCTCTCTCTCTCGCTCGAACACCGGATTTTCAACTGCCATTTACTGCATGAAGAATCATCCAGTCTTTTCAGGCCTGCCGTTCCACACCTTCAGTGCAACATAAACGCTCTGGCTGATTTGAGTGCTGGGAGAAGCCTGTTTAATCTCGGCCCGCTGGAAGTCCTGGTTTTTTTTGGAATGCCTGTGAAGAAAGTCAGGGGACTGGAGCGAGCACAGGAAGGATGTTTTCAGAAGTTTATTCCTGTTCTGGCATTGGAGCCTAGCATCCCTTGACTTGGATTCTGATAGTTTTTGAGGTTTGCTTTGAAAGCTTGGGCCTTCTCATAGTCATCGCACTGAATGTTTCTTCAGAGATTTTTCTTTCAACTTTGGGAGAAGGGGACTTTTATTTATATTACACATCAGGATAACGACCTTAAGTGGTCCTCCTTTGACAGACCTTTGAGGTAGAAGTAAGGTGAACCAAATCCACGGTGGTTCTGTTGTTTAACGAAGAACGTGACATGGCAACCTTTATCAGCTTTCAGTCTATAGGCACCGGCAAACGGTTGTATTAGTCTGCTCCGCAGGTGTTTAAAGAGACTGCTTCCAATAAGTGCCCGGTGGTTTTACGCTTTGGTTCTGAGAACCTAACGAGTGGTCGGCAGGTGGGGGATGGGTGAAGGTGAACATTCGCTGCAGAAATAGATTTGGCAATTTATTGTCCAAATTATAAAACTGATAATCTGTCAGCGGCTGATACAAATGATGGCCTAAATTTCCATAACCAAGCAAACATTTTCAGAGAGGGGAGTCAATATAAATAGTAGCAGGATGACAGAAAATGCAAATAATGGTGACGGTGCTGAAATGGGACACACGGGGAATTCAGCAACACCTTCCACAGAAGGTGCTTCTTCATTGTTTTCCTCATTTTCTATGAAGATGCCATTTCTCGCTCGCCGTAGTGGGATTAAGCCTGCCTCAGAAACAGCAAAGCAGAACAACGACCAGGGAGGCGCATGGTTGACTTTCTTTCGTTCTTTAGATCCCGACAAGATGTCCGACGACAACAAGGAGAAGGATGTTGGAACTGCCTCCGACAAGCCAATTGGTGAGGCAAAGGAGGAAGCGGGGAAAGTTGACGAGAAAGTGGTGCACGGACAGTTCCTCGATGACCAAGTCCAGATTGAAAACAATGAAAAGGGAAATGAAGAGCCCGGCGTTCCCGAGGAAACCCTCACTCCCGCAGATCTGTTAGAGAAAGGCCTTGCTGAAGGTCCGGTACATGTCATTCTTGTCCAGACAACAAGTGACACTGAGTCAGAGGATGAAGCTGGACCAGAAGAAAAATGTATCACTGAAACTGAAGTTCCATTGTCCGTCGGTGAAAACTCAAAGCACATCCCAGAACAAAATCTGCCAACGGATAATGAGTTTACGTCAAGTCAGCAATGGGACAACATTGTTGTATCTGAAGCTGAAGAGACAAAGACGCTCTCTGAACTCAGATTGCCGAAAGAGAATTTAATCTCACAGATGGAATCCAATAAAGATCTAACAGAAACCTCTGAGAGAAGCAATGAAGTTGAAGAAAATTCATTAGGAGAGTTAAGTTACATACCATCGCTACCCATGCCAACTGCTAGCTCTAACAACGTTCCCAGCCGAGAAATTCCACCATCACAGACTGAGAGGACATTTCAAATGCCTCCCCTCTTCAGTGGATTACGGTTATTGAAGAAAGGTGCTGTAGGTGAGGACAGGGAGACTGTGGCAGAGATCAAACAGAAGGATACTGATTTAGCGATGTTAAAACTGACCAAACCAGGCCAAAAATCAGCAGCGAAACTCTTAACGGAATCTTCGCCGAAGAGGAAAGATGATCAAAAACCACCAGAGCTGAAGAAAAATTCCGGGCTTTTGGATCAGCTCAGCCAGCTAATCTTCGATGCTCCCAAAACCGAGGATAGAATGGTCACTTCCGCTGAGGATCAGCAACCAGAACACGCCGACGAACCGTCACCCCCAGAACAACCAGCCATGGAAAGGCCTGTGGCTGCTACCCCTGAGACCGCTTTGGACAGTTTCAAATCATTATTTATGGCCAAACCCGTGAAAAGGGACGGAACTGAATTAGGAGAGCTGGAAAAATTGAAAAGGAGAAAAAAGCAAGAAAAGGAGTCGCTCAAAGCAATTTTTGAAAGGTCTTTCATGAAGCAGCCCCCTGAGCAGAAACACCAGGTAGCATCTGCAGAAGTAAAATCCATAGGTTGCAAACGTTTTATTTTTGGAAGTCAATGTAAAGTATGTGTGAATATTTGAAACTGGGTGACAATCATCGCCGATTAATTTAAATTCTTGGTTGTTCTGAAGGAAAGGTTTGCATTTATATAGCATCTTTCAGGATGTCCCAAATGACTTCACAGCCAATGAAGTGCCTTCAAACGGTTGTCATGGTTGTAACATAGGAAATGCAGCAGCCAACAAGGGGTGGAATCTTACGCTGTGACAGGGCCATAAGATCCCGCCCCCTGGCGCGCAGTAAGACGCAATAACCCGATAACCTGTTTTTGTGATGTTGATTGAGGGATAAATAATAGCCAGGAAACCCCAAGGAAGCCCTTTCTTCTTCAGCATAATGCCCTGGTATTGTTCCCTATACCTGGGAACAAACTGGGTCTCATTGGAAACACAGCACCCCTATCGGTGCAGAATTCCCTCAGCGGAGTGTCGGCCCAGGTTAGATTTTTGTGCTCAAATATCTAGAGTGGGATTTAAACTCGGGCGAGAGTGACACCCACTCTTGTGAATGTTCGTTAAAAGTTTGCAAAGCAAAATGAACAGTTTGTTAGTCAATTGGTATATTCTGGAAACAATTTTGTAAAAAAAAAATTTCAAAGCTCCCGTTATAGTTTCTGATACAGATGTGTTGATATACAGGCTACACCTGCCCCTCTGTTCAGGGACGTTACACCACCTGGGCAGAATTTTCTCTTTGGCGTGGTGGGGGGTGGTGGGGGGTGGGGGGCGGTGGCGGGGGGGCAGGGGGGGGCAGGTGAGGTGGGGTGGGGGTGGTAGGGAGGGGATGGGCCCCGCACGCTGACGTGTAAAATAACGCACGGTGATGTTGGGCGTGCGTCCCGATGTCACCGTGCATCATTCAGGTCTCTCGCTCGGCGGGCGTGTGCCAGAGGCAGCTGTGCGCCCGCCGAACTGTCAAGGGCCTGTTAAGGCCATTAAAAAAGCAATTAAACTAATTCTCAACGCTGCCCGTCCAACCTTAAGGTTGGCGGGGGGGCAGGCGAAGAGCCCAGGCGGCCTTCGCGTTTTTCATGAAACCTCATCCACGGGCGGGGTGAGGTTTCATGAAGGGTTTTATTAAATTAATAAATCAATTTTGCTCATTTTATAAACGTGTCCCAGCTCATGTGATATTGTCACATGAGGGGACATGTGTAAATGATTTTTAACTTTCTTTATTTTAAACTTTCAATTTGAACCTAATCTCCCTGAGGCACGGAGTTGACTCGGAGTTTGCTGCACTCTTTTGCGCACATGTGCGGAAGAGCGCAGGCCCCGACTCTCCCTCCTCCCTCCCCCCCGCCCACACAGGTAGCGCTGAGTGCTACAGGCCATGCATCACGCTGGTTGGGCCTTAATTGGCCTGCCCACTTAAAATGGCGGCACGCAGCCAATCATGGGCGGCGATCAGCCTCGCACACACCCTCTCCCCAGAAGATTCTGCCCCCTGAATATTTGTGTTCCAGAAACATGGGGCAGAATTTATCCTATGGTGGGTTTCTAGCCCTGCCACCGGAGAAGTCAGTGGGGAACGCATTCCTGAAAATCAGCCAGCCCTACAGCCAGTGGTCGGAGGCCAGTAGCTCTGTACTCCCAGCAGCGCCACCAGGTGTGATGGCCATCGCTGGAACTACAAGCAGCTCTCAGAGTCAAAGTGCTGGAGCCCAGTCCAGGGTCTCACGGTAGGGAGGGGAGCCCCGAGGGAGTTGGGGAGATGGTGGTGGGGGTTGTGATTTATAGGCAGCCAGGGAGGAAGCACCCGGGGACAAGACCCTGATGGATGGGGGTGGCATCTTATCTTGATAGGAGGCCTGTAACGGAAGTATGCTGCCTCTCCCTCCCAAGGCCCAAGGAAGCTCATCTGCCGGGCATCCCTCTCATGCCTGAAACCCTCCCACTGGTCTCGGAACCGAGGCTGGGGCAGGCTCCATAATTGTCCACAAGGGCCTCAGTTGGGGTGAGGGTGGACAGGCTGTCCTCGGCCTTGCCAGCTGCCAGTAAAATTGTGGTAGGTCAGTGCCGGGAGGGTGGGCATCAGGGAGGCCACCCGGGGAATTTTCTGGGGCCCCTGACTTCAAATCTGCCAGCAGGGGACTGTACAATTCTGCCCAGGACGCCATTTAGGTAGCAAATATTCAGGACCTACAAAGTAAAATTAACATCCAAAAATCTTTTCAACTGCCTATTTCTGTTGAAAATAATAGAACCGGGTTTTTGCAGTCACAGTCACCCGAATATTGACTCACCTGACTTTTTTAAATTAGCGGAACTAAGAGTTCTGCAGTTCATGATTAGTGACTATTAACTATTTGCAGCAATGTGACATGATGACCATGGTTTGTGATGGATATTGTATTTTCCATCTTTTCAATTTGAAGCAATGGTGTAGCCAGCAGTGGAAAACTAGCTGTTGAAGCACAAGTTTATGTTCCAACAGCTAATTGGCTGACTACCCTAAGAAATTTGGCTGTAAAACTAATGTGTTGCATCCATTGATCCCTCTCCTCCTGCAGCACTGGTTGCTGACACTGCTGCTTCAACTTTACCCTGGGCTAGCCTCCTAGGGCTTTCCATCTGTAGGGCAAAGTCTAATCTTGGAATGAAGGCTCAATGGAGATGTAACAGGAGCCGTTGACAAGAGTGTATCAGGAGATTAAAGTGCTCTGGGCACTGGGAGATTGGTGGAGATTATTTTGCGTCTGAGCGTGGAGGAGATGGAGTGGGAAAGAGCTGTGAGCTGGGGATAGGGGGTTGGAATACAAAAATATCTGAGGTTGCTTTTGGAGAAATAAGTTTGAGCATGGATAAATCCACTTGCCACTTATTTTCCTTTAGATTTTTATTGGATAATGTCTTTGGGGAAGTTTATTGGGGTGATTTCGACTTTGTTTTTAAGGATTCAGAGAGAATATCCTAATATGTTGTGGACAAGATTCATTAGCATGACCATTCCGTAAGGGAGATGGAGGGGGGGCTTTGTAGAGCAAGATTTTGATCTGTTCTGGAGCTCTTGTTAGACTTTAGGCCTGTGACAATCTCTTTACTTCTGTAGTGGTTATCCATCATGATACAGCAAAGGGGATTGGGGTAGTGGGGGGGGTGCGGGTAGTTGTCTAGGAGTTGTTATATTTCTCATGTATTCTATACCTTAATAGGTAGTATCCTAGTACCTGACAAACTCATTTTTAAAATTTCAGTGGAGTTACTGTCAGTTTAGCTGTCAAATTTTAGGATTGATTGAGCACTTGTACTCTTTATCTAAATAATCACTTGGTAGTACAGAACTTGAGTATTGCATAAAAAAGAGACATGCTGTCAAAGCTTGCACTCATCAGGACAGATTCATAACAATACCAACAGTAAAGGGAACAGCAATTTATACTGCATGAGAAGAGAGTGCTGGTTGGTTGACAAGTGGGTTCTGATTGATAGATGCATTGCCACGGAGAATGCACCAGGGAACAGTTCACTGCCAAGCTTTTGTTCAAATTCAAAGCAGGCAGGTTGACTCTGATTGGCTAAGGCATTGTCATGGGGAATGAACCAAGTTTCCACAGGGTACATACCAGAGGTTTTCTCCGTTTGTTCTGTGATGCCTAATCGCATGACATATATTCAGTTTGCAAATGTTGTTGCATTTAAACTTTTATAAAAGTTGGGTCCCCTGTAGTTGACTGTCTTTGCTCACAGCTTCTTGCTTAATGCTGTACTTAAATGGGCTTCTAGCCAGCCATGGCCGTGCAGGTTTACTTTAATCCCAGAATTCCTGTCTTCCTTCAATTTTCCATAATCTGGCCCTGTCAAGTTTGACTCCATGTCCGCCGGCACCAATAAGAACCAATGTCGGAACAAAAGAACGAAAGGGCACCTGTCCAAGTTCACCTTTTAACTAAACAGGTTCAGCCAGTCCCTTGCTAGTGTAGAATGTGGGTATTGCTGAAATGAGAGAACTTTGCCAAAACTTTCCATCTTGTACTCATCAGGATAAACGCAGGAATGCAAAATTTCAAACAATTTATAGCCCACAAGAAACAGGTAAGTCGACCCTGGCCAAGGGATTGCCGCACAAAATAGTTCCCTGTTGCTTTCTCCATGGCAGTGCCTCAACCAATCAAAGTCAACTTGTTAGCAGTCAGCACCCTTTTCGCCTGCAGTATAAATTGTTGTGATGGTTTGGAATTTGGCATTCTTGTATCTGTGTCGAGGAGTGTAAGATGAAAAACTTCAGCAGCATGACTCTCTTTTCAGCAATAAACAGACTCCATTATGTCCCAGGGCTCCCTCTGGTAGGCCTGTCCTAACTGCATCCAAACAGGGAGTGCCTGCTGTATAATTTCCCTTTTGGTGAGGGTTGGGGGCACATACAGCCAAGCCCAGACCTCAAAAATGAGATGGGAATTGTTATCGTTTGCAAGTACAGTACTTTTTGAGTAATAAAACTGGCACAAAGCATACCAATTTACCAGCGGTTCAGCCAGTCTGCATAGACGTTGGTTCTACTGCTAAACTCATGGGGTTCATTTCACTGACCTTCTTTATTAACATTTCCACAGAGCCTTACTCCTGCTGAAAGAACACTTCCTGAAATTGGAATGTCAATGCCGGTCTAACTTAAATGAGAGTCGAGGACCAGTTAAGCTTTGGGGCTGCCTCTTCCTTTGCAGGGATTATCCCCTGTGCCCAGTTTGCACCAGGGGCCAGAGTTATATACAATTTCAACCTTTTATAAACCCAAAGATGTACCAATGCATTCTCGGTTTCAAGGCAGGGAATTTAAACGTGAAATTATTGGGTGTGACCATATTTCGGCTGCTACTTCAAGTCATATAACTGAATGTCAGCTTAAATTGCAATTTCGGGTGGGGCAGTTACCTTCACGGTGAAATCAGGTTAATCACCCTCCCCACCCACTTAATAATTTATTCAGTGTTTCCACGCAAAGCATTGAAGAAATAACTACGATTGCTCAGTCAGCACAAGTTCACGCCCGTAGACATCCTGCTCATTCATCTGTGCAAGAGCTCACTCTGGATCGCTTTGTGCTGCATCAGTGACACTGAAGAATGATGGGCTAAAAACAGCTGCTGCAACTTTCAAAGGTCCATTTCGCTTAGATCGAACGTAATGAGTAATGTTGCACATGAATCGCATATACTTAATTTTGACCTTTCCTACTCCCAGCACATTTTTCATTACTCCAAATGTACTAGGCTCTGTATTTATTACTTCTTCTGCGAGTGAAAAGCCTATAAATTCCTGGAGCTCCGCTTGCCATTGGCACTCCGGTTTGCCAACCTGCTGTGGGAATAATTTAAATTCCAGAGACAGGGTTGCTTGTACAAAAGCGGTTATTGGGGTGCCCACATTGTTTGTCTGTATTAGCATTCTTGAAAACTGAAAGAATAGGGGCCAATTTTGCTACAGCCAAATGCAAGAAGAAGCTTTTTGCACAGCAGGATCCCAGGGACAGGAATGAGATCAAATTGTTTGGTGCACCATGCTGCTTTTGCTGAAATAAAAACAGAAAATGCTAGTAAAACTCCAGCCGGTCTGGCAACATCTGTGGAGAGAGAAACCAAGCTAATGTTTCGAGTCTGCATGATCCTTCGCCAGAGTCTTTTTGCTGGTGTTGATAGGGGGATGAATGTTGACCAGGTTGCAGGGTAAACTCCCCTGCTGCTCAGGAAGTGCTGTGAGCTCTGCTACATTCACCTGGCCAGGCCAGGCCTCAGGTTAAGGTCTCACCTAGAGGACAGCATTTTGGAAAAAAAATGCAGCACTCCCTCGGTACTGCACTGAAGTGTCAGCCTAGATAACATGCCCGATTCCTGTTCCGGCTGAGGTAGGCTCATCGTCCGACCCCAAATAAGGAAGAAACAGTAAAACTTGGAAATGGTACTGGCACAGTACCCGTCACTTCCCAAGTTTTCCTGGTTTTTCCTTCTGGATCTGCCTTCGGGCAGGGAACTCATGATGATAATAATTCTTGTCATGACACCATTCTTATATGTTTGCACATTTTTAACCTGATTACTCAGCCCTTTTGAGCTTTTCGATGTAAGTAACACTGAAAATCAGCCTTTGGGCTTTGAATGTGTTTCATGACTAAGATATTACTATAAACAGGACTTGTGCACTAAATGGAAGACGATCGTTGGGTTATTGCTTATAAATGCAAGACCTTCAAGTGTTAGGGTCTATGGCAACTTTACAGGCTGTGGGAGATGTCTTTTTTGCCCGTGATGGATTGTTTATTGGACTCTTTCTGCTCATATCACAAACCGGGTTAAAGAAGGGAGGTACTGCGAACTGAGTTTTCAAATTGCAGAAAACGTACATGTGTAACTCCGAAAAGCCGATGGAGACCATCCAACATCATTCAGATGGTTTTGGTGAAGATCAATGCATCGAGCCAACTCATTTAACTCAAACATTCCGTAACAAACAGCTCTTTAGCCAAGCTTTTATAATTGCTGTATTACTTGCGGCCAGCTGTAGTCTGCTGACCATTCGAAAGCTATTACAGATCAGTGCTACCCCACGAGCTCTGTTAATGAAAAGCAAGCTGAGGAGTATTGGAAATGTGCTTAAAGTCTTGATTCAGTGTCAAGAGTTAACACTGGGATTGTTTTTATTTTTTTTGTTCTGATTCCAAGGAGCGAAGCCTGTTTTTACTTCTTGTGTTCCACACTGTTTATCTATTTCCAAGTTGAATTATATAGTAATTTATAGGCTGGAGTATTGCCTGTTGGAGTATTATTCTTTCACTTACTGAGCACAAGGCAATCATGTGGTGTAGTGACGAGGCTTCACTTTTGAACCCTGGGTCTTGTTATATTTACCTTGTTACCTGGGCAGGTATAAGTTTACTTACAAGAGCGATCAATATTGCTGGTATCAATATCTAGTATGAAAACACCCAAAATGTGATGCAGATATAATTAAGAGTAACAGTAACTGGCAGTAACCTGCTTTGCCATTTTTCTCTGGGTGCAAGCAACCCAGAGAGACAACAGAAGTGTGTTGAATTGTAGTAGTTTACAGAACTGTGAGTCCGCCTCTCTGTGTGTCTTATAACCAAAAACCTGGTGCATTAAGGAAACTTGTATATACAATAAAATTGGAAAGGGTGAAAATGGGAGATAGATATCCAACAATGAGAGCCTTCTAGATTTAACCCATTGACATACAACAAAAGCTTCTATATTGAGTCCATTATTAACAAGGCTAAGGTCTACATGCATTCTCAGATGTTAGTTTTATTAATGTTCCATTTCTTTAATCGCAGGATTTATCTCCATCAGAATCTGAAGACAGAACTCCTGGACGACTCCAAGCCATATGGCCACCTCCCAAGTCAAAAGACGAGGAAGAAAAAGTGGGCTTGAAGTATACAGAAGCAGGTAAGAACCAAAATAGCCGTTGATCAGCTCTTTGTGCCTTATAAGAAAAGAAATGTAAAATTCAGTGAAGTCTTTGTTTTACATTCTGGGAATGATTTGTATGATTTTGAATCATTGTGACATATCTGTAAAATGTGACATGCCTGTAGAACTTAAGTGCACCCTTTCGTGTTGCACTAGCAAGCATTGCCTTAGTGCTATTAGCAGCCAAAGGTTGGATCTGAAAGGTATAGTATGTAGAAGGTGAACTGAACTTTTGCGAACAGAAACATGGAGCTCATCTAGTAAAATCATCCAGAGTATAGTTTCTAAATTATATCATGTGAAAAGTTAACCTGGTGGTAAAGGTGACTTTTTTTTCTGTTTTTTAATCATTAGCCACTCGGGTAGATAGAGAAATTCCTTTTGAATGATTTTGCGCAGCCTAATTTTCAGGTTGAAAACGAAGCATTGATCACGTTGGCAAAATCTGTCAATTGTTATTAAATTTGTTACATGAGTGCAGTATCCATTACTCTTGTTGGTGATACCATAAGAAAACTATCTGCTCACTAGATTCAATAAATTGCTCAAAATACTTTGTGAATTTCTTCTCAACTTCCAATTTTCCTCAGTAGCTGTAATGTCTAATACCCAAGATAATTGTTTAAGCATAAAATTAATAAAATCAAGAAATTACATGTTAAATAATTAGAAGATTGGGGTGTGGTTTGGTGATCCCAAGGCAAAAAGTTGTGCCCATCTGCAACATTTTTTCCTTGAATTTCCACTCAAACTCATTTGTATATTGCTGAATGCAAACTCTGCCCTGAGCCAGTAGGGGAGGTGGTGGCAGAGTGGCATTGTCACTGGGCTAGTATTTCAGAGACTTGGGGCAATGGTCCAGGGACCTAGGTTCAAATCCCACCACGGCAGATGGTGAAATTTGAATTAAAAGTCTGATGATGACCACAAAACCATTGCTGATCCTTCCCTTTAGGGAAGGAAACCTGCCATCTTTACCTGGTCTGACTCCAGGAACCCACAGCAATGTGGTTGACTCTTCAATGCCCTCTGAATAAGGGCAATTAGGAATGGGCATTAAATGCCGGCCTAGCCTGTGATGCTCACATCCCATGAAAAAAATACAAATGGGCAGCATAATTTTAGAAATGAATTTCGCTTTCAAAGATGTTCCTTGATATATTTAACAGTGGTAGTGTGGTACAGTTTGAAAATTAGTTATCCCAAAAAAATAAGCATTTTAAATCGGGGTCAATCCAGCACCTGTGAATAACCTGATTTTAAATGACTGAAAATGTCTTTTAAAAAATATAAAGAACTATTTTCTAATCAGATTTGGATACTGAGATCCTTCACTGCCACTAGGTCAAAATCGTGGAACTCCCTCCCGAACAGCACTGTGGGTGTACCTACACCACAGGGGCTGCAGTGGTTCAGGAAGGCAGCTCACCACCACCTTCTCAAGAGTAATTAAGGATGGGTAATAAATGCTGGCCCAGCCAGCGACGCCCACATCCCGTGAACGAATGTATATAAAAAAAAAACCTAAATAGTCCTTTAGCAAATTTAGTAACCTGGGAACTGTAAATAGTTAAAGACTACCAATAAGGTGTTCACTTTTAAACATACAACCCTGTAGAATCTCATCAATGAGCCACCATCCCATCACAGCGGAATGAACACTTACCATGACAACACCTCCCCAAAAAAGCCCACTCTGATGGTGGAAGGTTAACTGCCCTAGATCTGGGCAGTGAAACTGGTCCCCGCTGAATGTGGGGACGTGGTGTCCAAATGGAAAATCCGGTCTTATAAATGGTCTTGAGAGTTGTCTGGGAGCATGGGGGGCAGGTCTGCCATCCAATCTCCACCACCCCCCCCCCACCCCCCACTCCACCACTGCCAGCCTGCACAAAAGCAGCCTGGGCTGGGGTGAAGCAGGGGAGCTGACATGCCGTCCACTGGGGCTGTTTCAGTGCTTGCTCACCTCTGACCCTGGCCCAGCCAGGGGCCAAAAATAATCAAGCCCTTAGTCTCCGACTTAATGTGGAGAAACCATTCCCACATCTCAGCATTTATGCTACAACTGAATTGGTTTTGCTTTACAATAGTCCTGTAGTGTAAACACAGCCTAAATCTGGAGTCTGACTGTGGTGCAGGAACTGTCACAGCACCTCAGCACCTCCAGTGTTTTATAGAAAGACGATGTTTTTCCTTAGATTCTGGAACAGTCTCCAGGGATTGGAAAGTAGCAATCATAACACAGATAATTCAAAAAAAGAGCGAGAGAGAGAGACCAAGAACTGCAGGCTAGTTCGCCGACATCAGTGGAAGGGAAAATACTGGAACCTATTATTACGGACTTGGTCATGGGGCACTCAGAGAATCCTGATGTGACTTAGTAGGGTCAACATGAATTTATGAAAGGGAGATCATGACTGGGATTTTCTAGCCCTTGCTGTGGTGGGACTCACCGCGAGTGATGTGGCAGCCCAGCCAAACGTCAGCTGACCGGAAGATCAGGCGGTGGGCGGAGTCAGAAAATCCTGGCCCGTGTTTGACAAATCAGTTAGCTTTTTGAGGATGTAACTAGTATGATGGATCGGGGGAGACCAGTGGAATTAGTGCATTTGGATTTTCTAAAGGCGTTCGGTAAGATGCTGCAGGAAAGGTTTCTACACAAAATTAGGGCTCCTGCGATTCGGGTGGATGGAGGATGGGTTAACATGCCAAAGAAAGAGAGTGGGAATAAGTGGATCATTTCAAGTTGGCAGGTCCTAACTTGTAGGGTACCCCAAGGATCAGTGCTCGGGCCTCAGCTATTTACAATTTATATTAATTACTTAGGTGAGGGACTCAGTGTAATGCATCCAAGTTTTCTGATGATGCAAGTTTGTGTGGGAAGTAAGCTGCACGGAGGACGGAAAGAAGCTACTAAAAGGATTTAGACAAGTTTTAAGGAGTGGAGAGGAATGTGGCAGCTGAAGTATAATGTGGAGAAATGTGAAATTAAGCACTTTGGTGAGGAACAGAAAAACAGAATTAATATTTTTATCCTTATTGGAATAAGAGTAAAGAAGTCTTACTGTCATTATATTGGGCCTTGGTGAGACCACACCTGGAGCACTGTGCACAGCTTTGGTCTCCTTACCTAAGGAAGGATATACTTGTCTTAGAGGGAGTGCAACAAAGGTTCACTGGACTGATTCCTGGAATGAGGGGATTGTCCTCCGAGGAGAGATTGAGTAGCCTAGGCCTGCATTTCATAGAGTTTGGAAGAATGAAAAGTGATCCGACAAAATATTCCTAAGGGGCTTGACAGGGCAGATGCTGAAATGATATTTCCCCTGGGCGGGGAGTCTAGAACTAGGGGGACCAGTTTCAGAATAAGTAGCCAACCATTTTAGACCGAGTTGATAAGGAATCTCTTCCCTCAGAGTGTTGTCATGACTCAATGGGGATAGTGGCGCTGTAATATCCAGCCCCACTGCTCCCCGAGCCACAACAAATGTGAAAAAGTTTGGTCAAACCACCAGGTTGCCCCAATTCTACCTCACTATTTAATTTAGGTTAACAGAGTATGAGCACCAGGTTTGTAAACTTAATAAGTAAATAACTGCTATTGAACAAACTATCGTTAACCAGTCGCAAAAGAAATATGAACTGCTAATTTCTAACTCTATAACTTAAATTCTACCCCTTCTTAAATCCCTATACATACACATACAAGACACATAAGACACACAAAAACATGGATTTTAAGGGTGGGATAAAACAGTTCAATAGCACCAATTCCGGAGCACAGGGTTCGATGGGTTGATTTTGATTGATGTCTTCCAAATCCCCTTCAGTTCTTGTTGATGACATGAGGTGGTCTTCCAGCACTTTCAGTCTTTAGTTCACTGGTTGAGCACTTGCCTTTCAATGTCGCCATGGTGATTTTCCCCTTTGCCCCTTGACAGGGGTTTTCAGAGAGAGAGAGAGCAGGTTATGGAGATATGAGAAGAAAAGCCAGCTAGCTGTCATTGTGGAATTACTGGAATCTTCCACACACTGGAGAAAGAGGTTTTAGGTTTTGTTCCTTTCAGGCTAGGGGTTATCCTGCTCTGCACTGCTTCCCACACAAAACCTGGTCACCTGGTTAGGAGCCAATTAAATGCTGTTGTCAGGCAGCGCCCTTGGTCCAGGACCCCTTTCCGGCGCCATCCTGTCTTTTTGTTCCAGGACTGCATTGTATATATCTCTCATCCAGTTCTAATGGACATGTCTTTCAGCCTGCAGCTATTGCAATTTTAATTCACAACCCAACAGAAATAAAAAGATATGTTCCTTACAAGGTTGTGGATCTTTGGAATTCTCTAGCTGGGGGTACTGTGTACATTGAGTCACTGAGCATATCCAAATCAGAGATTTGCAGATTTTTAGACATTATGGGAGAGTGTGGGAGGGTCTCACTGAGATAGGTCACTCATGATCTTACTGAATGGCAGAATAAGCTCGAGGAGCTGAATCATCTGCTCCTCTTTCTTATGCTCCTTTTTGGTGACAGGAGTCCTGTCTGGAGCTCTCCATGATACTGGGTGAAATTTGACCCAGGAAACTGGTATTGAATGAATGGCCGGAAACCTGCCTGAAAGCCAATGTTGTGAGGACAATCACGGCCACGTGGTAACTTAGATAAAAGCAATTTTTACTGCAGACCATCTATTAGCTTTTTCAGTTATTTGAGCAAGAGAAGCGAAGGGGAACTACTTGTGAAAATAAATTTACACAAAATTATGAAAGGTGATGCGATCCAAAGTCAGTGGTGACTGCAGGATTTCACAAGGTTCCTGGTTGCTTCTTATCACAGCCTTATTCTGCCAGGACATTCCCATCAGCCAGATGTTTGATCCTATTCAGCATGCACGACTACACAAAATGACCCAAATGTCCTTTGTATTTGCAACCAGACATTTACACAGTGGGGATGGTGATCAAATGTGGACCTTTAAAGATAGCGGAATTTTCAACACAGGTACAATACACCCAAACCTCCTCAATCTTCTACAACCATTTAGTGATCCCTTTATCATTCATAATAATTACCCCATCCCCAAGTTAACTGAGCTTTAGTATGCCGGTTTCTTGCAGATGGTCAGCAAATAACTTTCAAAATTTTAAATGGAGCTGGAAAGTCATTTTTCTGCTGTTTAATTGTAATCTCTTGAGCATTTAAACAAATATATCCTCATTGAATCCTGCTGCGTGTTTTCTGCTTCTTTAAATGCATTTTATGGCATAACTATAAGTCCTATGAAATGGCTTGAATCTTTAAATTTCATATTTAGAGCAGAATGTATGGAATTTGGCAATTTTTATATTAAGTTTATTCTTTCATGTGGTGTAGGTATCCCTAACTGCTGCAGCTGAGTGGCTCACTAGGCCATTTCAGAGGGCATTAAGGGTCAACCATATTACTGTGGATCTGGAGTCACATGTAGGCCAGACCATGTAAGGATTGCACATTTCCTTCCCTGAAGGACATCAGTGAACCAGATGGGTTTTCACAACAATTGATAGTTTCATGGTCACCATTACTAATTGCTATTCCACTGGGTGCCATGGCAGGATTTGACCCTGTGTATCCTGAGTATTAGCCTGGGCATCTGGATTACTAGCCCAGTAACATCACCACTATGCCATCCTCCCTCCGCGCCACCCTCCCCACCATCCCGAATGTCGTGAGTATTCAGTCACTGCCCCTCTGGAATAGTTCATTGCATTTTAATTGAAATTGGTTACATCAGGCTCAGAGGGGATGGTATGTTTTCACAATGTTCACATATAGCAATTGACACCCAATAAACCTGGAAGCCAGAGAAGGCAACAGCGGAATGATCGCTTGCCATGCCAGGGATTGATTAGACACAACCCATCTAATAATACTTGCAGACAAAACAGGGAGGGATCTCATGGGAGAGTTTATCTGACTCCAGAGGGATAAGAACATGCAAAGGGTAAGATTGAAGGGCTGATTTTTACAAAGTGTGCTTCCTTTCCACGGGGATCATAAGTGTAGAAATTATGTTGATAATCATCATAATTTTCATTTCATGAAAGCATGACATGTCTCCCTACATGCTCCCAGTGAGCAAGGCTTTATTCTGGCATTGTACATTTGTAAAATTGCTTTGCCATGAAGAAAATGGTTGGTGATGCATTTTAAGATGGATCTTTAATCTGTAATATATTAAATTTTGTACACACCCTGTAATTGTCACATTTACTTATAACTGTTACTCCTTCACACGATGGTGATAACATCTCTACTGTTATCCTAGTCTATCTGGGGCTCAGTATGCAATGCCAATCAAGGTCAGCTGGTGTATATAATATGACACTAAATTCTAGCTGAGATTGTCCTTGTATTGTGACCACCCCACCCCATTGTGACAATTTTCAAAAAAATTTACCCTCTCATGGTATGGGCAGCATTCATTGCCCATCCCCAGTTGCTCTTGAACCAACTGGCATGCCATACTATTTCAGAGGGCAGTTAAGAGTCAATCACATTGCTGTGGGTCTGGAGTCACATGTAGTCCAGAGCAGGTAAGGGTGGTAGATTTCCTTCCCTAAAGGACATGAGTGAACCAGATGGGTTTTTACAACAATCGACAATGGTTTCATGGTCACCATTACTGAGACTAGCTTTTCAACTGTAGATTGTTAATTGAATTTAAATTCCACCAACTGCCATGCTGAGATTCGAACCTTTGTCCCCAGGGCATTAGCCTGGGTCTCTGGATTACTAGTCCAGTGACATTACTGTCATTGCCACCGGCTCCCCAAAACGCCTGCCCATCTCTGCTCCATAGTCAATTGGTTTCAATTTGCCGTTCTCTTGATTCTTTAGTAGGACTCTAAGCCACAGGAGTAAGAAAACAAACTGCTATTTTTTTGGAAGAGTGAAACAGTGATCCTGAACAGGCCAGCTCTGCTAAACACATGTATTAATACAAAATAATGTTGGCTTTACATTAGAACAAACTGTAGTGTAACTAAAGCATGAAGTCAAATGAACAGGGTGCGTGTGGGATGGGAGACTATTTCAGGGAGGCACGTCCACACTGTTTCCCATTTACTCTGGGTGCTGCAAATCTGTAAATTAAGATTGATAAAAATTAATTTTACTGGTGGCAACAGGACTGACCTTCATTGTAACTTGGGGGTGGGGGCGGCTCTTGGTTCTATAAAACAAACTTACCTGGTTGGTAAACCTCTGGCCCCCAGATCTTCTTGCCTCCTGTCTTTGCCTGCCAGGAAAGCCACTGTGCCTTCCTGCTCAGGCTGAAAGTTAGAATTGACATGCACATGCTCAAAGGAAAGGACCCTGCTGCCTTGAGCAGATATCCTCAGCACCTGCTCAACAGAACTGGTTAAATCCTGGAACGATTAGCTGTGCAGATTAGGTGCAGCGAGTGTAACCTGGGAGATTTTAACTGTCTACCCGTAAGTTTCTGTCAACCTGTCAGGTAAGTTGAAATCTCCACCGCTCTGCTCTGTGCACCACCACCACCCCCGCCCCCGCCCCCCCACCCCCCAATACCCACCGGTGCTTTGAAAAATTTAGGTGAACGCAAAATTTACTGTGGTCTGCCCATTTCTTCAAGCCACTGAGAATGTAGTTTTGAATGTGAGATTTATATCTAGGCTTAGCCCATGAGCGAAAGAGTAAAGTAACATGTTAAGCTACCTACAATATAAATCTGCTTTAATCCCCACCGCTTCCTTTATGATTTGTATCTTGCTGGACTAGTTAATAGGCAAACATGCTACATATGCAGTTGAAGGCACAAAGCCTGCATTACTGGAAAAGTCACTGTGCACCAGTGGAAAAATAATTTATTTGTGGGAAATGTGGCCATAAGATAATTGAACAAATGCAGATTTGTTTTGTTCTGTGATCATTTAAACAATCTGTCATAGCGCAGAGCACAAAGCGATATGGACACTCATTTCAGTTTACTTTTCTGGCCAGAAAGAATATAAATGTGAAAGCCCATAATTCACAAGGGATAAAATAGTGAAATTAACAGTAATGTCATGTTTAGTAAGATTGATTCATATTTTTGGTGCGCAGCAGAATAATTTCTGCGCGTGTAAAATAAAAGAAAATTTTGCTTGTGATAATGTTCAGACGTGCAGAGTTTGATACAACTAAAGAATGAGTGAGTGAGGATTTGAAGAATGAAAGCTCCCTTAGAAAATATGTTCTGCATTACACCAGCAGAGGGCAATAGCATTCAATTTTCTGGTGTGTTTCACACACAAGAAACTTTCCAGCCTAGAAATACTGTATTCCATCACTGCTCAGTCAGAAGCAAATAAAAATTCTCTAGAAAATTGGTAGCTGTCTTACAGGTCAGAGGACATAGTGCTCATCAGAAAGGACTAACAATGAGCAGAAAGCTTTACATAAATGGTTGCACGAGGAAACAAGTGCAATCAATGGAAATCCACCTAAGGGGAAAGTGCAGCCTTCTCTCCTGACCTAGCTGATATTGTAGATTGTCTATTCCTGGTAATTCAGTTGTTTATTTTGTGCTTCAAAACATCGGAATAATCTGAAATCGAAGGAAAAAAATTGGCCAAAGTGTAACATGGATGGATCCTATTTCCTGTTTTGCATTACTGCCCAGGAGAAAAGTTTCTTAACATGATTTAGTCTTGGAACTGTGATCTATATTGTGCAAAGTATTGTCTTCATAAAAATGTGCTTGACAAATGTTCTTACTTAATTGGGGACAGCTAGAAGAGGCACGAGGTATTTTTATTAATTACAGAGCCAGCCTGTTTCGAGTTTAAGGACAGCAGTGCTTCAGCAGTGTGTTCTTAGCAAGAGTCTTTATTGAACTGCTTGTTAACATGTCTGCATGCAGAGAGACAGCCTCATGCCATATTCACATGTCCACAGAAAGCCAGGTGTGACATCAGACTGATTACATTTCAAAACCCAAACATTCCCCTTTTCATATCGAACAATAGTTATAAACATCCCCCTATTCCAAGCAAACAGTAGACACATGTGTGACCCTGTGTGACTGTGAGTTACCCAAGTTACCCACCATATACCCACTGTTCTCCTGCATTAACAACTGTTTGTTCTCCTAGTCAGTCACTGCACATGTATTGCACACATCAGCTGGAATTTTCCAGTTCCCTTGCAGCAGGGTCGAGGAGCCAATGAAATCTCCGTCCATATTGGTGGGACTGGAAGATCCTGTCAGCATGAAGGACTGGGAAACTCCGGTCATAGTCTTTAAACCGTGCAGGTCTCTTAATAGAATGCATATGTGTGTTGACATTGGCTGTTCGTCTGGGTGATGTTCCTTCTCCAGGGAGTGTCGTTCCCGTGGCACTTGTTGCCGTGGTAACTGTTGTTGCTCCATTGCGGCTACTGGGGACATGTGGACCTCTGGGATTGATGCTAGTTCTGTACAGCTGGTGAGATTCTTTCTCCGTGACTGGCCGATTGCAGTGAAGGAACAGTTTCACTAGTTGATCATATATGCCTGTGGTTATGCCGGTAGATTTGGTCATTCACTTCCACCATATATGATTAAGATGACAATTTCTCTACACATGTCCCAACATTACACGTGGGCTGACTCCTGTTGGGAGCATTGAGGGTTTGAACCCTGACTGGATCCTCATGTTTTTCCATGGCTACATATTGATTCTTCAAGGTTGCCGCCACTTTGCGTGCCTTTCCTGCCTGCCATCTTGCCTGGCTGTACATATGGTTGAGTTTTTTCAACTCCCTCTTTGTGTTGCCAACTTTGGAATTGAGGGTCATTCTTTTCTTCTGGTACCTTTTGTGTTGTCCCTGAAATTTGTTTGGTCAGATCTCACACAGCTTGGTTCATTGAAGATTTCAGTTTATCATGCGTTTTCAACAGTATATACTCAGCTGGAATCTTGCTCTTCAAATCTTCTAGTTCAGCTCTGATGTGAACATTTTCCTGTAGAGCTGTCTCATTTACCTTCAGCTTGTGCATTTCATTTCATTGACGTGGTTGGCAACCATCTTGTGGTTTACTTAAATATTGTCTCCCTCGCTCTGGAGTCTTTTGTTTCCCTCTCTCTGGGGTTTTCTGTCACCTTCTCTCTGGGGTCTTTTGCTGCCCTTTCTCTGTTGGCATGTTTAGGGTTTCCAGTGCAAGCTTTAGACTTGATTCAGTTGAGATGAGTGGCCGTTACATCCCATCTATGATCTGAAACTCTGATCATCCTTCTTGCCATTATATTGGGCTCTCAGACTAATTTGTCCCCTTGGTATGAGTATCGTGCCATCATAAGGCCTCAACCTCACTTTTGAGGGCTTCATTTTCAGATCAACACGTTGTTCCACTTCCCACAGATCTGTGAAGGTCATTGTGTCACATGACACACCAGTATCTATTTGGCGTTTCTTGTGCACCTGATACTCTCCCTCTGCGGTCATCATGGGAACAGACACAAACCATTTGTCACCCACAGACTTGACTGAACCAATTTGTTGGGGTTCTGCTCCAGTGCCCACCTGAGTAGGCTTGTTTTGCTTCTTTCTAGCCAAACACTTGTGTGTGAAATTATTCTGCTTCTTGCAGTTAAAACTCTGCATTCCCCATGCTGGGAAATCCTTCTTTTTCTGTGTATGCTGTCCTCTGTAGTATTTGCATCCTGCCCTTTGCCTGCGATTGTTCTGCTCTTTCAGCCTGGAATGTCTCTCAGCGTAATGTAGCTCCTGGTCTGCTCTGCCGAACATGTGTTTGAGCTGACGGTTAACAACTTCCGCATTTTGACACACGTCTATTGCTTTCTTTAGCATCAGTTGCTCATCTTTCAGTAGACTTGCTCTCACCTTGGGGGTCTCTCACACCCAAGACCAACCTATCTTTAATCTGGTCATCTTTTAGCTGTCCGAATTCACATGATTCTGCTAGCTGTGTTACTGCCATCACATACACTTCAATGCTCTTGTTTTCACACTAAGCTCTAAGTTGACGACATAACGTTCATATGTAACATTCACTCAGGGTTCAAAGCATTCGTTCAAGGCTTTCAAAATCTTTACCATCTTTTTTCTTTGTTAATCATTTTATTTTAAGGTGGTATACAATTTGTAGTAGTCCCTCCCCAGCACTGTTAGGAGTGTGGCTAATCTTATTGGTTCAGGCTTGTTAATTAAGTCTGTTGCAATCTTGTAGTTTTGCCATTGCAAGTGGAAAAACTGCCAATTTAGCCACATATCCCCTTGCATTTCTACTGAAGAAGGGCGTGGAAATTTTACTGCAGCCATGTTACTCTGTATTTTGCTTACAGCCTTCGGTTTGTTTGCTTTTCCTTAACTGCTTTTTATTTCTTATCCTTTTCAGCAGCTTTGTGCTTCCTCAGTGCTGTACCCTTAACTCCTTTTTAGCAGCTTTTTGATTTTTGCAGATTTGTACACTTCTGTGTGCCTTTCTGAGCTGTGGCTTCTCTGCAACATTTCCAGGGTGCAAAAGTCATTTTTTTTTCCTTGGCTCTGCATGTAAACTAACAAAAATGATAACCAAAACTTAACCTTTCATTAAGGCATTACCTTTTAAAAAGAGAAAAATTAAGTAAAAATGTGAAGCTTGTGAAGAAAAGATCTTCCTGAAGGAACATTTGCCTTTTCAATTAGAATAAAATAAATTAATGCAATATTATGTTATGCACACCATAACCAACATCAATCAGATTATTGCTGTTTTTATTTTAACAGAGTATCACGCTGCCATTTTGCATCTGAAACGAGAGCACAAGATAGAAATAGAACACTTGCAGGTAAGAATCTCTAAATACAGCCAGAACCTTTGTTTGCTGATGTGCACTAACCCGTTTAAAACAATTCATTAAGGACCCTCCTTCCACATCCTTGAAGTAATATGGGGAGAAAAGTTCAACTTTGGCAGCAGATGTTAAGGGGCAGGTGGGCACAACGCCCAGTTGTGGATTGGCTGTCCATGACGCACCCCAACCTAATTTACCCAATTTTATTTTCCAATGGAAGTCAAGAGAGAGGAAAATTGGCTGGAGAGCATAATGAGCAGCTGACCCACAAACAGCTGCTGAAGTTGAACTGTTCCCTCTCAATTCCAAATAAATGAGTTATTGCTGGCATTAAAGCGATTATTTAAAGAACTGTACCGCAATGTCATTATTTTTTGTCTCACATAAAAATGTATAACGCATTTCACAGTGCAAAATTTGGGCAGATATTCATACTGAATATTTTAGGATTAATTATTTCATGCTACCATACAAACTATACATGTAACATTTCAACACTTAAAAATGTAATTATATTAGGGATCATAAATTATAAAATGGCTCTGATATTCTCTGAAGAAGCCAAAGAATTCCCAGAAGGGAAAAACAGTAAAAACTGGGAAATAAGAATACTGGTCCAAACTGGTCTTGTATACCTTAAAATGGAACACCAGTAAAAACTAGGAAATAACAGTACTGGTCCGAACTGTTTTTTTTTCCTTCTGGGTTATTCTTGTTGTGTAATTGGCACGTTCTTCTATAATTTCAAGAGATTTACAATTTTAGGGCATTGCGCAGTAGTTTAAAGTTTTGTGTCAGTTTAAATGTATTAGTTGTATTTTCACTGCATTGTCGAAGAAATGTAGAAATATTGTTGGAACCAGTTAAGGGGGACTTGTGGTTGCACAGTTTACCGTTGCTTCATGATGATTCACATTTCTAAGAAACATTATTTCCCCTTTGTCAATACTAAAATGGCTTATGATGAAACGACTATGTTCCCATTGCAAAAATGTCCAAACATTTTGCATGTTGTGTGAAGGAACTAATTTTCTTCAGTGAGCAAGTGTGGAATTCCGCATGTTGAGCCTGGCTGATGTGTTTTGGAGCAGGACGTTTTCAAAGAGTAAAAATAACAAATACAGAGTAAAATGTGTAAGAGAACCTACTTCAGTTTCCAGCCCTTCAGGCTAGATGAAAAATCTAGCTTCAATAAGAATTGCCAGAAATAGTTAAATGGTTAATTATAATCAATTATTATGAAACATACTGACCTGCTTGAGAGTTGAAAACTGTTTCAATCTCCTATCTCTGCATTAGAAGTATGTGTGGGGGATTTATGTCTTGGCAGTGCCAATTAGAATCAGCGCAACTGTCCCTGAACATTATCTTGTCACCACATTAACTTACAATGCTGTCAAGATATCACTTAACTACCTTTTATATCCATTTTGAAGTCTGCCCACGTATCCATTTGTGTCTTGCAACCACTTTTGTGTCGCCTTAATAATTTAGTAAAAATATGTTGGAGGATATTTATGCTTATTTCTGGGCATCTGGATTACATTAGTCTGCACTGAGTTCAGAAGCACGCTACAAGTGATAATTGACTTGGTACAATTAGCTCTGTTCAAAAATTGGTTTTCTGAACACTGACTACTGACTGTCCATGAATGGGGACTTAGTTAACTTGTAACAGCTCAACAAATTCTAAATAAGCTGAAATAATATTGACAAAAAAAAAAACCGTCATGAATTCTCTAACAGACTGAACTCCCCAAGACTGGGAAGTACACCAGCTGGTGCAATAGCTTACAATCACACCAATTACAAATTGGCCTAGATTTTGTGGTAAAACTAATGGTGAGACAGATGAAACTCCTTTTATGCCGGGTTAGATGCTAGTGATCTTGGGTATTTTTTTTAAAAAAACTTCAAACTTCAACAGCACATAACCAGATCTGTTAAGTCACAAGTTATCTGCAATGACATTTGCTGATTTGGGTTTTAAAATGTAATCTGTTTTGATGCCTGTTATTTTCAGAAGTAAGCATAGCTCCCTTTATTTAAACGGGGTTTATTTAAAGGGTTTTACCCTTTGGGAATCACAAATCTCATTGGTAACATTTTGACCATTGACAGCTCTGTGTAAACTAGCACCCACATCTGCATAGATGCTTGGCTCTCTTCTGTTGAAGAAACTGCTGATACACAGAAATTGAGCAGCACCTTGAGAGTGGAAAGTGTTGAGCTGGAGATGGAGAGCACAGCTTGGGTAGTTACGCATTGAGCTTTTACTATAATTTTGTAGTTTATTTATTCATTCCTGGATGTGAGCATCACTGTCAAGGCCATTATTTACTGCCCATCCCCTAATTGCCCTTGAGGAGGTGGTGGTGAGCTGCCTTCTTGAACCGCTGCAGTCCATGTGGTGTAGGTACACCCACAGTGCTGTTAAGGAGGGAGTTCCAGGATTTTGACCCAGTGATGGTGAAGGGATCGCGATATATTTCCAAGTCAGGATGGTGTGCGAATGGTGTGTGGCTTGGAGGGGAACTTGGAGATGGCAGTTTCGCATGAGTCTTCTACCCTTGACCTTCTAGTGGGAGTGAATGTTTAAGCTGGCAGATGGAGTGGCAATCAATCAAGTCCCTTCCTCTTGGATGATGTCAAGCTTCTTGCATGTTGTTTGAGCTGCACTCACCAATTCCAAACACTCTTGATTTGTGCCTTGTAGATAGTGGACAGGCTTTTTGGAGTCAGGAGGTGAGTTGAAGTTTTAGAAGGTAGAAAAGTTTTCTACTTAGTTCTGTTGAAGGGTCATGAGGACTCGAAACGTCAACTTTGCTCTTCTCCGCCGATGCTGCCAGACCTGCTGAGTTTTTCCAGGTATTCCTGTTTTTGTTTTGGATTTCCAGCATCCGCAGCTTTTTGTTTTTATCTATGTTGATACAACTGAATGACTTGCTTAGGCTTTTTCGAGGGCAGTTAAGAGTCAGCCAGATTGCTGTGGGCCTGGAGTCGCATATAGGTCAGACCCGAGAAAGGATGGGCAAATCACCTTCCCTGAGGGCATCATGTGTCGTAGACTGGTGTAGTTCGAGTTGGCTACCCAAGCTTGGTGGTTTATACTCTTTTGTATTGAGGGGAGAAAAGAGTAAGCCTCTTACATTTCTTATAGCCTATATTCAGTCTTTGAGCACAGCTTCTCTTATGCTTGGTTTATTGTTAGGTTCTTGGGTTTCTGTATATTTGATGTTTAAATGTTGTTAAAATTTGATTTAAAATAGAATAAAAACTGGCACCTACATTATCTGAAAGGAAATGCGAACACATTGAACCTTTTTAGTCAAAAAAAATTGCTGCTTCAATGGTGCAGGTGGGAATTTTAAAAACCAGAATGATGGATTTATGACAAAGCCTTGGTGAGACTATTGACAGTTTTTTTTTTCATGCAGATGTTGATATATTGGGCCTTGGGCTTTTATTGGACAGGAGTGGAAATGAAAATCACGAGAGACGCTTAACAGGCTTTGTATCGGTTTTATAAGTCTAAAATTAGTTTTCCCCTGTCACGCAAAAGGCCAGATTAACCCCCACCTTTCTGAATTCGGTGGAGTTTTAGATTGGTTGGAGAATTGTCCCCTGCAATGCCATTGGCGAGTTTGGTGCAGTGAACACTCCCAATCCTGAATTGTGCAACATTTTTTTAAAAGTGTCAGTACAGCGACAGATCTGCCACAGCAAGCTGTGGCGTGGAGGAGTGTGAACTTGTAGCTTTATTTCACAATTTTACAACAAACAGAAATGAATCTTGACTTGGGTGCCTTGTAGATAACGGACAGGCTTTTTTTGGAGTCAGGAGGTGAGTTACCCACTGCAACATTGTGACGAGAAGCCACCCCAATTCTTTATTCGTGAAAACGAAGGCTCCGGGTCAACAACCCAGTTTATCCATTGAGAAGTATTTTTGTGCTGCTTTGCATCTGCATCAGCAAATAATGTTGGCATCTGATTTCTGAAGTGACTTCGCGATTGCCCCTGATTTAGATTTGCTTAAAATGGAAGAAAGGTTGAAGCACGCCCGCATTTTATAAAAGCAACTATGGGCCTCTGACCCCAGAAAACCGCACGACATGTTGAACATGCAGAGATTTCCCAATGTGCAATGTATGTATACCAGAAGCAGGGAGGTAAAATGTATACCCTATATAGTTTATTTCGAAAAAAAATGATATGCATAAAGTTGAGTGGAACCCTGTTGCTAATAAGAACATGAGAAATAGGAATGGGTGTAGGTGAAACTAATTTTTTTAAAAACCCAAGTGCTCAAGATGAGAGCTGCATTTGAAACAAAAATAGAAACATGCTGCACATTGCCTCCTGAATGATAATGTTAAAAAATATACTATAAACGGTTATCAGACAGGTGCCGGTTTGAAAACTTGCCAAATTACTTCCCCATGCTTGTTGGGAGATGGTGGTAACATCACTGAATTAGTAATAGGTAAATGGGTTCAAATCCCACCATGGCAACTGGTGGAATTTAAATTCAATTAATAATCCTGGCGTTAAAAACTAGCCTCAGTCATGGTGACCATGAAGCTATCATCGATTGTCATTAAAACCCATCTGGTTCACTAATGTTCTTCAGGGAAGGAAATCTGCCATCCTTACCTGGTCTGGCCTACATGTGACTCCCACAGCAATGTGGTTGACTCTTAACTCTCCTCTAAAATGGCCTAACAAGCCACTCGAGGGCAATTGGGGATGGACAACAAATGCTGGCCTTGCCAATGATGCTTACATCCTATGAAAAGAATTTTTAAAAAAAATCATGTTTCAAAAGCAGTGAAAATGTTTTAAACACTGCAAGAGATATCTTACTATATAATATTGTAACCTGTCTTCCTCATGGTTGACTCCAGCATACTTCGCCAATGCATTTTCTCACTTGCGTCATTGGGCAAGGCTATCCTCACCTTGTTCCATTCTTAACTACCAATGCAGCCACTGAACCACCTGCACTGCTTCTCTTTCTGCACCTGAATGGTTACCTCTCATGTTCCCTATTGATCTATACTTGCACCCCCACTCCCTCCTCTTTCTCACCTACATGACGTCCCTTGGTCACATCACATGAGAATGCAACACCAGGTTCCACATGTATGTACATGTATTAACATGCACACCCAGCTCTACCTCGCCAACACCTCTCTTGACCACTCTGCGGTTTCTAATTTATTGCTCTACTTGTCAGACATCCAATATTAGATGAGCATACATTTCCAACTAAATGTTAGGCAGACCATTGTTTACAATCCCCACCGGAAACTCTGTTCATTAGCCACTGACTTCCATCCTGGCAACTGTCTGAGGCTTAACAAGGCTGTTTGCAACCTATTTGAGCCTGAGTTGAGCTACCAACCAATACTTGCTCAGTCACCAGACCTCCTACTTCTACCACTTTTTAAAATTTATTTATGGGCCTGAATTTTACATTCCGAGGTTGGGTGCATGCTTGATCCAAACACATGTAAAATTGCACAAAATGACGTCGGGCGTGCATCCCAACGTCGTCATGGATTGAGGTCGGCGGGCACGCACAGAAGTCGGAGCCACACTCGTCGACAAATAAAGGGCCAATTAAGGCCATTTAAAAGCCTATTGACCAAGATTTTATGTTGCCCGTGCACTTTTGCGCTCATCGCACAAGCAGGCGAGCAGCACGTTTTTATCAAATTGTCATCCAAGGGAAGCCAGTGAAGGTTTCGGTCAGGATCAGTTCGTAGCCGAAAAGCCGCAGTATTAACACCAAATTTGTTTCCATGTTGTAGGCCCTATTTGTTTTTCCACTGTAAGTTACCAAAGTTGTGGGGGATACCATTGGACCTGGCCCCCAACTCGTTCCCACCCCAGCCCGCACAGTCAGGCCAACCGGAAGACACCTTTCATGCCAGGTGGGCCTTAATTGGCCACCCAGGTTGAGGATGCAATCTCTCCGGGGAGCGGATTCTACATCCGCTTCCGGGCCCACTCACCTTGCGTTATTGCCAAGCGTGAAATTCAGGCCATTGTTTTCATGGGATGTGAGCGTCGCTGGCAAGGCTGGCATTTGCTACCCATCCTCAATTGCCCTTGAACAGAGTGGCCTGCTCGGTCATTTTGGAGGGCAGTTAAGAGCCAACCACATCGCTGTGGGTCTGGAGTCACACGTGTAGGCCAGGCCAGGCCAGGTAAGGACGGCAGATTTCCTTCCCTAAACAGCATTAGTGAACCAGATGGGTTTTTTTTTACGACAATCGATGATGGTTTCGCAGTCACCACTACTGAGACTAGCTTTCAATTCCAGACTTTTTAAAATTAATTTAATTCACATTCCACCAGCTGCCATGGTGGGATTTGAACCTTCATCCCCAGAACATTAGCCTGGGTCTCTGTCAGGTCCAGCGATATTACCACTACACTGCCATCTCTCAAATTCCCTCTAGCTCATGTGCTGTTGAAACCCTCGTTATGCCTCTGTTACCTTGAGACTGGACTGTTCCAACACTCCCTTCCTAAACTTGAACACACCCAAAACTCTGGCTATATCCTAACTCACACCAAGTCCCACTCACCCATCACTCCTGCATTGGCTGTTGGTTGAGCAATGCCTTGATTTTCAAATCCTCATTCCTGTTTTCAAATTCCCCCAGCTCCTTGCCCCTCCATGCCTCTGTCCCCCGCCAGCCCTGCAGCTCCCTGACATCCCTGCGCTCCTCCAATTACAGCCTCTGGTGCATCCCCAATGTTAACGGCTCCACCATTGGTGGCTGTTCCCTTCAGCTGGCTATGTCCCAAGTTCTGGAATTCCTTCGCACAACCTCTCCACTTTTACCTCGTTCTCCTCCTTTAAGATGCTCCTTAAAACCTCTTTTACCAAGGTTTTGGTCACCTGTCCCAACATCTTCGTTAATCAAATAAAATTTGACACTTTTCTGTGAAGGAACTTGAGATGTTTTACCACATTAATGATGGGACTTAAATACAAGTTATTGTTGTGGAGGTCAGCTTCCTTTGTAGCCTGGAACAGATTTGCTGATCAGCTGATGTTTGTTATGAGTACATTGAGTAACAATTCCAATTAAGAAATTCAGATGCTATCCTGCAGAGTGACCACATACCGGCAAAAATCAATGCCGAGTGAGTATTGCTATATATTCAGTAGTGGCGAGACATCAGTGAGGTGCTGTCCAACTAAAAGGAATCACCTAGACTTCATTTAGAGAAAAGGTGAGTTGAGGAGAAATACAGTATCATAAATCATAACATTTCTCTTGTGAAATATTTTTAACATTACATGCATGGAGCATAAACATACTTTGGAGGGAGTACATTACACCCAAAATGTTCTTCCCACGCTAAGGTTTGTAAAAGGCTTTTTCTATTGCTCTTCATTTGCATTTTGGAAGCCCCACATCTGTAAACCAGCTGCCAGATTCTATGCTAATGTTAAGTAATATTTCTGTAGACTGGTATCCAGTTGAAGTTGGAACTACAGATCTGCCACCAGTCTGTGAAAATCAGAATTATTAACATAAATTCTGGGAGCTGGCTGACTGATGTTCTGCTCTCCTAATCCAATTAAAAAGACTGTTGCTGTAATATAAAATCATTTGGAATTTAGTACAAGACTGGGAAATAAGATCCGATTTACTATGATCAACAAATCAGTTGTGCAGTGAGCTACTGAACCAATGATGCAGAACTTGTTTGCCTTGAGATACTGGAGCGTATGTATTATTATGGGATGCAATGTTTAATGTGCTTATTCATGCAGTGAGGAATAAAAGTGCACCATTAATAGCTAACAATTTTCCCACCTCCATGTGGATAAATGTCTAGCACTCTTCAGTGAATGACCAACAACTAATAGTAATGATTCACCAGGTGCAATTTATGGACAGAAACATATTTTCTCCCACTTCATAACACATTAGCTACTAATTGCCCTGTCCCCTCCTGTCCCTGTATCTCTCTTCTTCTTTTCTCTAACAGCCTTGTCTCTCTCTTTTTCCTTTCTCCTTCCACCCCCCTCCTCATTACATCTTCTCTCTTTGTTTTTAGTCCTGTATTTCTCTTTTCTTCTTTGTTTGGCATTGCCATCCCTCGTTCTGTCCCTCTTTGCTTTCATTAGTCCTTTGTTACAGCTAGTGGGCAGGCTAATTCGGCAATGTGGATAAATGCTACATTCCAATAACATCATTCCATCAACAGTGGTAAATTGGCTATTCCAAGATTGATTTCCTAAGGATGAATCGCAACTTAATTACTAATAGTATGTAGTATAGCTTTAAATTTTCTATCTCACAACTGCCATATGTACATCAGTACATGTGGGACATAATGGAATGGTTTGTAAACTTGGTGCAAAGGTTAGTAGTCTAGATTTGACAACGAATGTGGAGTGCACCGTTTTCTAGGTAGAAGAGAAACCCTTTTTTGTAATACATTGTGCACATTTAATTGTCCGTGTCATACAGTTTGTTAAGGAGCTTCTGGCAAGCGATGGCTTCTTGAGGATCTTTCTGGCCATCCAGTTTGGTTAGAGGATGAGGAGGGAGAAGGGTAACAACAAGAGAAAGTAATGAATAGAAGTGTAGCTGCAGGAAAAGCGACGGAGAATTTAGAGTCAGGACAACATGCCTGCAGCTCCCTAAGGAGGCTGCACTTCTCCAGGAAAGCTCTGAGTTGTGTCACCTCCTGCAGCAAGCCTAACTGTCACAGCGGACACAACATTGACTGTTCCAATCAAGGTCATTGCAGCCCTTAACTTCTTTTGCTCTGTTTCTTCTAGCCCGCCAGAGGGTTTATCCGTAATATTATTCAGTTTGCCATTTGTTGTTACATTAAGCTGTGACTGATGATGTCTTTGCTGAAGCATCCTTTTCTCCAGGGCCACTGGAAATGGGAGGATTGGGCTCTGAGATGTACATAGATTGTGAGCTTCCCCCGTCTCCAGGGACTTATTGCTTGCACCTACAATCTGCCTGAATTGCAAAGGCTTCCATTTCATTAACAAGCTACTGGGATGTGATCATCAACAGCAAATCGTGCCGCTCTGTGCCCACTTTCCTCATGGCTGCCAGGAGGTTTTCATCCAACACCAACTCTGTGCACACACTTGGCAAGTGGCAGGCCGGCTGCTTGAAGACAAGGACTACCTTCTGCACAGTTGCCTCTTGACTGCTCTCAGGAACCCGTCTCAGCAGCCTTTGACTCTGTCAAACATGAAGGCTTATGCAGTATCCTCCTCAAGTTTGGCTGCCCTCAGAAATTTGTCACCACCCTCGGCCCACTCCACAATGGCAGGTAAGCTCGATCGACACCAATGGAACCAGTAAAGGCTGGGGGCAAAAAAGGCTGTTTCATGGCAACAATCCTTTTCTCCATTTTCCTTATACGAACATACAAACAAGGAGCAGGAGTAGGCCATTCAGCCCCTCAAGCCTGCTCCGCCATTTAATAAGATCATGGCTGATCTGATAGTAACCTGAAACCTGCATCCCACCCACCCCCAATAACCTATCACCCCCTTGCTTACCAAGAATCTGTCCACCTCTGCCTTAAAAATATTCAAAGACTCTGCTTCCATCATCTTTTCAGGAAGAGAGTTCCAAAAACTCACGACCCTCTAAGTGAAAAAATTTCACCTCATCTCTGTTTTAAATGAGCAACCCCTTATTTTTAAACAGTGACCCCTAATTCTAGATTCTCCCACAAGAGGAAACATCTTCTCCATATCCACCCTGTCAAGACCTCTCAGGATCTTATATGTTTCAATCAAGTCGCCTCTTACTCTTCTGAACTCCAGTGGATACAAGCCTAGTCTGTCCACTCTTTTTCCTCATAAGACAACCTGCCCATTCCACATATTCGTCTGGTAAATCTTCTCTGGACTGCTTCCAATGCATTTACATCCTTCCTTAAATAAGGTGACCAATATTGTACACAGTATTCCAGATGTGGCCTCACTAGTGTCCTGCACAACCAAAGCATAACTGTCCTACTTTTGTAATAAATTCCCTCGCAATAAATAACATTCTATTAGCTATCCTAATTACTTGCATCCTAGCCTTTTGTGGCTCATGCACTAGTACACCCTGATCCCTCTGCACCTCAGAGCTCCGCAATCTCCCACTATTTAGATAATATGCTTCTCTTTTATTCTTCCTGCCAAAATGGACAATTTCACATTTTCCCACATTAAACTCCATCTGCTAGATCTTTGCCCACTCACTTAACCTATCAATATCTGGTTGGAGCCACATCTTCACTGCAATATTGCCTCCCACCTCCAGCAAATTCCCCACACTCATGGGAGATAATCTACAGAACAAATAGGAAACTGTTCAGCCTACTCCATCTTCAATCCAAAACCAAAATCACTCCAACCTCAGTTATAGATCTTCAGTGAGCAGATGATGCTTTTGTATGTATGTGCACTCACTCAGAAACTGAGCTCCAGGTCATTCTCCACTCCTCCAAAGCATATGAGAAAATTGGCTTTTCTCTAAGCGCTCGGAAAACTAAGGTCCCCTTCAAAAAAAGCTCCCACAGCACAACAACTCCCCTCATCAATTATGACCGACAGTGAGACCCTGGGAAATGTGGATAATTGTCTGTTACTTGGGAGCCTCCTCTTGGTGAATGCAGACATAGTTGATGAAATTCATCATCGCCTCTGATGCACCAGCTCAGCCTTTGGCTGACTGAGAAAAGGAGTATTTGAGGACCAGGATCTCAAACCTGAGACTAAAGTTATGATTTACCTGGCAGCAGTGATCCTCGTGCTGCTATATTCTTCACAGACCTGTGGACAATTTACAGCAGGCACCTTAAAGCACTGGAGAAGTATCACCAGTGCTGCCTTTGCAAGATCCTCCAAATCCGGTGGCAAGAAAGGCATCCCAATAGTAGCACCTCTCCCAAGCCAACGTGCCCAATATCAAGGTGCTAATCACTCAAAACCAGCTCTGCCGAATGGGATATGGTGTTTGTCTCCTGCCAGACTCCCGAAGCAACTGCTCTACTCTGAGCTCGAGCTTGGCAGCTGACTCCCAGGAGGACAGTGGAGACGCTTTAGGGATGTCCTCAAGGCATCCCTGAAGAGGTCAAACGTCCCCACTGATTCAGTGGAGCCTCTGGCTTGTGAAAGACCAAAGTGGAGAAGGCTCCTATGGGAAGGCACTGGACAGACCGAGAGATTTTGTTGGGAACGTGTGAAGTTGAGGCCTCGAAGGGAGCGCACAAACCTCCAAACAACCCACCTACCCGACCCTTCAAGCACCACCTACCCCGGATGTAGCAGAGTCTGCAGACCACACGTTGGACTTACCAGCCACCTCAGAACCCATTGAACTGGGGTGGAAGCAAGTCATCCTCGATCCCGAGGGACTGCCTAAGAGAGAAGAGACCATCAGACACCTGACGTGCAAAAATCGGCATTGACTCGATGGGCTGAATTACCTCCTCTGTGCTGTAATGATGCGATGACCCTGATGTATTCAGTTTCCTTCTTCTCCTATTGATATATAAATTTTCTTCTGTCCGGGACACTCTCTCTTCCTGGTGTTAGGTCTTGCATATCCTTTTTCATTTAATGTAAAACCTTTATCTAAAGGTCGCAAAATATACAGGAAGTATCAGGCTATACAGATACTGTGGCATGAAATTAACAATGCGTAATCTGAGTCCTCAAAGTTTCAATTTAAAAATGCATCAATATTCCAACTGATTTGTTGTTCATCTTTATTTACTTTGCAAAAGCTTTATGCTTAGTGTATTGTGTTGTCTTACACATAGAATATATCTGTGTACAGAAAAGCTTTGCTCTTGTGACTGCTTTGAGTGGATGTCTTGCCACATGCCTTGCTGCTCAATTTTATGTAGGATACCTTGTTGATACAATTACCTGTTCCTGGCAATAGGGCAAGAATCGAGAGCAGATGCAGACTATGATCTCCTGGTTCCATTTAGCGAGTGCATGATTTACTTTGTGGATTTGCCTCCGTTTTTGACAGTATCTTGGTGCAGGTTACTTGGTTGGATATTTTAACCTGCCAGGAGAAACCGCCAAGAATCGCCCTATTGTCAAAATGATGTGGAGTTCCACTCGTTTTTCAATGCCTTTATCAGCAGAGCGCTAACTGCCACTGATGACGGATATCCATTTGGTGAGCAGAAGATGACTGCTCCTACAATCCTTAATCAAAGAAAGAAAAGGTTTAAGGAAGCCTGACAATAACCAAAACTGTCAGAAGTCAGACAGCTGGACGATTTTAAATGTGATTCAGTTCTGACTGGAGTTCGACTCGCGTCTTTGGGTGGAGTTCAGTAACGGGTTGCTGAATTTATTGTGCATTACCAGCAAGACCTCAACCCGCATCATAGATTTAAGCATGCATTTTTAGCAAACTTTAAAAGAAATTAACCTTTCAGAAGAGAAGTAATTAGTCATCAGTCAAAGTGGTTATACAATTCAGAAACAACATTTGAAATATTTCTGTTGTAGTGGTCCAATCTGGCAAAAGAAAATTCAATCATTAATCAATGTAACTAGCTATATTTTCTGAGATATTCCATGCATACAAATGTGAAAGGTATTGCTAGCCAAAAATAATGTAATAGCTTTTGATGGGTCAAAACCTGCCAAATTACATTAAACTCCTTTTCAGTCATTGTTGAGTTCCCAGAAAACATCTGTATATCAGAACATTCTTGTAAAATGAGTTTTTTTTTTTGAATTTATGTTGCCAACATCATATTGTGGCCAGAAAAGGAAATGAAGACTACAGCATCGAGCTTTACACCAATAATTGTTTGATGATAGGCAGTTATTCCAGGACATCACTGCGGGAGCTCCTCAAGGTAGTGACCTAGTCTCAACCATCAATGCTTCATCAATGACCTCCCCTCCATCATAAGGACAGAAGTGGGGATGTTCACTGATGATTGCACAATGTTCAGCACCATTTGCAACTCCTCAGATACTGAAGCAGTCCATGTTCAAATGCAGCACGACCTGGACAATATCCAGGCTTGGGCTGACAAGTAGCAAGTAACATTCGCGCCACACAAGTGCCAGGCAATGACCATCTCCAACAAGGGAAAATCTAACCACCACCCCTTGACTTTCGATGGCATTACCATCACTGAATCACCCACTATCAACATTTTGGTGGTTACCATTGACCAGAAACTGAATTAGACTAGCCATATAAATACTGTGGCTACAAGCGCAGGTTAGAGGCTAGGAATCCTGTGACGAGTAACTCACCTCCTGACTCCCCAAAGCCTGTCCACCCTCCACAAGTCAGGAGTGTGATGGAATACTCTCCACTTGCCTGGATGAGTGCAGCTCCAACAACACCCAAGAAGCTCGACACTATGCAGGACAAAGCAGCCTGCTTGATTGGCACCCCATCCATAAACACTCTCTCCGTCCACCACCGACGCACAGTAGCAGCACTGTGTACCATCTACAAGATGCACTGTAGGAACTCACCAAGGCTCATTAGACAGCACCTTCCAAATCCACGGCCCCTACCATCTAGAAGGACAAGGGCAGCAGACACATGGGAACACCACCACCTGGAAGTTCCCCTCCAAGTCACTCATCATCCCAACTTGGAAGTATATCGCCATCCTTCAGTGTCGCTGGGCCAAAATCCTGGAACTCCCTCCCTGTGGACTGTGGGTGTACCTACACCACATGGACTGCAGTAAGAAGACAGCTCATGACCATCTTGTCCAGGGCAATTAGGGATGGGCAATAAATGTTGTCCTAACCAGTGATGCCTACGTCATGTGAACGAATAAAAAAAATCTCGAGTGTGGTTGGTACAAGTTTTCTCATAGACACTTTCTCATATACAGTAAGTTGACCATAAGTGATCTGTACATTTTGTGTTTCGACATCATCTCCCTAACCTGTGCCCTCTATGACCTAGAAGGGCAAGGGTAGTGGGTGTATGGGACCGCAACCCCCAGCCCTATCATTTCACTTCCCTACTGATTCCGAAACCATCCTGATGTAGAAATGTGTCACTCTTTCTTCAACATGGCTTGGTCAAAATCCTGCAACTCCTTACCTAACAGCACCAGGGGAATGACTTCACCACACAGACTGCAATGCTTCAAAAAGGCACTGCACAGCCACCACCACCACCACCACCACCACCACCTTCTTGAAGGCAACTAGGCATGAGCAATGAAATGATAACCTTGCGGGCAGCATCCATATACCAAGGATGAATTTCTTTTAAAAGTCGAGGTAAATTGTACCTCCCCTTTAAGAGATGCAGGCTGCCTTTAGATGGTGTAATTGGTGCCCAATTTCCCACCTCCCTCATTGACAAGCTGCCAATTCATGAATAATGCTGCCTGCTTGCCAATCATAAAGGAGGTACATGTGGCAATTGTGTATGTGCCTCTCTCTCTCACTCTCTCTCCGATATAATCGGAACCATTTGCCCCTTTTCTGATGTCGGTTGAATTTCTCTTTCAGTCTACCCTAACTCATGTAACCTTAATAATTCTAACCGCCAACAGAAATGGGTGATGTTTATTCCAAGAGTCTAGGCTGGATTATAAACAAGGCCCTGGTGACGGAAGGAGTGTTCTCTAATCTACTCTGCAATGCAGTCACTTCTGCATTTGGACATTTGTTGTGTCATGTATTAATTACTGCATCCCAATGTTTATTTAAGATCCTCTTGCATGTTTATATGAGACAAGTACAGGAGTTCTGCATAGTTTTTGAATAAAGCTTTCAATTGTTAAATATTTTGGTTTTGCGGCTAAAGCTGCAATCCATTATACCATTTGGTCAGGAACCTTTTATGGAAAATAAAGATAAAATGATGGCTTAAAACCTAGTGAATCCAAGCCAGTAAGTGGAGACATCTTTCCGTCACCTTTGCGATTTACATCTGTTTGAGGTTCAGGCAGTCAATACAATTTGAGTAATGTCAGGGCACTTCATGTAGGCCATGGAAGTTTTCTGGTTTGAACTGCTATCACAGTTCACTAGATGTCACTAAACATCAACCCATTGAACAAGAACTTGCCATAGCAAATGAGCATAATTCAGGCAAATGTCAGTACTGTATTTTCAGGAGGAATTATGTAGAAAGAATGGCTTTGCCATTCACTATTGGTATAATTGCCATGGCAAAATGTAATTGACAATGTGACTGAAAATGATATCACAATTTTTAAGTTAATTCTGTCTCATAGACAATTTGCATGAAATGAGGTTAGCAGGATAAAGGTTACATTTAATGGCAAGGTTCCTGAATTAACAAATTATTCGTCTGAATTTATTGTTTCACCCTATTTTGTCCTATTGTTTTAAACTGGGTTTGTTACATCTGTAAATTAAGTAACCCCTTGATGTTATTTGCAATGCAGTGAAGTCATTTTTTAGAACAAAATAGAGGAAATAGGAGCAAAGATAGACTATTCAGCCCTTTGAGATTTCTCCCCCATTTGCAATGGCTGATTTTCTACCTGTTACCCAGTTTTCTGCCCTATGATCCTTCATCTTTTTCTTCAGTTCAGTGATGGAATACTCCCCACTTGACTGGATGAGTGCAGCTCCAACAACACTCAAGAAGCTTAACACCATCCAGAACAAAGCAGCCCGCTTAATTGGCACCCCATCCATAAACACTCGCTCCCTCCACCACGAACGCACAGTGGCAGCAGTGTGCATCTACAAGATGCACTGCAGAAACTCACCAAGGCTCCTTGGGCAGCAAACCCAGGACTCTAACCATCTAGAAGGACAAGGGCAGCAGATACATGGGAACACCACCACCTGGAAGTTCCCCTCCAAGCCTCTCACCATCCTGACTTGGAAATATATCGCCGTTCCTTTACTGTCGCTGGGTCAAAATCTTGGAATTCCCTCCCTAACAGCACTGTGAGTGTACCTACACCACAGGGACTGCAGCAGTTCAAGAAGGCAGCTCACCACCACCTCAAGGGTAACTAGGGCTGGGCAATAAATGCTGGCCCAGCCAACGAAGCCCACGTCCCGTGAATTAATGAAAATAAGTTTTCTGCCCAAAGGCAGGACCGACCCACATTGCCACCACCTCCACCAGGGGTAGGATAAGGAGGCAGGTGCCAAATCCACCCCAGCAGGAACCCCGTGCTGCTTGCACTAACCTGCTCCACACCGGCTATCCAGCCAACTGGCCCCTCAAGGAGTCCGAGTTGCTCTGGCAACGCGCACTTTTACATGAATGTTGTTGTCCAGAGCTATGAGAAGTGATGGTCGAGGCTCCGACATTCTTTCCATCACTGAAGAAGGAGAGATGATCTTATTGAAGCATATGGGATTCTGAGGGGCTCGACAGGGTAGATGTGGAAAGGGTGTTTCCTCTCCTGGGAAAGTCTAGAAACTAGCAGACACAGTTATAGAATAAAGGATCACCCATTTAAGACCGATCAGGAGGAATTTCTTCTCTGAGGGTGTGGCGATCCTTTGGGAATCTTTACCCGGAGACCTGTGGAGCCTGATTCATTGAATCTATTCAGCGCTAAGCTAGATTCTTGAAATATAAGGGTATCAAAGGTTATGGGGAACAGGCAGAAAAATGGAGTCAGCGCCAAGATCAGATTAACCATAATCCTATTGAATGATGGAGAGTGTTCGAGGGGCCGAATGGCCTACTCTTGACCCGATTTTCATCTTCTTACGTTCTTCCCCCTCCACTCCCTTTAGAAGTGGATAGATTGTTGGGCACTGTCTTGAATAGACTCATTGACTGAGCAGCCACAACTCTCTGGGGTACAGAATTCCGAAAAAATCACACCAACATTCCCTTTAAAGTTTAGCTGTTATATGTGGCCAGTATTTTTTTCAGCATGTAGTCCCTTTAAAGGTTTTTATACAGCCATGCAAATGCATCATTTATCATGAAACAAAGCCTGCCTAGTAGCTGCCAGTCTGCTGCACTGCCGCGCAACCGTGCAGCTTAACAGAGATATTAACAACCGTTTGAATGAAGAAATTTCTCCTCACCTCAGTCCTGAATGGTTGACCCCTTATTCTGAGGCAGTTCTAGACTCCCTCGCCCCAGAAGAAACATCCTCCCTGCATCTACCCTGTTAGGCCCCTTTTAGAACTGTCTGGGCAGAATATTGTGCCCGTCGGTCTAGTGCACGCCCGACCCAGATGAGCGTAAACTGACGCGCCATGCCGTCGGGCGAGCGTCCCGCGACATTTCGGTTGGCGGGCGTGCGTGGGAGTCGGCAGTGCACCCGCCGACAATTAACAGGCCTATTCAGGCCATTAAGGAGCCAATTCAATGAAATTTCTCACCGCCTGTCCAACCTTACAGGAGCTTTTCCTGTGCCCACCCACGCACATGCGCGAACTTCCGCAGTCACCCTCCTCCCCCTCCCACACAGGCGGCGCTGCAGCACGTGTTTCACACTGGGCACACCTTCATCAGCCTGCCAGCATGAAATCGTGGCTGTGCCAATTGCGGGCGGCAGTCGGCTTCCCGACTGCTCCTGCTAGACCCCACCAAGCCCGCCCAACAAGGGCAAAATTCTGCTCTGTGTTTCAATCGGGTCACTGCTCATTCTCCTAAACTGTAGGGAATATAGGCCTGGCCAACTCCATCTTTCCTCTTGGAACAATCCCCTCATCCCAGGTTCAGGCTAGTGAACATACATTACTTTCCCTTTAGGTCGAGTATATCCTTCCTTAGGATAGCAAAATTATATACAGAATTTCAGAATATATAAGTGCTTAAGGCTTCTTTCCTATTACTCCAATCCCTTTGTTATAAAGGCTAACATACAGTTTGCTTTCCTAATTGCTTATTGCATCGGCAAGTTAACTTTCTGTGCTTAACTTGCGAGGACTCCCAGATCCCTCTGAATACCAACATTCTCCAGTCTCTTACCTTTCAAAAAAAAAAGCCTACTTTTCCATCTTCATCGCCGAAATGTTTAATGTGCCATTTGTTGAGATTTCTCTTCAGTTCTGAAGCATAGTTTTTAATAGTTTTCAAAAGGGGCTGTGAGCACGTGGTGTAATCTATTTAAGTTTCAGACAAAATATTTAAAATTTGAAAGCTTCTCTCAAGAGAGGGATGTACAACTCTTTGCCAAGAAGATAAGGCACATGAGATGAAAACTCCGAACCATTTTGTCCAGATTCACTGTTGCTCTTTATTACCGAGTAGTAGAATATGGATTTTGCATCCCTGATCCTGCATATGACAGATTTCCAGTATCATATCATTAGCTGGGGCTTGAAGTCAGACGGCTCCACACAAGGAAGACATAAAAATCAATAGGCAAGTCATCCCTGCTATTTCTGTGCACCTTGTCTTAATCTGCTTACAGAGTTTCACTGCCGGAGGCCTGCTACCTTGGCAGGGAATTGTGCATGGCATTAAAAAAATTTAAGGAGCCTGGAATAATTAGCTTAAAATCGTGAAGGAAATCCAAATTATAAAGCAAAAGTTAACAAAAATGTCTTGCAGACCTCTGATTCAGCAGACTCCGAGACAGCTTTAGTGCCGTTTGCTCTGTGACTGGGGAGAAAATGGTTCATTCAAACGCCATCTACTGCAATTCCAAGGCACTGGTTAAAAAGAATAGATTAAAGAGAATGTGAATATTAATTCGACAGGAGGGAAGAGCATGTCGGCCCAGTGTGCATATGAAATAAAAAATACATTTTGTGCTCTGCTGCCGGCATTTACAAGGAGGATAAATAATTCTTACGCATATTAATATCAGTGAAGGTTTATCCTCATGCTTATCAATGTTCAAAATTAACAAAAGCTGAGCTGAGAATTTCAAGAAAGCTGATGCTAAAAATTCACCCCAAATATGATGTGCGCAAATAAGGAATTTAATTGTAGGTGCTGCATGACTTGGGTTTGCAACTTACATTATATGTGCGTGCAACATACCTTCACTTGTGTTATATTGGCGTCCGTATATTTTCTCCCTCAGTCTTTGTGTCTCCCTACCTCTGCTTCAAATTTACCTCTTTGACCAGGATTTAGGTCTCCTGCCCTAATATCTGCTTAAGTGGTTTGGTGTAAAATTTTGTCTGCCAATGCTCCTATGAAGCACATTGGAACCTTTACCTCTGTTAAAGGTGCAATGTAAATACAAATTGCTTGTGTGAATTTGAAGCAAAAAAAATAAACACAAGAGGCAGTAAATGGGTAAAAAGGGGTTGCAAGTTTTAAAGTCAAAAAATATTTTGGGGGGTTCTGTGGGCACGTTCCCTCCAGAAAATTCTTATTTGATGGATTTTCCAGTAATTACAATGAACGTGGATACATTTTTCATTTAAAAAAGAAAAGACATTTGATCAATTTTATCGAGAAGTACTTTCTATTTGCTATTATAAATCTTACATCCCCATGCACATTTCCAATCAATATTAATGTAGGAAAGTCCTTTCCCCACTTTACTGTGGAAGGTGCCTACAGCATTGTGAACTTGTCAAACTGCAAATACACCCCTCCTCCACTAGAGACATTCAACATCGCCACAGGCAGAATGATGTCTTTAGAATATGCCAAATCTGCATAAGCAGTTTCCATTATCAATGTGGGCAAGAAAATGTAAAAAATTATTAGGGGGAATTATAGGTGGAAAGGCTTTGCCCATCTTTTCAAAAACTACATGGAGCAATGAAGTGGCCAGCCAAAGCTAAGGACAGACAACATAAATGAGTACAGGAGGGAATTGAGAAAGTTAATACAGGAGGCAGAGAGAGGTTACAAGAACAGATTGTCGAACAACATTTAAGTTGAACCCTAAAACATTTTATAATCATAGAAAGTGTAAGAGGTTAGCTGGGTAAGAAGTTGAGCCGATTAAGAACTCAAAGGGAACTCTTCACGTAAGACTGATGACATGGCTGCAGTATTAAATGAGTGATTTTCTTCTATCTTCACAAAGAAAGATCACAGTACAAGAGGGAGGGTAAGTTACGGACAGGATAGTGATAAAGAAGGCAGACGAAAAATATTGGCAGTATTGAAGTTTGGATAATCACCTGATCCAGATGGTGTGCATTCCAGGTTTTTGAAAGAAACAAAAGGTTGAAGTAGCAGGGAAATTGGTCACAATCTTTCAATCCTCACTGGGTAGAGTAGTACCAGAGGACTAGAGGTTGCTAATGTTATACTGTTGCTCATGAAAGAGGCGAGAGGTAAACCAGGAAACAACAGGCCAGTCAGGCTAACATCATTGCTGGGAAAGTTCCAGGGAAGTATTACTGGGGACAAAATTGACTTTCATTTGGAAAGACATGAGTTAATCAGCGAGAGCATTCAAGGATTTGTTACAGGCGCATCATGTCTGATGAAATTAGTTGAATTATTTGATGAGGTAACAGAGATGTTTGATCAAGGTAGTGCAGTGTTACATAAGTGGACTTTAGGAAGGCATTTGACCAAGTGTCTCCGGATGCTCGTTAAGAAAATGGAATCTCATGGAATTAAAGAGGAAGAGGTAGTAAGAATACAGAATTGGCTCAGTGACAGGAAGCAGAGGGTGATGGATGGATGTTTTCCAGACTGGGAGATAGCTTGTTGTACTATTCCCCAAGGGACAGCTTTGGGTCCATTGCTCTATCAAATTTTATCACTGACCTAGACTTTGGTGTAGGGAGCAGTATTATAAAGTTTGCAGGTGACACAAAACTTGTCGATATGGTAGATGTTGATGAAGATAGTTGTAGACTTCCAAATGATATAAACAGGATGGTGAAATGGACAGAAGCATGTATTGAGTGCAGAGGAGTATCAAGTGATCTATTTTGGGAAGGCTAATATGAAAAGGCAGTATAACATCAGTGGTATATCATCAGTGGTATACCACGAGTATACTGTCATGATTTTGAAAAGCGTAGACGATCGGAGAGATCTTGGGCCGGGATTTTCTGGCCCCATCACGGGTGGGACCCTCCGTGGGTGAGGCGGTGCCCCAGCCAAAAGTCCATTGACTTGCGGCGGGATCGGAAAATCCCAGCATTGGTGTCTACATGGATTCCTAAAGATGACAGCACAAGTTGATAAGGCGATTAATAAAAATCATATTGTTAGGACTGAAGAAAGGAAACTACTTAATTTCAACGTTCAGCATAGGACTAGAATATAAAAACAAAGAGATTATGCAAGAACTTTGAGTCATTGGTGAAGCCTCAGCTTGAGTATGATGGAAAATTCTGCAAACCATACTTTGGGAAAGATGTCAAGGCCTTAGAAAGGGAAGAGAGTGTTACCAGGATGTTACCAATGATGTGAGAATTCAGTTATGAAAGGTTGGAAAAATTAGGGCTGTTTTCCTTGGAACAAAGATGATTAAGAGGTAAAAGCAAAATACTGTGGATGCTGGAAATCTGAAACAAAAACAGAAAATGCCGGGAAGACTCAGCAGGTCTGACAGCATCTGTGGAGAGAAAAACAGAGTTAACGTTTCGAGTCCGTATTGACCCTTCTTCTTCAGATTAGGATGTCAGATTAAGATGTCACTTAGTAGAGATTTTTGAGATGATGAGAGGTTTTGAGAGAGCAGATAGGAAAAAGGCTGTTCCCTCTGGTGAGTGGGTCAATAGCCAGAGGTAAAAGGATCCAGAGGGAAGATAAGAATTTTCTCTCTCACTCATTTGTTGGGATCCGGAATGCTTTACCTGGAAAGAGTGATTGAAATGGAAATGATTTTAAAAGGGAGTTGGACAGGTACTGGAGGATGAGGCATTTACAGGATTATGGATAAAAAAACAGGGCTAACATGACTGCCCTTTCCAAGTGTCAGCAGGGCCATGACAGGCCATCGCTGCTATCTGTTTCCACGAGTTTGTGAAAGGCAAGTTGCCACATTCCTTTTAATTTTAGCTACAGCCCTCTAAGCACCAGTGACCATGCCAGCCCACCCACCCTGGTCATCTCGATTGCCAGGCTCTATATGGTTTGAGAGCTGGCAATGAACAAATAACGCAGGCCAATTAATTTTGGAAATCCTGTAACGCTGAGGCAGTGGGACTTCAGTCAGCTTTAATTTTACTGTGCTGGGGGGAGGCGGTGGCTTGTGTCATTGTCGCTAGGCCTGTAATCCCAGGACCCAGAGTAATGCTCTGGGGACCCGGTTTGAATTCTACGGCAGATGGTGAAATTTAAATCCAATAAAAAATATGGAATTAAAAAGTCTAATTATGACCACGAGACCTTTGTCGATTGTCGTAAAATCCCATCTGGTTCACTAACGCCCTTAGGGAAGGAAATCTGCTGTCTTCTGGCCTACATGTGACTCCAGACCCACAGCAATGTGGGTGACTCTTACCTGCCCTCTGAAATGGCCTAATAAGTCACTCAGTTTTCAAGGGCAATTAGGGATGGGCAATAAATGCTGGCCTAGCCAGCGAAGCCCACATCCCATGAACAAATAATTTAAAAAAAAAACTCCTGGTGCTTTAGTGGACTTCGTGAAAATTCAATCAAATATTGCTGTTAATAGCTTCATTATTTTCAAGCCCTTTTCTCAATAAGTATGAATTCGGTAGTATTTAGATTTTGCATATTAAACCCAAATCACCTATCTTCTCTGGAAGTTTCTTCTGTTTGTCAGTTAGCCTGTGGGGGAAAGTCCTTTGTTCTGATTTATCATTTTGCACGAGGCTTGGACTTGCATTCTCTACGCCTTTACTCATTGTTGAAGTTAAATAGCTATCCTTCTTCAGTCCTAACAATAGCCCAGATTTTGTGGTAGTGATGGCAGGAGACGTATTGGGTGTTCACCATCATTACTCCTCTGAAACTCGCATTGACTTTTGGAGTCTGCACATGCCCGGTAAAACATGGCAATCCGGAAGGTGCTGTCAGCTTCCCCATAGGGTGCGCTGTTGAACGCTCACTGGATTGCAATCAAAAAGAAATCACTGAATTGACTAAATTTGCTCATTTTTGTTATTTGTTTTGCTGTAAAATCCCATGAAAGAGCTGTACCTTATTTAATGAAGTGTAACTGTGATTTTAACAATGTAGTAAGTTCATAATTACTGCTCAACAGCCCCCTGTAAAAAAAAATTATGTGATTGGAATGTCAAAGTTATCCATTTTTAAAATAATTTTGTTTTAATAAATTGGTATTTCAGCAACCTAATTCAGTGACTAAAAGCTAAAAGCTACTGCGGATGCTGGAAATCCAAAACAAAAACAGAATTACCTGGAAAAACTCAGCAGGTCTGGCAGCATCGGTGGAGAAGAAATCAGTTAACGTTTCGAGTCTTCATGACCCTTCGGCTGAACTAAGTATAGTTAGGAGAACTATTTCACCTTTCTCCTAACTATACTCAGTTCTGCCGAAGGGTCATGAAGACTCGAAACGTTAACTGATTTCTTCTCCACCGATGCTGCCAGACCTGCTGAGTTTTTCCAGGTAATTCTGTTTTTGTTTTTAATTCAGTGGCTATGTGCCAATCATTTATTTTGCTCAGTAAAATTTTAATTAAACGTGAAAAGTTCAGTGTATTTTACTTCTTGCTTTGCTGTCTGTGTGAATACTCTTTTTAATTTATTCTTTCAGGGGATGTAGGCATTGCTGGCTAGGCTGGCATTTATTGCCCATCCCTAATTGGCTTGAGAAGGTGGTGATGCGTTGCCTTCTTGAACCGCTGCAGTCCATGTGGTGTAGATACACCCACAGTGCTGTTAGGGAGGGAGTTCCAGGAATTTGACCCAGCAACAGTGAAGGAACGGCAATCTAGCTCTAAATCAGGATGGTGTATGGCTTGGAGGGAAACCTGCTGGTGATGGTGTTCCCATGCATCTGCTGCCCTTGTCCTTCTAGGTGATAGAGGACGCAGGTTTGCAAGTTGCTGTCGAAGGAGCTTTGGTGGAGTTGCTGCAGTTCATCTTGTAGATGGTGAACCCTGCTGACACTGTGCATCAGTGGTGGAGGGGATAAATGTTAAAGGTGATTGCCAATCGAGTAGGCTGCTTTGTCCCTGGTTCGAGTGTCTTGAGTGTTGTTGGAGCTGCCCTCATCCAGGCAAGTAGAGAGTATTCCATCACACTCCTGATTTGTGCCATGTAGATGGTGGCCAGGCTTTTGGATGGCAAGAGGTAAGTTACTCAGTGCAGAATTCCCAATCTCTGACCTGCTCTTGTAGCCACAGTATTTTTAAGGCTGGCCCAGTTCCATTTCTGGTCAATGGTCACCCCTAGGATGTTGATATTGGGGGATTCAGTGATGGAAATGCTATTGAATGTCAACAGGAGATGGTTAGATTCTCGTGTGTTGGAGATGGTCATTTCCGGGCACTTGTGTGGCGTGAATGTTACTTGCCGCTTATGTACCCAAACCTTAAAGTTGTCCAGGTCTTGCTGCACATGGACATGGACTGCTTTAATAGCTGAGGAATTGTGAATGGTGCTGAACATTGTGCAATCATCAGTGAACATCCTCACTTCTGATCTTGTGATGGAATGAAGGTTATTAATGAAGCAGCTGAATATGGTTGGGCCGAGGACACTGCCCTGAGGAACTCCTGCAGCGATGTCCTGGAGCTGAGATGACTGACCTCCAAAAACCACAATCGTCTTCCTTTGTGCCAGGTATGACTCCAACCAGTGGAGAGTTTTCCCCCTGATTGTCAGTGATTCTAAATTTGGGAGGGTTCCTTGATGCCACACTCTGTCAAATGCTGCCTTGATGTCAAGGGCAGTCACTCTCACCTCAACCCACCTCTTGAGTTCGGCTCTTTTGTCCATGAATACTTCAGCGTGTTTGGCTGCTTACCCTGCTTGATGGCATCAATGTTGCAGGATACCTGGTGATCCCCTTGACCTGACGCCAAATTCAGACTGGCATCGGGAAAGGGGAAATCCACGCCACAGATACGGCTAGATCTTTGTGGGCTGCTTTCTTTGAGGTTAGTGCTGAGCACGATTGCTTCATCAATGACCATGAATTCTGGGGCAGTGTGGTTTACTGTATCATGTTTCTGCTTTACCACAGGACCAGTCCTTACCAACAGTAACAGACTAAAAGCAATACGATCGACCTAATTCGCTAAGATCTCTTTTAATGCTGTTCAATGTCTCTATATTTCTCATTTTCCCAAATAGCTAAGAATCATCAGTGAGAAGTACTTTGCTTCAGATTGTTTATGTATAACATAAGCACGAGGAGACATAGAACAGACCCTTGCAGAACCCTGTTAGTTTATGCCCTTCCAGGCAAAGCTTTATTTTCCATTTGTCATTACTTTCTATTTCTAATGCCCTCAAAAGTTTGTTTAAAAGTAAGTTTGGATTGGATATGTGACGCAGGATCACAGTGCAAAACTTGGCAGCCATGTGAGAGTATTTAGTTTCATATGATGCAAATTCTAATTGTGAAATGATGACAGTAATACTCTGATTATTTTATATGCAAAATAAATGATTGAGGAAGAAATTGTTATGTTTTGCCCTCTTATTCAAAGATTAAACAGACACAACATTTTGCAGTCTCTGGGAGTGGCGCCAGTGTCATGGCTGCCACTATTGGTCCTCACTGATTTTGGCATCCCTGGCCGCCTGAAATCAATATTGTTCCAACTTAAGTCTGCAAATGAAGATTTAGGATTTGTTTCTGGACTTCTATCAACACATTTGTAAAACGTTTGTAAAGGTTTTCACCATGCATGCTTTGTGTACTTTCCCTGATTTCTGCAGCGGCCTCGCTGACTGAACTTAAAGGGGAACATCAAAGATATGGTGGGCAAGGTTTTTAAAAAAATGTCTCCCTGTGGTAACAAGAGGAGCAGGCACGATCTTCCCAATTCCGTGGCGCTGGTGTGGGCTGGTGCTGGCCTGCAACTTGGCTCCATGGCATTTTCTGTACCCACCAGAGGTACAAGAGGCCTTTGGAACTTGACTCCATCATTAAAATGAGGACCAAAGCCCAATTTTGGGTGAGTTTTGGGGCTTCGCTTCTGCCACCCGCAACTAGTGTAGCTTGTATTTTGGGCCCAAATTTTTACCCGCCGGATATTTTCCAAAAAATAAATGGAAACAAAAAAAAAAACGACTTGTGCTGTACTTGATTTATTAGCTGATCAGAACCTTTTGATGAATTTTAATTCATTGCCAGCTTTTATATTTTTATATACCAAGACCATTTGGAAGAGTTCTTCAATGTATCACCCATCGCTTTAAAGAAAATTGACCTAATTTCAGAAACAATTTTGTTCTGCATTTTGAGACAACGTCCTTTGTCAAGTGATTCTAAGTGCATGCTGTTATTTTATAAAGACATCCAGCTAGGCAATATTCCACAATGGTACCATGCAGTTTTGCTTTTGAATTTTATTAGGCTCAAAACAGGAATGTAGTTTGGGGGAGTTGGTAGCATAGTGGTAATGTCACGAGCTTAGAGATACAAAGGTCCAGACTAATGTTCTGGGAACATATGCATTCAAATCTCACCACAGCAGCTGGTGGAATTTAAATACAATTAATAAACTCTGCAATTGAAAGCTAGTCTCAGCAACAGTGACCATGGGCAGCATTTTCCCCCCATCGTGGGGGAATTGCGGGCGTGGGCGGGAGGCCCTCCGATCGGCGCCCTCAACTGGGGGCATGCCGCCATTTTTCGTGGGTGGGCCAATTAAGGCCCGCCCAGTGTGATGTCCGCACGGAAGCGCAGTGCACTCCCTGTGCGGGTGGTGGGGGATGGGGAATGCCAAATGCAGAAGTGCGCTCCACTCTCCCTGAGACTAAGTGCTGCCTCAGGGAGATTGGCTCCCAGAGGGAAAAAATTAATCTTTGGAAAATTTCATTCACCATCCATGTCCCCTCGTAACAATGTCACATGAGTTGGGACATGAACATAACTTTAAGTAAAAGTGAATCTTAATTTTTTAATTCAGTCATGAAGCCGCCCGGGGATGAGGTTTGATGCTTTTTCAGATGGCCGCCAGCACTCCCTACCTGCCCGCCAACCTTAAGGCTGGACGGACAGGTCCGCTAATTGCATTAATTGATTTTTCAATGGCCTCAGTTGGCCATTGACAGATCAGAGGGCGCACAGCTGACTCGGCTGAGGCCCCACCGACCTGAAAGTGCAAATGACGCGGGGTGACATCGGGGAGTTTCGCCTGACGTCATTCCGCGCCTTTTTACGCGTCGCGAGCGGGCCCCGCCCCCACTCGCCGATGGGAAAATTCTTCCCCGTGAATCCGTTGTCAATTGTCATAAAAACCCAACTGGTTCACTGATGTCCTTTAGGGAAGGAAATCTGCCATCCTTCATCCTTACCTGGTCTGGCCTACATGTGACTCCAGACCCACAGCAATGTGGTTGACTCTTAACTGCCCTCTGAAGTGGCCTAGCAAACCACTCAGTTCAAGGGCAACGAGGGATGGGCAAAAAATACTGGCCTTGCCAGCGATGCCCACATCCCATGAAAGAATAAATAAAAATGAAATGTCACCAATGAGCACTGTTTCCACAATGGGGTACAATTTTTGGGAAATTTTAAATGTGCTTTGAATTTGTACTTAGATATGAAGTGTCCTTTTTTTAATGGAACTTCTATTTGTCAACAAGCATAATAATTGAGAGCAAAACTACTGATTTGCAAGATTAATTGGCCTATTAAAGCAAAAGCTAGCAAATTGGAATAAAGGTCTAAAACAGTGGCGGGCAACCTGTAGCCCGTGGGTCGCATGCGGCCCATTAGGGTTCTGAGTGCGGCCAGCGAGACATTTTGTTGACTATTGCCCAAGGCGCAGGGTTGCCAGATTCAACTGGTTTCTATCCACGTAGTTTTTTACTCTTCCCGGTATTACTAAAGTGATACGCACGCAAAGCAAGGGCACGTGAAGTGAGGTGCGTGCTGATTGCACACAACATTGACTGTGAGAGCCGTGCACTCCCTCTGCTTCCAATCAAAGCGCTGCTACGGTTTCATCGGCACACCTCGCAAATTCTAGGTACGCAAGCGCTGTTAGCAAAATTACCCTATCCCAGGAGACCACCTTGGTTATGATGGTGGACGTGGGCAGTTGCGCTTTTTTAATCTTAATTTTGCCGGTAATTTAATTTGCCTTTAATTACATCATGGATTGCGCATGCCCAATTTCAATCTTACAGCCTATTGAGATGAAGGAGGGCCACTTATGCGGCCCGCTCGCTAGCCTAGGTTGCCCATCTCTGGTCTAAAAGGTTAGAAGGTGAAGTAAACCTTTAAAGATTTGAAAAGATAGCCCATTTAATTTCTGATGCATTTGTACATTTTATGAAAATTGCATTTAGCATTCTGTTTCACCACTTTTCCTGGAACTGTTCAAAACACCCCTGAGAGTTGATTACGCAAAATAAAGTCGTTCCTGAAATAAGAATTTTGTAGAAACCTTAAAGAGAAACATACACTTTCATTCAGATTGCAATAGGTCATAAAGCTATGGGGAAGGGAGATGTGAACTGTTCTGAAACTTCAGTTCCCCCCATTCATCAACACATATAAATGCTGAAAAATCTTTTAATGACTACAGCCAATACACCAGAGTGTAGAGCATGTGTACGATCGTGCTCCGACTGTGGTTTATATCGTTTTCGATACAGAAGAAGCGACTGTCGGTCATACGAAAGCAAAATACAGAAGATGCTCGGAATCGTGAATAAAAAGCAGAAAATGGTGGAAATATTCAGGAGGCCCGGCAGCTTCTGTGGAAAGTGAAATTCTGTGGATTCCTGGCCTTTCACACAATTGGAAAAAGTTGGGGGTACAACAGTGATGTTGTTAATTATTAAAAGCAGAACTATCGAATCCACAACCATATTTTTCACTTATTTCCAGTGTAGTTACCAAGAAAGATTCTGAAGGTCACAACAATATTTCAGACAGAATTCTGGAAGTTATGAATGGGATGTAAATTTGACTCAGCATTGCGTAATACCCTTGTGCATTTTCAATTTTTTCCTCTGGCCTCTTCTAACATTCCTTCTAAATGTCACCCGAAGTCTAGGATACGGTCTACGTAGCTGGGAGCCTCATGAGACTCATGAGAGGTGGGCCTCTACACCGGGCCATTGAATCCTGGATGGATCCATATTACAAACTGCTTTAATCTCCACTGCTTGGGCCTGCTGACTTCCTTTCATCTGTGAGAGTCCCTGGATGGTCTCCTGTGGCTGTGCCATTCTATGATTCTATGAGGGCAGCTGAAAGGACAGAGCTGGTGCTGCTGTTGAGGGAAGGCAGAAACCCCCAGGTCACCTCTTGCTCTGCCACTAAGTATGATATCAAAATAGTGGCTGCTATTAATTTGCAGGCAAGCAGACTTTATGGGATTACTAACTTTCCTTAATTTGTGAGAGCATAGTTAATATCTTTGAAACCCTGGGAACCAGGCTTGGAGATCTCAGAATCCAGTTGATATTGCTGTCTCCAGCAATGACCCAGGGGCTAAATACCACCAGTCAGAATCTGCCTGGCTGAACTGATGATTTGGCTCCAGGTTTTTAATGGAACATTAGCAAAGGTTCCTGAAGCTGCTGCTCATGCTCAGATGACTGGAAGACCTTTGGGCCTTTGGACTGCTGGTCTGCAGCTGTAACTGGGAAGCCCCAGTGTCCAATGTTGGCAGCTCAAAGGGCTGCTTTGGGCCCAGCGGACCTGCAGCTGCACCGAGGTTTTCCAGCCGGTTGTACGGACTCGAAACGTTAACTCTGTTTCTCTCTCCATAGATGCTGCCCGACCTGCTGAGTTTTTCCGTCGTTTTCTGTTTTTCAATCTTTTTTATAGTTGCCCGTTACCTGTTATTTATGCTCAGAGCCATTAATAGGGCCTGTTAATGAGCTGTTCATAACATCTATCCAGTCTAACCATTTTAATTCCTTATCAGACTGGTGAACTGTAGGGTGAATCACTAAAGTAACTTCTGTTCAACGTCCACACACTAACTTGCAGGTTTGAGCAAGTATCTTAACGAACTGAAAATCTGAACGCAGCTTTGAAATCTGGTTAATTGTTTTAAGTATCAAACCAGTTACTCTCCCATTATTGCAGAGGCCTCATTTGGCAATGGCCCCGTTTCGGGCTGGCTACACATGTTGTCAGCTAAGAATAATTATTCCACTAGCTTTGCTCCTGGAGAAGCAAAACTTGAAGCGGTTTCCAGTAAATCAAAACTCACAGCACTAACCTATTCCTGGAGAGCTGCAATCTTTCTACCTACATGTTTTTGAAGCTGTTAATCTTCTGGGGACAGGCTTATTAGCTTCTCGTGGTAAGCTCTTGTCTGTCTTGGGCCTGCGCAAGGAGCCGACTTAATGCAGGGACAGGGAAATCTGGCACACCATGAACCCTTTAAAGAATTAAATGGAGGTGGGCACTGAAAAGGTAAGTATCCACAGGTGGAGTCAGAGGGCCCACAATTCCGGTGTCGGGGGAGCACATGAAGTTGCTATTTATCTTAGGAAAGCAGAAATTGGAGATGAAAGGCTAGATCTCTTACTCTCTGCTTCATTTTTTCAGAAACCCTAGTTTGGGGGTGGGGGGGCGCGTTGGTGGGTGGCGAACCTTCCACTCTTCAGCTCTGTAGCCAGCTGAAGACATGTCTGGACGCATTCCCAGGTTATCCTGAAAGTTTTACCCAGTGTGCTACCTGATAGGCCCAGTAGGTTCCATGCCTGATAAAATCAGTAAAAGTTTCCATCCTGGGCTTTGTGAATGCTCCAAAGTGGAAGAGTTGCAAGCAAAACTGTTTCTTTTTTATTCATTCATGGGATGTGGGCGTCGCTGGCTGGGCCAGCATTTGTTGCCCATCCCTAACTGCCCTTGAGAAGGTGGTGGTGAGCTGCCTTCTTGAACCGCTGCAGTCCATGTAGTGTAGGTACACCCACAGCGCTGTTAGGGAGGGAGTTCCAGGATTTTGACCCAGCGACAGTGAAGGAACGGCCGATATATTTCCAAGTCAGGATGGTGAGTGACTCGGAGGGGAACTTCCAGGTGCTGGTGTTCCCATGTGTCTGCTGCCCTTGTCCTTCTAGATGGTAGGGGTCGTGGGTTTGGAAGGTGCTGTCGAAGGAGCCTTGGTGAGTTCCGAAAGATATCGATTACCTTAAGGTGGCTGCCCAGATCTTCCCTCTGGAGATTATAGGAGTTTTTACAGTCAAAGGGAGGCAGGTTTGGCTCAGTGCTCTGTTCTAAATCCACTATAAGTGATAAAAAAAACAAAAATTGCTGGAAAAGTTCAGCAGGTCTGACAGCATCTGTGGAGAGAGAGAGACAGAGATAACGTTTCGAGTCCAGATGACTCTTCTTCAGTTCTGAATTTTTGTTTTTGTTTCAGATTTCCAGCATCCGCAGTATTTTGCTTTTACCTCTAAGTGATGTTCATTTGGGATCCTACCCACAGTCAGGCAAATTATGTAAATAATCTAATAGGTAATCATGATCTATTTTAACCAAGGATTTAACAGATGGTGGACCTGTTTCCCATGCTGTCAGCCATTTGCCAGGGTTACCATGGCAAGCTCGTGGTGGGAAAGCTCCCTCAGTGAAACTGAGAGGCTGAGAAGCCTTTGACTGATGGAACTGGAGCCCTCCAGCCATGGCCAGGTGACAGCCTCCTTCTCAGAGTGCACCTGACTCAGTGCTTGACAGGTGATTGCCAACTCAATAGTCATTTCAGCTGTCTTGCACTTCACTCATCCTCAGTTGCACCTCCCTTTTACCAGCCTTCTCTGTGGCATGGGAGCAGCTCTACCTTCGTCTCTGGGGAAGAGCAAAGCCAACACTAACTGCCTTCTCCTCCGCCTCTTGGTGGTCAACAGGGCAGAGGAGGTGGACACAGAGATCGAGACTGAAGGACACAAGATTCCCCCACACAGAATCTACAGGCAATGAATCATCTTCCTGGATGTGCGAGCGTCAGTGCCTCAAGAGGGTTAGCTTTTCATGGCAGGTTGTTTCTCAAATCTGCCTCCTGGAACAAAGCCTCTTTCCATTGGGCCAGGTGGACACACGTTGCCAGTGGCCAGTAAGATGCCTGTCACTAGAAGAGCACCACCCCTTAACTAACTCTAACTCTAACCCTCCCCTCCTGCCCCTTCCCCCCAGCCCTGCCCCAGTTCTCTGCCACCCCCTGAGGTCGTTAGCTCTCTTCTCCAAGGAGAGGCAGCAGAGCCACGAGTGTCAGTAACAGCTCCTGTGCAGAGCAGGGAAGGATAATATTTGTCGAGAGTGACTGTGAGGCATGGGTTTGAGGGGGTAATAGGTTGTGGGCAAGTGTTAGTGTTGGCTGTTCAGTTGGGAATGTAGATGCCTGGAGAGAGAGGATTGAGTGAGCTGTAAGGAGTGTTGTCCTGAGGAGTGCTGTGTAGGACAATGCTGGGAAAGTCAGAGTGTGGGACTTGGCACCTGACAGTGTAATTCCACTCACCTTTCCTGCCCTCCTGAGGTTCTGGATCCTCTTGGTGTCCCGTCGCCAGATTGGAGGGACCACACTCCTGCAGCTGACTCCCCCAGTCGCTTCCATCCACTCCTGTTTAGATGAAGAGGCTGGCATCTTCCTCTCATCCTTGGGAGAGCTCACCTTACTGCAGCCCCTCCGAACCCACAGCAGGACCCCCCGGGCAAGAGCGAGAGACCCAGGGAGCAGCCTTCCCAGGTCTCCTCTCCACTCCTGGGGTTGCTGCAGCTTCAAAAATCCAAGTGAAGCTGATCCCTCGTAACCCATGTCGTGGTCCCTTTAAACTAAAATCCTTCCTTTTGACACATTCAGTGCATGATCCACCTCATTCCCTCACCCACCCACCAAAACCACCCCCCCAACCACCATCCCTGATCGGTCAGGGAATTGCCAAGCACGACCCAGGCTCAGTTAAAGACCCATGGGAAAGCTCGCAAAAGATTCTACCTAAAAGTCCCATCGTTTCACGGGAACCAAGTTTTGAAAATTCCACTCGACGAGAATTTTGGCAGTGATTAATCTCTGGGCTGATGAGATCCTTGGGCTCCTCCCTCACAGCATAAGGTTGTCACTCTGATTCTCCATGACCCCTGTGTGAGTTTCTTGCCTTTTTAAAAAAAAAACTCTCGGGATTACAAATGTCTTTTCACCCTTTGCGAAATCTGGGTGTGGAGCCAAAAACAAGTGGGTAGCATAAAATACACGAAGACAGAAAACAGAGAGTGTGGGCAAGTGAAGTACAGTACTCTGAACATCCCTTTTTTAATGGCCGTTTAGTGAAGGCGTTGCCATGTGAGGAGAATTGTCTGTTTGATGCTCTATGACTAGCATGAGGTGGCATCCAAGGCAATTACTTTTTAGATTATGTAAGACATGAAAAGAGGTGTAGAAGATTAGTCTGACCTTTAAAACGCTGCCAAAGTAAGTAAAGCAATCCAACAGTACCATTTATCAGGAATAATATTAATTTTGCTTGTCACAAAGCATTGCTGCTGACCTTCCTTTTCATGGCTGACTCACATCAGTCTCTCTTCCCTCATTCTCTTCCACTTTTTAACTGTGTGTACCCATACTCTAAGCAGGGCAAACGTTGACAAATCACCCTGCCTTTTTTAAAAAGTTTTTCCAATTCTGCGGAAGTCTTGTAAACGTTACTACTACAGTTGTCTTTCCCTCTTCTGTGGCTATGTTCACGGCCGGGTGACCCTGGAGAGGGAGCGCACGGTGTGCGCTGGCACCGTTGAGGCCTTCAGTGCTCAGTAGGCACTGTGGGGACTGGGGTGCTTTATAGACCCCTTCGATCACATTTCGATTTAATGTTGGTAAGTTTCCTTTCAATGTTGTCTTTGTTTTTGCATTTTCATTTAAGGGGCTGCTTTTTACTTTATCCCTGATTTTGTTAATTTAATTTAATTGGCTGTGACCCAAAAGAGAAAGAGTTACAATTGTCTTTCTGTTGATTTTCTAGGCATTCAGCAATTTTGATTTCAAACGCGGGCTCCCTATGTGTTCTGGGAAGGAAACAAAATTGAGGAGGACAGATCAGTGGGGGAGGAGATCAAGAGAGGAGGCAAGGAGGAGCGAGCAGATGCTGAATCCTTGAAAGTGCGCCTAGCTGGTCTACCACACATTTGGAGTACTGTATACAGTATTGGTCATCTTATTTAAGGAAGGATGTAAATGCGTTGGAAGCAGTTCAGAGAAGGTTTACCAGGTTAATACCAGGAATGGGCAGGTTGTCTTATGAGGAAAGATTGGACAGGCTAGGCTTGTATCCAATGGAATTTAGAAGAGTAAGAGGCAACTTGATTGAAACTTTTAAGATCCTGAGGTGTCTTGACAGGGTGGGAGTGGAGAGGATGTTCCCTCTTTTGGGAGAATCTAAAACTAGGGGTCACTATTTAAAAATAAGGGGTCACCCATTTAAAAAGGAGATGAGGCGAAATTTTTTTCTCTCGGAGGGATGTGAGCCTTTGGAACTCTCTTCCTGAAAAGGTGGTGAAAGCAGAGTCTTTGGATATTTTTAAGGCAGAGGTGGATAGATTCTCGGTAAGCGAGGGGGTGAAAGGTTATCGGGGGTGGGCGGGATGCAGATTTGAGGTTACTATCAGATCAGTCTTGATCTTATTAAATGGGGGAGCAGGCGCAAGGGGCTGAATGGCCTACTCCTACACCTGCTCCTTGTTTGTATGTTCATATGTACACATATTGTGGGATTCCGAATGACCTGTCTGATTTTCACATGCAATACGAGCGGCTTACAGCATTGCGAGGTCTTAAGACCACCCCGGACATACACGTTAGTAAACCTGACAAAAGGATGGGAATAGTCATCCTTAACAAGCATGACTATATTAACAAAATGCACGCCATTCTTAATGACGGGTCCAAATTCATATCCATTGGTCCTGCCGCTCAACGTGACCAGACAGCCTTGCTCGAAAGTAAGCTAAAAAATTCTTGCTGGACTTGTGTAAGAGCGATGAGCTGCTGAGTGATATGAATGACAGGGTTTGTCCTCGTGGCTTGCTGCGTCCACATATGTATGGGCTGCACAAGACACATTAAAGTGACGCCCCTTTACGCCCCATCTTACCTATGACCAGTTCTGTACAGCATGAATTGGCCAAACGGTTGGGCGAATTGTTACAACCAGTTTTGAACAAGTTTTCCACATACACAGTGAAGGATTCCTTCACATTAGTGAAGACCAACAGGACTTGCATATCAATAACAATGCTGTGTTCGTGTGCTCATATGACATTGCCAGCCTATTCACCAATGTTCCACTTAAGGAAGCCATAGATATTTGCACTGCGGCACTAGATCACAGTGATCTAGACCCACCAACATTGCGTAAGTATTTATTGAAATTATAAACTCATCAACTTGTGCAGTTGAGTTCAGCTTTAACAATACCACGTATGCCCAAATAGATGGGATCCCCTCTAGGCCCAGCTCTTATAAACATCTTTGTTGGGTTCCTTGAGAAAAATGTCTTTGATGGAATGCCAACTAACCTTCCACCCCTTGCATATTTCCGATATGTGGATGATACGTTTGCTATATTTAAATCCACAACTGCATGTAACAATTCCCTTATATGTATTAATGGGCCCCATCCTATGCTCAAATTCACCTTTGAAACAGAACAGTCAAATGAACTCCCCTTCCTTGACGTACTAGTTGAGAAATATGCCAGAAGGTTCTCTACCACGGTCTACCGCAAGCCCACCTTCACTCGTCAATACACGCGTTGGGATTCTTACAGTTCCACGCACTTTAAGATAGTCTTTATCGGCAACCTTGTAAATAGGGCCCAAGCCATTTGCTCACCATGCAAGTTTGATGCTTAAAATGGGGCGCATTAAAGACATCCTGCAGGATAATGGCTACCCTGATCAGGTCATTTCGTGCTGTGTATCACGCAAACTCATGAACGGACCCAAGGCTGTCATTTTCGGCCCTGAAAAATGCCCAGTCTACCTCAGATTACCCTGGAAGGGCAAGGTATCTCAAAACATTGAACAACAAGTGAAGCTAGCTGTTTCAGGCTGATACTATGCCGTAGCAACACAAGTGTTATTCAGAACTAACAGGAAGCTGCCATCAAGCCAAAAAGATGTTTTGCCTATCACACAAATGAATAATGTGGCATATGAATTTCAGTGCCAGTGAGATGCTAGGTATGTAGGCTGTAAATCCCAAAGATTGGCAGGTCGTATCAAACAGCATGTCCCTTCCACTGTTCACAACGGGCAAGGTAGAGTCAGTATCCAACCAGCCCGTGCTTGCAAAACTCAAAATACAGTGTCCAATATTGGAATAGATTCCACGACTAGACAACATTTGCTTGATAATCCTCAGTGTGCTAAGAATTACGCTGACAACCAATTTAAGATTGTCAGTCGGGCTCATAGTGTGGTGCATTTACGTGTACTGGAAGTTACATATGTTAATACACAGGGCCCTGTTCTTTGCAAACAGAAGGAACATGTGAGGTAAACAACATAAGTGACAGCCATTTGTTGGTTCATTCCCCAGGGCAATGCCTTGACCAATCAGAGTCAAGCTGCCTGGTTTAAATTTCAAATAATGCTTGGCAGTTAACTGTCAGTCACTACCAACTGGTGCATTTTCCATGGCAATGCCGCTCCCAGAGTCCACTTGCCAACCAATCAGCATGCTCTTCTCATAGGGCAGAATTTTACCCTTGTCGGGTGGGCTCGACGGGAGTGGTCGGGAAGCCAACCGCCGCCCGCAATCGGGGCCGGACCGTGATTTCACGGTGTGAAACGTGAGTGGCAGCACTCAGTGCTGCCTGGGTGGGTGTGCGCTTGAAAATCTCCCTGAGCCACAGAGCTGCCTCAGGGAGATGAACAGTTTTCAAAAAAAAAATAAACGTTTTAAAAATGTCATAAAACATGTCCCCTCTTGTAACTCTATCGCACCAGTAGGGACATGTTTTATTTCATTTTAATTTGCTGTTGGAAACCTCATCCTGCCTGGGGATGAGGTTTCCTAAGAATTGCAAAGGCCGCTCGGCCTTTTTGCCTGCCTGCCAACCATAAGGTTAGACGGGCAGCAAAAAATTTAATTTAATTATCTTTTTAATGGTCTTAATAGGCCTTTTAATTGTCAGTGGGCATGCTGCCGATTCCCGCACGTGCCCGCCAACCGAAATATCGCACGACTGCGCGTTGATGTCGGGACGCTCGCCTGATGCCAACGCACGTCATTTTATGCTCGTCCACCGAGGTAAAAGTTCTGCCCATTCAGTATAAATTTGTTGTTTCCCCCCGACATTGGCACTTTCTTGCGAATTGTCCTGATGAGTGCAAGACGAAAAGTTTCAACAAAAAGAGTATTTTTTTTTCTGCAATACTATGTGTGGGTCATCAAAAATTATGATTGGTGCAGTCAGGACTCTTCTTGTGAAAGACAGGATTAAAGAGGTCTGCTGAGTGCAATGAAGTGATTTTGTCTAGACCACTGACCTTGGACCTGAGCCCAGTAGGAACCACAAACCACGGTGTCGAAAATGATGAGCAAGGGGAACATGTAAAATTGTCTATTTTATAAGCTGGGAGCGCCCACAGTGCCCCAAAAGGCAGTACACCCGTTGCGAGGGAGATTGAAGATAAGCCAACAGGAGGAATACCAGTACTGGACTTGGCTTGAATCCAGGACAGGGCTGGGGGGGAGGGGAGACAAACAGTAGCCAGCAGCAGTTTCCATGTTGAGTCAGGAGGAGTACTCCTGCTCCTTTTTTGTTCTCATTCAGGTAAGTAAAGCATTCTTTTACCTGACTTTGTGGTGGTAGCCTCCAGTCAAACCCTTGAAGCCTGTGGCTATGGCTGCACTCTCCCTGAGATAGCTAACTGCAGCATGCAGGGCACATACTACATACAATCAGTCATCTATTTCAGTCAGGGATGAAATATACATTAGGCACCTGATTTGCCAAGGGCTTTACTGCAGTTTCAGGAAGGTGTTCTGGACAACTATAGGACACACTAACCAATAGAATTTGGTGCATCTCCAGTGCAGAATAAGGGCTTGCCATGCATACCAGCATTTTACCTTTTTTAAAGAAAAGGGTATTGCAAAATCCAGTTTCAAAGCCGTGAACTCCCTTCTGCAATGCTGACTTTGTTGCTGAAACCTGAGAGAAAAATGGCTGATCTTGACAAAAATTAATAAATGCTTGAATCAGCTGTACAGATTGCAATGTTACTTTGTAGTGACCATGGATACAAATAGCAGACAGTGAAACACTATAAGGATCACCGTTGATTGGTTCAGTCATTCCCACTTGAAGGGCAACTTTACTATAAGTGGCTACAGTACTTAAAAACCTTGCCGGATCAGGGGCGGAACCTTCTGGAGGAAATATGGCTGCCGTCTGAAGAACCAGTGAGAGCCCCGTGTTGCCTCTTTTATGGAAGGCCTGCTCCGTCAGCTGTGGCTCAGTTCATAGCACCCTCGCCTTTGAATCAGAGGGTTGTGGGTTCATGTCCCACTCCCGGAAACCAAGTACTGTGATTGTACTCGAAAGAGTTGCAATCTGTGACTGTTGATAACTCGAAAAGAGTATCATTTTCCACTCGGGCACTCACCAGGCCAGCGATGGGCCTTAGGGAGGCAGTGGCCATTGCCGGAACAACACCCACCCTGGACCCCAGGCCAGAGGTGAGTGATGATGGGCGGGAGGTCATAGAGTGGGGGTCGCAGGGGAGTGGGGGAGTTTGGCTGTAAGGGAAAGGGGGACTGTTTCAGCAACCCCCCAACCCCACCTTCCTTCCCAATGCCGGTCCCTTGATCAGGCACTGAACAAGGGAGCCCCCTACCTCCCCGCCCCCTCCCTCATGCCACCCCCTCCACCCCCTCCCAGAGTCCGCAAACAACCCTGCACAGTTTGCTTGTCATGCTACCTGTGTGGTGAGCCCTATGCCATAACACCATTTCCTTGGCATTAAATGTACACTTGAGGGCCTCAATTGGCGGTGGGGTGGGAAGACCTCATTAAATGCCCCCTGAAACTCGCCACGAGGGAGGGCACAAGATTCCGTCCCAGATGCTGTTAAGACCATTTGGCACTGCCGGTCTGTAGGATGTATAACTGAGTTCCTTTTACACAATGCTTTGTGCAGCAATATAAAAAATGAACGTTTTGGTTAAAACGATACTTGTGTATAGACGAACTAACTTCCCTCTGCTGTTTTTGCCCTCAACTTTCTTAAATAGCTCCATAACACTACACATATTCACTACGTAGTAGCTGCATCCTTTTATAGGGTTGTGAATCTTGTTCTTTGGTGGTACAGCAAAGTTTAAGCACCATTCTGAAGCAAATGTGCCTGTCAGTTCAATAATGGAGCCATTAGAGACACATTATTACTTTGGTATATCATGCTTTCTTCACTATCCCTTAGGCTTGATCAGATTCCAGGATGTTGATATTTCTTAACATAATGAAAGACTGCTTGGTTTTAATAAACATACTTATTTGGAAACATTTCGCTAAGAACTGCTCTGTATCTGGCACCAGGTTTGCCTGCTACTTATATCAGGCATTTCTATGACTTAGCACACGTCTCTTTGATCTGCCTATCTGACCAAAGGATGCTTTGATTGTGGCAAATGTTTTGCCAGTAATAAGTGGTAAAATTTGGTAAAGTTTAACACACGGCTGTAACTAAACCCAGGTTTAAAATTTCGATGCTTCTTCTGGTCTTAGAGATTTGCAGGTGTTGGGATCATTTCTGGGGCCTAACACTGCATAGAAACATAGAAAATAGAAGCAGGAGTAGGTCATTCGGCCCTTCGAGTCTGTACCGCCATTCTGTATGATCATGGCTCATCCCCTATCTCAGTGTCATGTGCTCGCTCTCTCTCCATATCCTTTGACACCTTTATAGTCTAGAAATCTATCTGCTCCCTTCCTAAATATATTCAGTGACTTGGTCTACACAGCCCTCTGTGGTAGGGAATTCCACAGGTTCACCACCCTCTGAGTGAAGAGGTTTCTCCTCATCTCAGTCCTAAATGGCCTACCCCGTACCCTGAGAATGTGACCCCTTGTCCTAGACCCCCCAGCCAGAAGAAACATCATCCCTGCATCCAGTCTGTCCAGCCTTGTCAGAATTTTATACATTTCAATGAGATCCCCTCACTTTCTTCTAAACTCCAGTGAATACAGTGAAGGCCTAATTGACCCTCCTCATATGACAATCCTGCCATCCCATGGAACAGAGATTCATCAACTGGGGTAATTTTCTGGAAGGGGGCGAATTAAGATGCAGCCTCTGCATTCGCCATCCAATTAAAGATGGTGGGTCAGTTCAAAAGTTTTAGCAGGTGCAATCAGAAGGCCTACACCACTGGATGCATGGCAGCCCTACTGAATGAGGTAGGTGCTGCTGCAGTAAGTAGGCGAATGTGAGGGTGCCTCAACATGGGTGCAACCTAGCACACTTGCTGAAGAATTCAACATAAGGAAGACCCACATTTCTGATAACCATCAGTATGCAGGGGTATCTCCCCACCCCCGTTCCCCCACGGGAATGGTCAAGGCCCAGGATGTGGTCTTTGGGTTCATGTAGCTCAATTATGGGACCAGTGAGTCAACAGGGGGCTGGTCCGGCGCTGGGAGAATCCCAGTGATATCTGCACCTCAGCCCGCAGTAGGTCCTAACCGATCCTAATTAGTTACTCGCTCTGTCGCTTAACAGCCTATCTCCAGCGAGGTCGTTTGGAGGCAAGAACCCATTGGGGAGCCGACCCGCCGTGCGACCTTTGAACTTTGCTCTCGGCCCCATCTCCAAACCTCCCTCCGTGGGGCTGAGAAGATTCCATCGTTGACTTGAGGGAGCTTTTATAACCTGAGTACCAGAAGAAGTGAAAGTAGACTAGAAAAGTACCTCAAAGACGAATGTGCTGTTCCTGCCTGATAAAACACTGAAGAACAGCATCCAAACAGTCAAAGGATGTTACTCCTTTTTTTGTTTCTTACATTGCCCAAAGGCATTGTTTCACAAAGCTCTTCCACCTTAAAAGTCATAAAATGAGAAAATTAGTAAATCTGGAAATGCTTTCCAAGTGTATATGCATTTTTTTGGAGGTGTCTGGTTCAATCTTAATTTGATGATAAAGGTAATAATTGTCCTAGCTCTGAGAGGATATGAAGTCTATTTTGGACTTGAATGATAATTAAATACAAAGCACTGATGTTTTAGAATTGCTGAAAATGTAACATAGTAAAAGTCTCAGATCGGAGAAGAATTCCAGTCCATCTAAGTCACCTATCCACAGTATTCTCTTGATGCATTTCCAATAATCCCAAACCCCATTTGTTAACAAGAACTTGTCTTGTTCCTTCTTGAATCTAGTCGGGTTTCTTGTTCCAGCACTCCCACTGATGATCTATTCCACATTTACCACCCAGATATTAAATATAAAAAATATCCTCCTGCATTTCCTATTTTCTTCAGTTGCCCTTACATTAAATAGCTTACATTTTGTACACGGTGGCAAAGCTTATTTGAATCCATTTTGTCTGAACTGTTTAAAATTTTAAACGCCCCTATCATAATCTGTCTCATTTCAAGATAGAAAAGGCACGTGATCGTCAATCTTTCCTCATCTATCATTCCATTACTCCAATAACTGAGTGTCCTTTTTGATATAGACCAAAATTGCTGGCAATACTCCAGATGTGGTCTCACCAGGGCCTAATGCAATTTAAAAATGACTTCTATGGATGTATATCCCTGGTTATGCATCCCAACATTCTGTTTGCTTTTCTCTAACAGCTAGGGAATACCATTGATGATTAAGCAACATAGCCTCAAAACAAAATAAGTTTTCGCACCTGTTTTGATGCCTCAAATACATAGCATGGTGCATACTCCATTTTGGCTTTACCCCTGCCAAATTTTATTACCCTCCATTTTACTGACCTGAATTTTGTAGTAGTAATGATAGCAAAACTGTCAGCATTCACCATCATTACTCCTCTGAAACTGACAGAAACTTCTGGAGTTCACACGTCCAGTTAAACCCAGGAATCCAGAAGTTGCTGCCAGTGATTCTACCTTCCTTCAGGCTGTTGAGGTCCTCCCCCAGAATGCAATCAATTAGAAATCACTGAACTGATGAGAACTTCCACTGTTACGCTATTAGTCTCACTGTAAAGACCCTTGAAAATTTTGCACCTTGCAGGAGGTGTGGATTTGGATTTTTAACAGCATACCAAGCTCATAATTACTGTTGAACAGCCTCCCTGGCCCTGAAAAAGAAATGTTATGTTTACTGAATATCAAATTTCTCCATTATGATAAATTCCACATTTTAAATATTATGAAAGGTTGATTGTGATGTTTTAGCTTCTACCTTAACCCCAATAGTTTATTTTGCTTTCTGTAAAAAAATGTAAACTGAAAGTTGAAGGAATTCAGTGGTTTTTACTGCTTTGTTACTGATGGCAAAATTTTTTTTTAAAATGTAAACTGAAAGTTGAAGGAATTCAGTGGTTTTTACTGCTTTGTTACTGATGGCAAAATTTTGAAATTGCACTCGCTGTTGCTCCATCCACTGGTGGAGGTTCTCAAGATTCTTTTGGACTGGTACATGCTGATATTCGTCATTTGCCTCTGCTCCCAATCTGGTAGGGTTCCAAGCATTCTCAGCAATCTGAATCAGAGAATGGCCTCTCCCTGTGCTGTGACCATTTTCCCCAGAGCCCTGCAAATAGATAATTATTCAATTCTCTTTTCAAGCCCTTGATTGAATCTGCCTCCATCACGCTGTCGGACAGTGAATTCCAGATCCTAACCACTCACTGCATAACCGTTAGATGTAGTGTATTGGATTTCCAAAAGGCAATCAAAATGGTGTCTCATAAGCGGTTACTACATAAGAAAAGAGCTCATGCTGTTGGGGGTGATATATTTGCATTGATAGAAGATTGGCTAATGAACAGAAAACAGAGAGTTGGGATAAATGGGTCATTTTTGGGTTGACACATGATAGCTAATGGAGTGCCACAGGGATCAGTACTGGGGCCTCAAGTATTTGCAATGTATATATTAATGATTTGGATGAAGGGGAAAGTATATTGTAGCCAGATTTGCTGATGATACAAAGATATGTGGGAAAGCAAGTTATGAAAAGGGCACAAAGCAAAGGGATGTTGACAGCTAAAGTGAGTGAGCAGAAATTTAGCAGAAGGGGAATAGTGTGGAAAAATATGAGGTTACCCACTTTGATAGAAAGAATACAAAAGCAAAATATTACTTAAATGGAAAGAGACTACAGAATCCTGTGGTACAGAGTCAGCATGCAGGCACAGCAAGTAATTAGGAAGGCAAATGGAATATCGGCCTTTATTGCGAGGGGGATGGAATATAAAAGTAGGGAAATCTTGCTACAACTGTATAGGGTGCTGGTGAGACCACAACTTTTATTTATTCTTTCTTTCATGGGATGTGGGTATCGCTGGCTAGGCCAGCATTTTTATTGCCCATCGCTAATTGCCCTTGAGAAGGCGGTGGTGAGCCACTGCCTTGAGCCGCTGCAGTCCCTGTGGTGTAGGTACACCCACAGTGCTGTTAGGGAGGTAGTTCCAGGATTTTGACCCAGTGACAGTGAAGGAACGGTGATATATTTCCAAGTCAGGATGGTGTGTGGCTTGAGGGTAGCTTGCAGGTAGTGGTGTTCCCATGCAACTGCTACCTTGTCCTTCTAGGTGGTAGAGGTTGTGGGTTCGGAAGATGCTTGTCTAAGGAGCCTTTGTGAGTTGCTGCAGTGCATCTTGTAGGTGGTACACACTGCTGCTACTGTGCATTGGTGGTGGAGGGAGTGAATGTTTATGGATGGGGTGCCAATCAAACGGGTTGCTTTGTCCTGGATGGTGTCAATCATTTTTAGTGTTGTGGGAGCTGCAGTCATCCAGGCAAGTGGAGAGTATTCCATCACACTCCTGACTTGTGCCTTGTAGATACTGGACAGGCTTTGGGGAGTTAGGAAGTGAGTTACTCTCCACAGAATTCCCAGCCTCTGACCTGCTCTTCTAGCCATAGTATTTATATGGCTGGTCCAGTTTAGCTTCTGGTCAATGGTAACCACCAGGATGTTGATGGCGGGGGGAATTCAGTGATGGTAACGTCATTGAATGTCAAGGGGCGATGGTTAGATTCTCTTTTGTTAGAGACAGTCATTACCTGGCACTTGTGTGGCATGAATGTTACTTGCCACTTATCAGCCCAAGCCTGGATGTTGCCCAGATCTTGCTGCACATCGGCACAGGCTGCTTCAGTATGTGGGAACTTGTGAATGGTGCTGAACATTGTGCAAGCATCAGCGAACATCCCCACTCCTGACCTTATGATGGAAGGGAGGCCATTGATGAAGCAGCTGAAGATGGTTGGGCCTAGAACGCTCCTGCAGTGATGCCCTGGAACTGAGATGATTGACCTCCAACAACCATAACCATCTTCCGTAGTGCTAGGTATATCTCCAACCAGTGGATAGTTTTCCCCCGATTCCCATTGACTCCAGTTTTGCTGGAGCTCCTTGATGCCACACTCGGTCAAATGTTGCTTTAATGTCAAGGGCAGTCACTCTCAACTCACCTACGAACAAGGAGCAGGAGTAAGCCATTCAGCCCCTTGAGCCTGCTCCGCCATTTAATAAGATCATGGCTAATCTGATAGTAACCTCAAATCTGCATTCCACCTACCCCCAATAACCTATCACTCCCTTATTTACCAAGAATCTATCCACCTCTGCCTTAAAAATATTCAGAGACTCTGCTTCCACCACCTTTTCAGGAAGAGAGTTCCAAAGACTCTCAACCCTCACAGAAATTTGTTTGCCTCATCTCCGTTTTAAATGGGCGACCCCTTATTTTTAAACAGTGACCCCTAGTTCTAGTTTCTCCTACAAGAGGAAACATCCTCTCCACATCCACCCTGTCAAGACCCCTCAGGATCTTACATGTTTCAATCAAGTTGCCTCTTACTCTTCTGAAATCCAGCAGATACACACCTAGCCTGTCCAATCTTTCCTCATAAGACAACCTGCCCATTCCAGGTATTAGTCTGGTGAACTTTCCCTGAACTGCTTCCAATGTATTTACATCCTTCCTTAAATAAGGAGACCAATACTGTACACAGTACTCCAGATGTGATCTCACTAGTGTTCTGTATAACTGAAGCATAACCTCCCTACTTTTGTATTAATTTCCCCTCGCTATAAATAATCACATTCTATTAGCTTTTCTGATCCTTTGCTGGAGCTGCACACTAGCCTTTTGCAATTCATGCACTAAGACACCCAGATCCCTCTACATTTCAGAGCACTGCAATCTCTCACCATTTAGATAAAATGCTTCTTCTTTATTCTCCCTGCTAAAATGGACTATTTCACATTGTACTCCATTTGCCAGATCTTTGCTCACTCACTTAACCTATCTATATCTTTTTGTAGTCTCCCTTTGTCCTCTTCACAACTTACTTTCCCACCTATCTTTGTGTCATCAGCAAATTTGGCAACCATCCCATCCATCCCTTCATCCAAGTCATTTATATAAATTGTAAACAGTTGAGGTCCCAGCACCGATCCCTGTGGCAAATCACTCGTTACATCTTGCCAACCTGAAAAAGACCCATTTATGCCTACTCTCTGCTTCCTGTTAGAGAGCCAATTTTCTATCCATGCCAATATGTTACCCTGTTTTGTCCATGATTGGACTAGTGCTGTAAAGAGATCAGGAGCTGAGTGGCACTGGAGAAACCCAAATTGAGTGTCAGTGAGCAGGCTATTGCTGAGTAAGTGCCTCTTGGTAGCACTGTCGACGACCCCTTCCATCACTTTGCTGATGATTGAGAGTAGACTGATGGGGTAATTGGTCGGGTTGGATTTGTCCTGCTTTTTGTGAACGGGACATACCTGGGCAATTTTCCACATTGCTAGGTAGATGCCAGTGTCGTAACTGTACTGGAACAGCTTGGCTAAGGGCACAACTAGTTCTGGAGCACAAGACTTCAGTCCTGTTGCTGGAATGTTGTCAGGGCCCATAGCCCTTGTAGTATCCAGTGCCTTGAGCCATTTCTTGATATCATGCGGAGTTGTAACTCTCCGATGGTAAAGAAGGTGAAAGAGGGTTAATTTATGTTTAATGGCTGTTGATTTCTGGATGTTGCTTGTGATGTGAAACCACTTGGAAATGTTCCTTCACAATTTATACTTCTGTTCATGTTGGAGCTGATAGTGTTGAAACAAAAGTGCACATGTGCCAGGATCTCTGACAGTGATCCCGCCAAAGATTGCCAAGTTCTAGCCCACCCCTCCACCGCAACCCACTCTTCACTCCACCAGAAAGAAAATTAACCCCGCTCTCCCCACCTCCGCTGGAATGTTACCAGCTGCAGCTACTGTAACAAAAACCTCTGTTTTAGCCCCCAGCGGAGCGACTTCTGCTGCCTGCCTTAAATCCTGTGGACAAAGACTCCACCTCCCAAGGCCAAATGGAAACTCCAGGGCAAGGCAGGGACCTGACATTTCCAGATTCTGTCCTAATTTGGAGCCTTCAGTTGCACTGCTGCTGAAGTTGTGGCAATAGTGTGCTAGAGGGCGATGGGTATTTATTCCTATTTTGTTAAAATAATTGCTTTAAAAGAACCCTTAACTTGCTGTTGGTCACCATCTTAATGTAGTTACATCGGTCATTTCCATTCATGTAAAGTTATATTATTCTGAGTCTGTTGTGGCTAGAAGTAGGATTGCCAATCCTCCAGGAATTTAAGCTCAGTTTCCAGGACCACTAAGTGCAGTCCTGGAGGAAAATTACAGGGAGATTAAAAAAGATAGTTTTCTTTTTAATTTGAACATTTCTCTTTACCAGATATAGAAATATTGAAAATGGGAGAAAAGGCTGTTTGGCTGACAGTCAAGCATCATCTAATTGGGTAATGAGTCTTTTTGCTTTCCAATTGGCGTTGGAAGGTCGTACATCACAAGGATGGATGTGTTGGGGGCAGTAGGGGCAAGCCATGTGATGAAACCTCCAGGAATACAGTTAATCACAGTTGGAAACCCTAGCTGGAAGAAAACTGTCTGGTTTCAGCTTCACAAGCATCACTGAGTGGATTTATATGATACCCAAGAGATAAATGTTCATTTGTGTCCTAGCAACTGATCAAGATGCTTCCATGTTGGGAAAATTCAACAATGGCTGGGTATTGATGGTCTTAATTACCTTGGCCTTGACACCTCCCACCCAACAGGAAATGATAGAGATAAAAACAAAAAACTGCGGATGCTGGAAATCCAAAACAAAAACAGAATTACCTGGAAAAACTCAGCAGATCTGGCAGCATCGGAGGAGAAGAGCAAAGTTGACATTTCGAGTCCTCATGACCCTTGAAGGGTCATGAGGACTCGAAACGTCAACTTTGCTCTTCTCCTCTGAAGCTGCCAGACCTGCTGAGTTTTTCCAGGAAATGATAAGAGGCCTGAGATCTACAATGGAGGACCCATCCTCCTGTATTGGAGTCCACCTGAATATTTCCTTGCATGGTGGGAAGATCCAAAATGGCAGAAATTTTAGGACAAGGAGGGGGCACTAAAATCACATAAATGACTCCCATATATTTGTGTACCAGTTTTTCACAATACCCAGATATTTTATATTAAATGTAATCTCCTAGGAGTACTTTAGGAGCCTTTAGTTCTTTAACTCTGACAGCTATGTTAGAATTTTAGCTGCGGGTGGAATAATCTTATGCAGACCACTGTGAATGTAAAATTGACACTTGGTTTCTTTAAAATTATTCTAGTCTCTCATCACACATCAGTTCCCACTTCTGTACAGTCCTCCACCTAGTGCTTCAGATGAGAACTGGGTAATTTCAGCCGTGAAGCATAACTTACCTCTGTAATTTTATTTTGATTAAGCTACCTTGTAATAGCTAATAATGATACTGGCCATTTTATTCTGTCTGCTTTATTTAGTGGTAACTTTCAGGTAAGTGTTCTTCGGCTCAACCTGTTTTCCTGCTGGTGGGGGAAATGGGCTAATAAATGATCAGATTTGACAAAATATTGAACGGTAGGGAATTTTTTTCAAAGTGATCCATTTCCAAGCACCCAATAGTGGGGGTCGATCCTCAGTTGCTTAGGAACTGATATATTACATTTGCGCCTACGTGTTTTGAATTATTTTATCATTGAGTCCAGTAGGAGAACAGATTTTCTGTCCTCACCTTTTCGCTGCTGATGCCCTTGGGCAGAATTTAATGCCCTGCCCCGTGGTGAGTTTGGTGGTGAGGGGGCATTTAATCAGGCGGGAGGGTGGTGGGTGTGGACTCTGCCAGCTCCCCGTCTACACCCTGATTAAGTCTGTGGCGGGGAGGTGGGCAGCCTTCCTGCCCTGCTGTAAATTGAGGCCCTTAAGTGGCCAATTAATGCCCATTTAAGAGCCTCACCCTGCTGCCACTGGTATTAGCCCAGTGGAGGGTGGGGGGAGGGGGGCTCGCCATGTGGGAAGCATGACACGCAATCCCTGACCTGTTCCCGGGGAGGGGTCCCTCGTTCAAAGGTACCCGGTGCCTGATCAAGGGACACGGCATCGGGAAGAGGCGGGGATCTGCTGAAATCCACCTCCCTGTCCTTGCTGCCGACCCACCACGCTCCCCCTCCCTCACGACCACAACCCCCCCCCCGCTATCACTCACCTGGGTCCCTCCTCGATCCGGGGTCTCGGGGTGGGTGTCGTACTGACAGCAGCTACCACCACCCAGCCCAGCCCCCAAGTGGTGCAGGTGACAGAAGATCTGCCAGCCTCTGGTTGGCCGACAGCTCTCAATGGGTGGGACGTCCTTCCCTGGGGTCCTTGATCTTGGGGTCTTGGGGAAGGGCCATGACTGGCCAGCCAAGTGCCTGATTGGCACTTAATTCAGTGGGGCTTCCCTAAAAGAGGCAAGAAGGGGCCCTCTCCGGCTGAAGGGTGAGACCCCTGTTGACTCCATTAAATCCAACGCCTTGTTTTTACAATATAAAATAGCAGATGATACTATCTGTGTATTCCAATATTTCATTCAGATGTAGAACAATAGGGACATCTTACTGGCCAAGTTAAGTCATACTGCCAAACATGTAGATGCATTTTTTTAAGTTACTTATCATTTGGTTTTGCTTTAAAATCATCCTTAACAAAAATGGGGTAGTAATATCATTTAAGGGAACAAGAGGAGTAACATTCAACTTAACTCAATAGTGGTACAAGACAGACAGCAGGGAGTTGCTGCCGATTTTGCCCCTCACCATATTTTATCCTGTAACCCCCACCATGGCGGATTTCAAATAGTTGCAAATTCATGGATGATTAATTTTGTGGTCAATCATGTGGCGTGAGAAAAGGGCAAACTTTTTTATAATGGCATCTACAAATCTTAGATCAAAACCAGGATGCCTAAACGATGTAGATTTATGTACGAGGTAGTGAACAAGACTATGTCCGCCCTTTCAGCAAATGATGATATTGCAGCTGCAATATTGCTAGTTTTACTGGTACTTTCTACTGGGTTACTAGTTCAGAACTGGATCCAGCTGTTACCAGTATTGCTGGAACTTCCTTCTGGGAGTGGACCTTTGCTGTACTTCAAGCAAGAGTTGGTAAACTCCCACAGACAAGATTTGGATTTACCTTCAAAGTAACTTTGGTTTGAAGTGCCCCAAGAGGAAGGATCTTTTAGGAATTAGTTTACCATCTGGCAGTGGCTCCTTACTCAATTTTCAGCTGCATGTGAGAATCAGTAACAGAATATCATGGTCTAGTACTGCGCAAACCACTTTGACTACTTGCCACCATGAAGATTAGCTAGAAAACAAAACACAACAGCCCTGAAGTGTGTCCCCCTCAGTCACTAATGACCTCAAAGTAATTTTTATCTTCTCAACTAAAGATCTGACTCTGACCAAATTGCCCAATCAACCAGAAATGTTCAACTAACTACATCTGCCCACACTTGATTTATTTCTCAGTAGCCTCTTGTTGGCAATTTTGATAATATCATCAAGTACAGATTTAGTTATCTGAAAGGGAAATTTAACTGGTCCCAAGAAGGAGGTTGCTATCTCTGTTTAGTATCTGAGAATCAGTCAGAAGCTCCAGCACTCAATTGGCTTCAGACCAAGTATATCATACTCAGAGCTGCAGAAAACCTGCAGGCACATGTCCCTGCTGCTCATGGTATTAAAGTTTATTGAAACCATATTGAAATCAGTTATATCAACCTGCTGTTGTGTTGCCAGGTTGGCTCTAGAACTTGGGGTTGGCTAAAGACCCATTCTTAACATTCGTAAACAATGGAAATATTTTGGGTCACGGGCCAAAGCAAACAACAGAATGAAGAAGTTTACCTCGATACTTAACTGCAATCATCTAGAAACACATGTCTAAAATAAGCATCAAACAGCACATTTGATATCACACCTCTAGCCTTCCTTCTGAGAACAGCATAGCACTGTAGCTAAGGTGGTATTTGAGATGCAGGGGTTACTATGGATTTGGAGCCACATGTAGGCTAGACCAGGTAAGGGTGGCAGATTTCCTAGTGAACCAGATGGGTTTATATAACAATTAGCTGGCTTTCAATTCCAGGTTTTATTAATTGAATTTAAACCACACTCATTGGAATGAACCCATATCCTCAGAGCATTGTCTAAGCATCTGGATTACTAGTCCAGTGACATTACCACTATGCCACCATCTCCCCTTAAGCATTGTAACTGTTGAAATATTATCTGAAAGCAAACATTGATTACCAGATGTGTTTTCAAACTGCCAAAGAGTGAAATATTTTGGTAAATGGAATTGGCCCCAGAAAGGCCAGTAGTCTATATCGCATGAGATCTGAGGTTGTCAAAGCCTTTTTAGGGAGTAGTTTGTCCCATTGGTTATCTACTTTTTAACCATCTGTCAGATGCTATATAGTTTAATTTAATAAAATCAAATATTGTACTTATGAGCAAGAAGGGGATAAAGTCAAGAAACGCTGCCCTTATCTTCACCTAAACCATGTTGAAATCATGTTAAGCTCTATCACTGGAGTTATAGGAGTCTAAAAAGAGGATTAAGCATAAAGTGAGAGGATAGACCACTTCAAATGAGTTAAAATGTCTGTACAGCAATGCACCCTGTCTCCATAATAAAAAGGGGGAATCAGAGGCAGCTATGCATTGTGAGGGACCAGGTGCAGAAGGGATTACTGAGACATGGCTACAGAAAAATTAGGGCTTGGAATTAAACATTGCAGAGTATAACATGTTGAGAAAGGATAGAGAGGCAAGAAGGGGAGGTGGAGTAGCTGTACTTATTAGGGAATAACATAATGGCTGTAAAAAAAAAATGCAACTACCAGCAAGATAAAAATAGAATCCATAGTGATGGTTAGAGGTAATAAAGGATCCATCCCACTAATTGATGTAGTCTATAGACCACCCAAAAGAAGGAAGGAGGTGGAAAAAGTTAGCATGCAGGTACAGTGAGCAATAGGAAGGCTAAAGACATGTTGGGCTTAGTTGCGAGGGGATTGGAGTACAAGAATAAGGAAGTCTTGCTACAAATGTACAGGGCTTTGGTGAGTCCACACCAGAGTACTGTGTGCAGTTTTGGTCTCCATAGTTAAGGAAGGATATACTTGCTTGGAGGCAATACAGCAAAGGTTCAATAGATTGGTTCCTGGGATGTGAGAGTTGTTTAAGGATGAAAGGCTGAGAAAACTAGGGCTATGTTCTCTGGAATTTAAAAGAATGAGACGTGATCTCATTGCAGCATACAAGATTCTGAAGGGGCTCAACAGGGTAGACACTGAGATGCTGCTTCCACTGGGTAGGGAATCTAAAACACAGGGACACAGTCTTAGGATAAGGGACCAATCATTTAGAGCTGAGATGAGGAGAAATTCTTTCACTCAAAGTGTTGTGAATCTTTGGAATTGTTTACCCAGAGGGTTGTGGCTGCTCCATCATTGAAAAGGTTTAAAGTTGGGATGGACAGATTTTTGGGGTCTCGGAATTAAGGAAAATGGGGAGGGGGCAGGAAAGTGAAGTTGAGGCAGAAGATTAGCCATGATCATGCTGAACGGTGGAGCAAGCTCGAGGGGCAATTACAACCCCTTTGTCATACGTTCCTATGTTCTTAAACGTTGTGCCATAGGTTAGCAAAGCAACCAAAAAAGCAAATCAAGCACAGACTTTATTTCGATAGAATTGAAATGGAAAGTTATGCTAAACCTGTGTTGAAACTTATTAGGCCACACTTGGTATACTGTAACAAAAACAAAAATAGCTGGAAAAACTCAGCAGGTCTGACAGCATCTGCGGAGAGGAATATAGTTAACGTTTCGAGTCTGTATGACTCATTTCCAGCATCCGCAGTATTTTGCTTTTATCTTGGTATACTGTGTTCAGTTCTGATCACCATATTATAAAATGGACATAGAGGAACTGGAGAGGTTGCAGAAAAAATTCACAAGGATGATACCAGAAATGTGTGGGTGTACATATCTGGAAAGGATTGACAGGTTGGGTCTCCTCTCTTGAAAACAAAAGCCTAAGGCGGCACCCAATAGAGGTTTCTAAAATGTTGAAAGGTTTTGCTGGAGTGGATACAGAATGTTTCCTCTTGCGGGGCAGAGCATAACTAGAGGTGACCAATATACGATAGTCACCAAGAAATCCAAGGAATCCAATCTGGAATTCAGAAGAAACTTCTTTACCCAAAGAGTGGTGAGAATGTGGGACTCGCCGTCACAGGGAGTGGTTGAAGTGAGTGGTATAGATGCATTTAATGGGAAACTAGACGAGCATATGAGGGAAAAGCGAATTGAGGGTTACAGTGATAGATGAGGAAATTTAAAGAGATGCACTCAAACAGAAGGCCAACAGGACCCACTGGAAACAACACAAACGCGGTTTGACATGGGAGGAGGCTCAAGTGGAGCATACGCCAGCATGGATTGGTTGGGCTGAATGGCCTGTTTCCATATCGTATATCCTGTGTAATCCTATGTATCATATCCACATATACATGGCTGAAGGAAAGGAATCCCAAATTTTCTCTGGACATGACCTTGATGGTTATACTAAGCTCATGCCTACTAGAACCCTCCACTTCTGACCCCACCAGAGCTTTCAGGGTCAGTGGGAGGGCATTTAATTTGCAAAGCCTTGCCCTGCTCAGACCCTTGTGTAAGGAGACAAATCGATCTTTATTTTAGGAATTTTAGTCCGCGGCAGTTCCGATCATCCATCTGAAGGCTAGCATCTCTCAATCGCTTAGTGTGCCTGCCTCTAGAAATATGTTGGGTCCCAATGGAGTTAGTGGGACAGGCCCTTTCAGTGTAAGGAGTGTGACCCCGAAGGTAGACAAATGTCTACCCCTTACAACAGCAAACCGTGTCTGAGCCTTTTCCAGTGGGTTCTCTTGCCCTCCTATCTAAGTTACAGCAGAATACTAGCATTATTTCCGAGAATTTCAGCCATTTGTTTAAAAGTAGTAAAAAGAAAAGTCTTTCTGGTAGTACGGCTGATTGCTCTGCAATCAATTGTGCCACGCAGTGTGTCTCTTTAAATTTTAAATCTCCTCTCTGCCTCTGTCCACGTACCCACCCAGATATAGGCAGTACTATTGACATCTTCCGTCATTTTTAACAGAAATTCATGGAGTGGAGCCATTTATTGACCAGCAGCAGAACTGAGAGAAATTAATTTTTATAATGAGAACATGGGGCTAGAACTTTGCTGAAAAATTAACGTCTTTTGAACAAGGCATTGTGTTGTAATGTGGGTAAATCAGCCAGCAACTTGTTGCAAGGAAGAGAAGAGAGATAAGGATACATGATTTGCAAATCATTAAAATTTATCCAGACCTTCAGGAAACTCCAACTTCTCTGTTCAAACTTATTGGAAATAATCTAAATCTAACTTTTTATTAGCACCAAGTGTAGAATTACAACAATAACATTTTACACTTTATTACTTTGGATTTTTCTTCTGTTTGTCTACAGTGTTGTCCAATTATTTCACAAGAATAATTTGTTAGGTTAAGAAATTCCAGTGCATTTAATGTAACAGTATATTCTGATACGAGTTCTGATTCGAGAACAATCTCCATTAAAATTTCATAAAGAGAAAAACATGAAGTGCAAAAATGAAATCTATATTGCATATTTTTATGGTTTTTACTTCAGGTAAAATCAACTTAAATGCCAAATATTTTGAACAATTAACATACTTGACAAGCTAACTGACCTGAAAACTAAAGAGTTGTAATGTGAGATTGTGTGAAGTTTGCATATTGTCGATCAACCGTTGCCGGGTAGCACATTTAAGACATGCGTATAACTCAACTAAACTTGCATTGTATTTTAGCATTTCTCAAATAGTGTTACAAAGATTGGCTAATATTGGTGACCTATGCAAGATATAAGAAAAGAATGCTATTTCAGCAACAAAGTTTTCAAATAAATTATTACCAAACTAAGTTTAATATGGCTGTAGGTGCTAGTTGAAAATCACCTGATTATGCATGTTAAAATTGTTTTCAGGTTTGAAGTAAAATAACTACGTTTTGGAGCTAATGGTGTCCAGATGTAAACTGTTCCTTCTAATACATGAACATCACCATTAAACTGCATCTCTGCTTGATATTACACAGATGCCACTCATAATAAACCATGCCATTTACCAAATGAAAATTTCCTTCCCAGCAATTAGCAATGTTTGCTTTAACTAAAATTAATATTATCCGACGGAAAGGAAATTATATGAACATGTTTGGCATTGGATTTCTTATTTTGAACTTTGCAAATCTATTGCTGTTGTGTCAGACAGAAGAAGGTAGTTGAGTCTTGCCATTCCATCACATACAGGCCAATTTCATTTGTTACATTAGTATCAGTAAAGGCTAAGTCTAATTACCAGAACAGGTTAAAGGGCTTAATATCATCAAATGTCAAATTCCTTTCTTTCTCTTACTGCGTACACTTATTGCCCAATATCCCAATTGCTCATGAGCTGAACATAAATTTCCTTTTATCTCTGTTTACACCATCCCTACTTGGCAGGTTTAAAGATCTTGAGACTGGAAGAATGTTAAAAAAAATGAATTCCTTGTTACCTAATAATGAAATATTTGAATTCTATTGTCATATAAATGTCATATTTAAACATTAAAGCCTTTTCAGTAAACTAAACAGTTCCTGGATGACTTTTTTTACTGTGTTTTTGTTATGAATGTGCATTTTTGTTGTCAAAGTGGCTATGAAACAATCAACGTCATCAGTATTAAAAAGCTCTTTGTCAGTGTTTGTTTATAATAGACGAGACCATTTTGAATAATTCAAGTTCTAATTGCAAAATAATGAGACAGCAACAGTGTTAGTCACCCTGTAGCAACAAGTTTAGGACTCCATTTAGAACTCAGGCACTGGCTCTGCCTTCTCAGTCTGTGCAACTATGCAAAAACAAAAGATTTGCTGTAACTTACAGAACTCACACCTTTCATAAAGTGCATTTCTGTATAGTTTTTCTATTTGTTCTTTCAACTTTAATAAGTTAGCTTCACTTACTGTTGCTAATGTTGTTGTTTTAATAAAACTTTGCATTGTGACAACTCCTGCCCTTCGTACTGCATTGAAACTTATTGCCTATTTGCCTATCGACCCTTGTAACTTCCGTAATTTAATCCTGTTCCGAGCTGTTTTGTTAACCTGACAATCTCTCTTATATAATGTGTATCACTAAACCTAGTATACAAGAAAGTGAATTATTTGATTTCCAAGGCAAGAGTTATCAACTCATTGAGAGTGCATTCAAATAAGGAACTTAAATGTTAAATTATAAACCATAATCGGGTTTATAAAGTTTTGTGAAATAATAGAGCAAATTTCAGGACCTTTGCACCTGTTTTTTTAGCGCTACAAGTGCCATTCCAAATGCCATCTCTGGTGCAAGCCAGGCTGGTCATCGTTTCGGTGAGGGTTTTAACATTTGTTGAGGGAGCTTCTGCTGGAGACATGCAGAATAGGCAGTTTTTGACACCAACACACTGATTTGATGCCCACATTGCCATTTTGACCTCAACACTTCAGCTAATGCCTCACGCATAGCCGAACACGCTGGTCATGTTGGCACTTGCTCTTCATGCGGGCACAGCAGTGGTGAGAAGCAGGGGGAGGAGGAGGAAGGGAGGAGGCAGCCAACGCAGCCTTTTCAGGCTTGTTTGCCTGTGAGTAACTCATTGGACTATGATGCCGGTACACATAATCGCAAGTCCCCATTCACTAACAGTCCCAAACCTTGCCTTCACTCTGTTATTGATCATGAAACAGTGTCTACTTGACCACAATGATAAAAATAACATCCAACAAAAAATAAACATTCCAAACCAAATTTAAAAAGCAAACCATGCCGTATTGCATTTAAAAATCAGTTTCCACCCTTATGCTTTCCCTTAGTGTATGTCTGTGTGCCTTTAACTATCCTAGTGTTCCTATGCAGGTGCCCAGTGGCTGCAGCATGGCTGGGGAAGCTGATGTCTTTCAATGGGGGAGACTGAAGATTGTCTGGCAGGATGACCTTGACCAGCTCTGGCCCTGGAAGGCCGGGCTTCAGACAGCGCCATCCAAATATGGGCAGCCACAGCCTAGTTGACTGACTGATGGGGAACAACAATGGAACTGGCAGAGTGGCAGTGGTGAGAGGACAAATGCCGTCATCCAGCGAGAGGACAGCATGGTTGTGCTTCATGCGGCAACTGTCACTCCCATGGGCCATCCTAGTAATCCATTGCAAGGCAGATTGCTGTAACACCCTGGAAGCCCCTTTGAACTCTGGTGTCCGCAGATATGATGTCAGCAGTCCGAGTTCCCAAAACAACAAGCTGAGCCTGCATGACCTCAGCCTGACCGTCCACTGTAATACCCAGAGATTGAGAGACCTCTGCCTGTGTTACAATGGAAGCTGAAACATTGCCTGTCAGACTCTGCATTGTGGGTGGACTCACAAGTGTGCTCATGGAATTGGCCCCCACTCCCATGCTGGAAGGGATGAGTTCCAAGCTCTGGGCCAAATTGGTGCCAAACTCCTCGATGCCCTTTGACATTGTGCGAGGCTTCCTGGCAGGTCTGCCAATGCAATGAGCATGTCATTGCGAATTCTCATCAGCTGCCGTCTGTATGCTGATCCATTAAAGTGCTCATCTGTGTCTTCTGCAAAAGAACTCGTGTGTGCGACCTCATCCACTGGTGAGCTGGCACCTGTGCTACCCTGGCTACAGGTAACTCATGCCCAGTCTCTTACCATACCTTAAAGCAATCCTCTAAAGTATGAGCACTGCCAGTATCTGAGCTGGTGGTGGCTGCGAGTGTGAGAGGGAGTGATGGTGTTTTTTCCTCATCACTGTTGTCTTCCTGCTCTTCACCTCTTCCTCCACCGCCATTCCCTGGCCAGATTGTACTTCTTGGCTTTCTGAAAGAAGAAAGGCACAAGGGCAGGGTTGTGGTGAGGCGAGATAGAAATGATCACACCAGCCACAGCTTGAAAATCAGAAGAGATTGTGGGATGAGTGGGAAGTGGGATCTGAGCAGGAGGATCAGGTTTGAGGATACAGTCATCCGCAATGGTTTCAGCCTGCTACTGACCATGGCCTCGGTGATGACCACTTTCTGATGATGGTGACCACAGCCTGTTCCACTGGGATAAGGAAATGCAGCCATGCCTGTACCATACTGGTCAGCTCCTGCTGCCTCCGGCTATGCACCAACTTGCCCAGCAAGAGAGACAGAAGTGGATCAGTGAGTGTGGTGGAATGTGCTTGGGTGATGATGCTGCCATGGTTGAATAGGTGGCAGTGTGTGTAAGCTGTGAGATGTGAGTGTGAGACTTGCAGCTGTAGTAGTCTGTGTGTGCGGGTGAGGTGAAGCTATGAATGCTGGGTTTGAGTCATGATTAATAGAGATTGCTGGTAAGAAAGAGATGGGGTTATGGTGAACTGAGCAGTGTGTGAGGTCACCGGTGCAGTTGGTAGGTTATTGCATTTAAACATTATTAGCCTTGACCACTCAGGTGAAGCCATTGAATTCTTTGTACCACTGCACACAGCTCATCATGACTTGACTCCTGGTATTGACCATGGCTGTCTGCCTTCCGAGAGTTTAACTGGAGGGCCTCCCAGCCACCTGTGATCAGGTGACACCTTTCCTCCTTTCTACCTCCACTAACATTGTGTTCAGTGCAGTGTCAGTGAACTTTGGAGCCTGCTTTCTGACCGGTTGCGCTGTTCACTCTTCTACCTGCTCCAACCAGAATGTAGCTCCCCTTAAAGAAGTACAGGCTGGCTTTACGTAGCGCAGGCTAGCTTTAAGCGGGGCTAGCCTCACACCAACTTTGGCCTTTTATTGAAATGTGCAGGCACTCAAAGTTTAATGCCGGCTGTACAGAGCAATCATGCAAATTAGCAGGCAGCAAAAAGTTCCCTTTAGCTCTGAAGAAGAGTCATACGGACTCGAAACGTTAACTCTGTCTTTCTCTCCACAGATGCTGTCAGACCTGCCAAGTTTTTTCCAGCATTTTCTGTTTCTATTTCATATTTCCAGCATGCGCAGTATTTTGCTCTTACTGTTACCGTGCTGCTGCATCTGAAGCAAAGGACACAGTTAATTTTGCCTCGTGGTTCCAATGCCTGTTTTCAGGGCTATTGACTATTTCCCCCTTTGAATTAATATTTAACTTTACAACACCTTGTACTCAAGTACATTGCATGCTTTAAAAAATGTGGTTTATGATCAACATTGCGGCTGAGATGGTGATTTTACATATGCATTGGTAATCATTTTTCACTGTGACTTGCCTTTGCAAACTTGCTGGTTTTCTCTCTTGTTGGCCATTGAGGTTGTTCTTTCCATCTCGGAGCAAGATACAAAACACGAGGCGATAATGCTTATAAAGCAACAGCACCTGGTCCTACAGTGGAGTAGCAAATATTAAGGACGTCTCTTCCTTTCCAAAGTAGATAACAGGATTTGGGAAGGCACTGTAGTAAAGTCAGCTGGTGGTGAGAATTATTCTAAATTCTACTTGCCATCTTCAAATACTTACCTCCGCGGAGCAGTCAGTAAAGCTTCCCCCTTCCTTTCTTAAACAAAAACAGAATTACCTGGAAAAACTCAGCAGGTCTGGCAGCATCGGTGGAGAAGAAAAGAGTTGACGTTTCGAGTCCACATGACCCTTCAACAGAACTGGTGAAGCCATTGAATTCTTATCCTTTCTTACCCATTTTTATTGCTCATCTATCAGCAGAAATTGCTTGCTGGTGTCTGCAGATTAATTTTACTGGTAAGTCTTTTAAAGAGCAATGGCTTTTCTGATAGATGGTGGAAAAAAAACATTGTACAGCATGGTACTAAGCCGTTCAGACTGGGAAGGTGCTGGCTTCAAGGTGCTGAGTTCCCTGATCTCCGCTAGGTGGCAGTAGGGACACTACAATTAGCTTCCATGACCTGTGCCGGAAGTGTCGATTTTTTGGATGCCAAATGAGATGGTTGAGATTGGCACAGCACTCCGCCCATGATAATCAAGGTTGTTGATACTCGTTGTCAAGATTCTTACACAATGAGTAGCCAGTTAAATGATTTACGGGAACTATATCTGAGAATGAGTCACTGACTCCAGGAGTTGAGAGAAAAAGAATGAAAACTAGGGGAAAGAATTTTAAAAATATGTAAAGTAGTATGGCCAAAAAATTAACTGTCTTTACAGAACTTAGTAAACCATAATCCCAATTAGCCTATACCTAAGACTAAACAAACACACACACATACCATGTATTTCCCTGACACTGAATTGCAAGGACTCATTCCTAGCAGCATAACCTGCAAACCAATGCGTATTATTGAATATGAAAAATGTATTAACACAAAGCAGTACCATCATAAGTAACAGCATGGAATTAAAACAAGATTCTTTTTGTTTGCATAGTAGGCAAAGGCAGCTTTTACTTGAGCTGCAGTTTGTACAATGCTTTATTGCATAAAGATAGTTCAATGGTGAGGCTTCTATCCCTTTTCAAATTTCAGGATTGTTTGCTGTACAGATTTTAGTTACAAAGTAGGACGTTCATTTCTAGATGTTGTTTAATTAATGGATGTAAACCAGCCTAATTAATGATTTGTTATTTATCATGATTACACTACTTTGGTTCTAATGGCACAATTATTAAAGTTTATATTGATAACTTGGGTTGAATGGTGGTGCGCGATCATGGCATTGCCCTCAATTTTGGGCTGTATACAGCTGAGTTGTCAGGTCATCATTTTCGAGGGGGAGCCCCTCCACAGGATGGCCACTGGTTACAGCTGTGACCCTGTGATACCCACGGCTCTGGGAGTTTTGGGGTGGGGGGAGGGGGTGAGGGTGGTTTAAAGGGGCTGATCCTTCCTGGGAGGCCGCCTCTAGGCAACTGTGGAGCTTTGGCCTTGGCGATGCTGCACCAGAAAGATCCCAGCAGCATCGTCAATTTGACCCAATGTGGGGCACTTACTGGAGCCTAATTAGCGACCGTCTGCTGCCGAGTGGGTAACTATTGCCGGTCAGACCCCGACTCCGGCAAGATTGCTCAGAGCTGCCCCAGTGCTGAATTGTCTAATGTTGCTCCAGTTCTCCTACCTCCAAACCCCATCTCTGCGTGTTTGGGAAAATTCATCTCTTTTCTCCCTCCTTCAACAATTCGACTTACTGCAAACATTTAAAACCATGACAATTTTTTTTAGGATAATTCGTGGGAAATGCTAGAATATTATTTGAATTCCCCCTTCTGGTAATTTTTTCCCATTCTTTGCCTGACCATAGTTTTACACATGAAACCCTGTCAAATCGGATGGAGAACGCTTAGTGAAGTTTAAAACCAATAAAATTTCACATCTAAAGTGTTTCCTTGATGTAGTAAACGCCATTCGTTCAATGGGGCTGAATCAGTTCAAGGTTCAATCCCTGTTTACAGTTAGTTGATCTCAGCTAAACAACAAGAAAGGTCTAATAATTGGCCCCTTTATTCTTTTCATGGGATGTGGGCATCACTGGCAGGGCCAGCATTTGTTGCCCATCCCTAATTACCCTTGAGCTGAGTGGCTTGCTTGGTCATTTCGGAGGGCAGTTGAGAGCCAACCACATTTCTGTAGGGCTGGAGTCACATGTAGACCAGACCAGGTAAGGATGGCAGATTTCCTTCCCTAAAGGGTACTAGTGAACTAGATGGATTTTTACAACAATCGCTGACAGTCATCATGGCCACCATTACTGAGACTTTCTTTCAATTCCAGATTTATTAGTTGAATTTATTTTCCACAATCGGCTGTGGTGGGATTTGAACCTATGCCCCCAGAGCTTTAGCTGGGGCCTCTGGATCTGTAGACCAATGACATTACAATCACACCACCATCTACCCTGATTACCCCTCCATTGTCAGAAAATGTTGGTAAAAGTCAGCAGGTCTAACAGCATCTGTGGAGAGAAAAACAGAGTTAACATTTCGAGTCCGCATGCAGTCTTCAGTCAGACGGACTTGAAACGTTAACTCTGTTTTTCACTCCACAGGCGCTGTTAGACCTGCTGAGCTTTTCCAGCATTTCTTGTTTCAGATTTCCAGCATCCTCAGTATTTTGCTTTTACCCCTCCATTGTCCCTAGATTAAGGAAGAGAAAAGTTGACCAGCTTCTTGCTCCTGATAAGTGTCCAGTGCTACAAATGTGAATGTCAGGTCAGAACAAGCTTGGGTGTAGTGGTGATGTTTTCCTTGGTCTTATGCCTTTTGTGAGATTTTTGTCTTCCCTCCTTATTGGAGTGGATTGCGAAATCCTTTTCATACTCACCTGATCTTCGGCTAATTGGGTCTTTTCTACAAAGGGTGGGTAGTTTTCTCTGCAGGTTACCGCCCAGGTAAGCAGGTCTTGTACTGTATGTTTTACAACATAAGTTGTTTGTAAATCATTGCCCAGTATATCATTTTGGAATCTTTGCAAAGCACTTGCGATAGTCCTGGTTTTCAGCAGAGGCTATGCTGTGGTATTAGAGAGTGTTACATTTACCACAGGGTAAGATTTTACAAACTCTGTAAAAGTCAGCAACAGAAAATGGATTTTAGAGTACAAAAGAAAAATAAAGTATTTTAAGAAACTTGTAAAGATATAGTGAAACAATGCTTTCCTAGTTGTAGTGCAAGTGACCTCCATCTTTTCTGCCAATATCCTCTCCTTTCCTCTTTTTTTTCCCCCAAAGGTATTGATACCTTGTTGGGATCCTGCTTCATGGCCAGTGGTCTCTCAAGTGGTCATTCATTTCCAGCAGAGAAACAGTCCATTTGGCCCAACGACTCTCTGCCGGTGTTATGTTCACATGAGCCCTCTTCTACCCTATTTACTTCATGTCACCCTATCAACATATCCTTCTATTCTTTCCGCCCTCATCCACTTACTTAGCTTCCCGTCAAATGCAACTATCCTTTTTGCCGCAACCATTCCATGCGGGTAGCGAGTTCCACATTTCGTTGCTCTCTGAGTAAAGAAGTACCTGCTGCCCTCATTGAATCATTGAACTATCTTTGGTGGTCATCCACAGTCCTGGAGATGAGAGAGGCGGCAGCCAGTGCCACTGTTATCTCCTTCCACACAACATCTGAGATGATTTCCTGGGGTTTCCTCCCATGGGTACCTAGCCTCTCCTTTTGCTATATTACATTTACAGCTGCTTGTAGGTTGGTTTCAGTGAGATAATGTGCTCTTCTACCTTCTTCCCATGCCCTCCTCTTTGGGTGCTAATGTCTGTGTGACCTGAGGACTAAGGCTATGCTTTAAAAGTGCCCCCAAAATCTCACATGAACCCCCTATGACATATACCTGACAATTACCTCAATCTTGCAGTATGTTCAGTACTTACTCACTAATTGCCCAGCCCTGCTTTTGGCAAACTTCATCCATTCCAGCTTTTTCTTAAAAGCCGCCATGCAAGTTTCCACTTCCTCTCAGAGCCTTAGTATGCCCTGGGGCAGGATTTTTCCCTTGATTGAGCGGGCGCACGCCCGACATGTCCGAGTGTGATATAAAGCGCGTTGACGTCGGTGGGTGTGCCGACATGAAGGTGCACCCTCGAGGTAGTTCGGTCGGCAGGCGCGCGCCGGAGCAGGCTGCGCATCCGCCAACAATTAAAAGGCCTATTAAGACCATTAACTTAACAACTGAGCTGAATTTTCCACTGGAATGGTTGACGGGCAGGCGAAAAGGCCAAGTGGCCTTTGCGTTTTTTAGGAAACCTCATCCACGGGCGGGATGAGCTTTCTTAAAGCAAATAAAAATAAAATAAAATGTTTACACTTGAATTAAAAACACGTCCCTGCTCATGTGACAGAGACACAAAATGTTACTCTCCTGAAATCAAAACTGGCTGCCCATATGAGATGGATAAAATTCACTTGGTTGATAAATCCTTAGTGGATTATCAGCATATTCATTAAATGAACAATCAGTATTTTATCATTTCAGTTCACTGCTCCAGCCTTTACAAATTCCCTGACATTGCTGTTTCATAATGTAATATTGTACCTATCTAATAGACCCACCAAAAGAAGCCATACATCTTATCTAGCTTATATTTTTTTCCCTTATCATGTTTATTTTCGGTCCTTTTCTTAATCCTGCAGGCCAATATGATAAGCAGGCAAACTGCCCTGCAACCCTAGCCAATAATGTTTTAGAATCGATATCTAGGGAATGGGTATAGTCATGGGGAGATGGTGGCATATTGTCGCTGGACTAGTAATTCAGAGACCCAACTAATGGCTCAGGGAACAGGGGTTCAAATGCCACCATGGCAGCTGGCGGAATTTGAATTCAGTTAACAAATCTAGAATATAAAGCTACTCTTGGTAATGGTGACCGTGAAATTATCATCAATTGTTTGAAAAAAAAAAACCACCTGGCTCACTAATGCCCTTTAGGGAAGGAAATCTGCCATCCTTACCTAGTCTGGCCGACATGTGACTCCAGACCCACAGCAATGTGGGTAACTTTTAACTGTCCTTTGAAATGGCCTAGCAAGCCACTCGACTCAAGGGCAATCAGGGATGGGCAACAAACGCTGGCCTTGCCAGTGACACCCACGTCCCATGAAACACTAAATTGGAAAAAAAAAGAGTGCAGAGGGAGAGTTTAGTTATCCCTCCCCACTATAGGCAACCTGAAGTTTAATTTCATGCCACCTCAACAGCTGGATCCCTTCAGAGCCTGACTAAATTTGACAATTTCTTCTGGATCTTGGCCGCAGATCTGCATGCAACCACTCAGTGGCGCAGTGTGTTAGTGCACCATTATGTTAAAACAGCCCACTGCCTTTTTTTTTTGTCCCACATATTTTTTAAATTAAACTCACTAATGGCCCAAATCACTCCTTAAGTATTATCCAAATCACCAAAAAGACTTGTAAAGGATCATTTTACTTTATAACTCTTTATTTCCTTTGAAATTAAAATCCAATATAAGTCGCCCAGTGATGTAATCTCTGTCCCGGGGATTACTGAAGAAGCCTATGTGTGAACTGGATTCGGTTTTGAAAAAGATGCATTTTGGTTCTGATTCTTCCAACTTTTAGTGAACTCCTGATTGTCAAACCACCACGTGGACAGCATTGGAATCAGACCTGTTCAACTCAAATCCAGCAGTATTTCAAAATGTGAAAAATAAATCTTTATATTTTGGTGTGTAAATTAAAATTACCACCTGCAATTAAAACATTTATCCTGATTTTACAGTGCTCTTTCCCAAATAATTGGATAGAGCGGTAATGTTAATTACTTCTTGAACAAATTGTTACGATCGGGATGGGAGGAGTGCGCAGTTTATCTAGCCCCACAAGTCTACAGGTTGTGCCATTAGTATAAGTATTTAATTCACTTACCAAAATGGCCAATTATTTACCTTCACTACCAATAGACCCAGAATAAAAGAGACTTTAACCAGGCTTCTTTCAATAAACTCAGAATAATTGATTTATTTTAAAATGAAACTTCTTTTTTGAAACAAGATGCAAGAACTGGTTAACACACAATTTGTAATCTAGAAGTGTAACTGTCTATCCCTTTTAAAATTTCCCAGCACACACACACAGGCAAGCCACAAACGAATAGGGTCTCTGCAGCGATGGGTGGTTGAAGAAAAAAACTTTATGAAAAGGATAAAGTTCACAGGGTTTAGATGCTGTCAATCTGGTGCTCCCTTGTGCAAGGATGATCGCTATTCCTAGTAGGTTTCTGGAGGTTCTCACCAACGGAGCTTCAGCATGGAGGAAAATAGAGCCGGATCAATCCTTCTCATCTCAACCTGTCAGGTTTCCAAATACAGAGAGTTCCCTGAGATGAGGATTCCAAACTGGACACTGTTAACCACACTGTATAAAGCAAGGCAAGGAGAGATTGAGATGGGAAGCTTCTCAGTTAATTCTCAACTGAGTTCAAAACAACAAGTTCAAAACATAAAGCTCCTCCGTCAGGTGATTTCCAGTAAATCACCGCGCCTTTGGCTTTAAAACAGTTTTTCTTCCATCAATTAAAGTGATTGCAGTTCAAATAAACAAATAGCTCTCCTCCACAATTGCCATGCTGGTCACTTAGCTGATGCCATGTAGTTTCTTGGAAAAGGCAAGCTTGCTCTAGTCCAAGATGAAATTATGACCTTTTTTTGAAAAAAAAATCCAGGCCAGCTCCCAAGTTTCCAAATGATGCAATGCCCTTCCAAATTTTAAAAGAAAATAGAGTTCTTGTAGATATGATACAGTTCTAACAAAATACAGAATAATAGATTCATGGAATCAATAGAATGACAAAGCACTAAAGGAAGCCATTGGTTCTTTCATGCCTGTGCTAACTGTTTTGTAGAGCTATTCAATTAATCCCACTCTCCTACCCTTTTGATTTAATGAGGGATAAATTAGTGGCACTCTCTTATATTGAACTCAAGGCCTTATCACTACTTCTCTGAGCAACTGTAAGTCTTTGCACTCTGCACTCCATGGTAAGTGTAGCTCTGCATTTCAGTGTCCCCCACTTGTAGAAATAATCTGAGTTGCGTGGTCAGGTGGGTTCGTGGAATTTTTAAGGAATTCTACAGACAGCTCGACTGGCTTTGTCACCAGGAGTGTAGTAAGTTGACACACTGCTGTAGTATAGGGTATCTGGAATAGCAAGGGTGAATGTGGGACTGGGAAACTGTACTGCCCACAGTGCGATGTAAAGAGTCACACATGACCTGAGGGTTGTGGACTGGACAGAGACCTGTGTAGAAGCAAGCATGGAGTTAGCTTGTAGCTTGGGTTATACCCTGTATATATGTACATAGCTATGTGTGATCAATACACACTTAACATTCAACCATACAAGACTCAGAACCTCTTTGTGAGACCTACTGAACATACAACATACAACAATTGCTCCTGCTGTCAGCAGTATTGCTCACCCAGTTATACATGACTTGCTTCCTGAACACTCAATGCTGTAGGTCCCATGATTGCGCATTAGGTGGCATAATACTGTTCCTATTTTAAAGCCAACTGCTTTGTCTTGAAGAGTGCCTAAGGAGATTTGCTAGCAATAATTAAAGGTTTTCCATATAGTAAATGCCAAACTGATATCTAAAATCTCACCTCTTTGATTTAGGGGAAGGTGGTGGCATAGTGGTATTGTCACAGGGCTAGTGACCTAGGGTAATGCCTTGGGTTCAAATCCCACCACAGTAGATGGTGAAATTTGAATTCAATGAAAAATCTGGAATTATAAGTCTGATGATGACCATAAAGCCATTGCTGATTGCTGTAAAAACCCATCCTTACCTGGTCTGGTTAAATGCCCTCTGAACAAGGGATGGACAATAAATACTGGCCTTGCCAGTGACACCCACATCCCATGAACAATTAAAAAAAAACATAAACTTCATTACCTCTGAGTAATTCTCAAATCCTTTTGCACCCAGTTCCATTTCCTTCTGAGCTTCACGTCGCTCATTGTCCATTTGTCTGCCTATTTCATTTCACTGTCTTACAATTCTATAGTAAGTTAAACGATTACTTTCTGTCACCTGGAATGCTGTTCCCATTTCATACTTGAGCTTGGTGTAGTTAATTTGCTCAGGTTCAGTCACTGTAGTCAGCTGAACCAGATCTCATTAGCAAATGCACAAATGTTCACTAAGTACAGAGGAAGCTCCCATTCTCAATTTTTCAGAATTAATTTTCATGGAGTTAGGTTTAGTTTTGCCCAAATCAGTTAGTGGAATGTGCAGGGTTCCGTTTTGGCAGGTCAGCAAATTCTCTTATACATTTTTGAACTCCGTAATCACAAATTAATATTTTACTAATGTTGCAATTTGCTTATGATTCTGAGGGAAAATATTACAATCGCCCTGTCAGCTTGGGCAGCCCATAAAATTCCCCTGGCATCCTTCCCACCACCTCCCCCAATACCGTTTGCAATTTTACAAGGGGCAAACAAGGCCTAGGGCACAGCCTACCCACCTTCATCCCAATTGAGGTCCTTAAGTGACCAATTATTGGCCACTTAACAGCCACTTCCCGCCTAACCTCAATTTTGAGACTGGCAGGAGGGGTTCAGCAGCAGGTGGGTGTTGAGGGAGAATGAGTCTGAAGCCAGCCTGCACCTTAAAACAGGTTTATTTCCAAGACAGCAAAGTAAAGTCACAGACTCTCTCAGTTCCCCCAGACACCCAGAATGCACTGGGTTTATATACTGGTGCAATGATTCCTGAAACCTTCCCAAGTGGGGACAGCTGTGCTTCATTACCTCCTTAAAGCATGTATTCTATTGTAGCACAAATTCAACATTAACAGGGGGAAGCCCAGAAGATCACCCTGTTCAGGCCTTGGGTGGATAGGGGGTGCAGCACCTCCCTCAAGGGTCCCCTTTCCACATCGGTGCTCCTCCCTCCAAGGTCTGCCCCCACGGGTGCTCCCTGCCACCTCTCGCCTCTCCATCAAGATCCCCCCCCGCCGTCCTGGGCCTCACACCCCTTCCCCCACACTTACCTGATCCTGGGCTCCCGGGACTTAGACTCTGGAGACTGCTGCTTGTAGTCCCAGTCCTGGCACTGGTGCTGCTGGGACTGCAGAGCTGCCGGCCAATCAGACTGTTTGACAGCTCTCGGTGAGGCGGGGCTTCTGCCTGAGTGAGGGGCACAAGTCCCATCCCCAACCATTTAACACTCCTCGGAGCATTAAATGGCCATGGGGCAGGCGGTATCGGTGGGGATGCGTTCACCACCGACTCTTCGAGTGACGGGCGGCAACTCCCGCCATCCCAAAAACCCCTACCTATTAGGTTTTAAATCACTTCCCTCCTTCTTACTACCTTTATTTCCTGTTCTCTTTTGCTTTATCTTCTTTAACAGTAATGCAGTTGCAAATTGAACAAAACATGGCCTTTAAAATGAAGATGGACGTAAGGCAATCGGGTTTCTAAAGGAAGGAAGTTCTTAATCTGATTGTAAAAATTATAATTTGTGGTGCTCTGCTACAAATTATGGTATTGCTTTAGTATTCCAATATAACCGGATATATGGATCATGTTTTGTAAACAAGTATATGGGAATAGACTAAGCTGCAACACCATGAGCTCCCTATTCCTTATGTCCTGATCCCAGCTGTTAATCGGGGGACACATCCGACGCTGTCCTCCAGAGATGAGTCTTGCAGGGTTTGCGCAAAGGTGCATATCCCTGATGCTCAACAATGCGGCTCTTACTGGAGCTTGTGGGGTTAATGAGAGCGTACTTCATTAGCAGGGTTACCTGATGGTTGAAGCACCACTTAGGCAACCATCTTATTGGTCCCCGACAAAGGGGACTGAGCTGGGTGTGGGGAAAAATACTTTTGAGCTATTCAAGGATGCAGGCAGATTGTCTCGGATCTCAACAGTGGGACCTGTAGGCCCTAGTGGAGGCCTGTACACCTCCATTCACTTAGCATACCAGCGCACAGTGTCATATCCTGGCCGAAGAGCAGGAGTGAGTGTTATTTTCTTGGCAAGTTGCAGTCCCTGGATTGAACCCCTGCTCCTCATTTGATCCCTGAGGGCAAGACAGAAATCCTGCTGCTTGTAACATAGTGAAGAATATTCCAAAAAGGACGACAATACAACACAACTGGGTGTATGCCATTTTCCTGGAGATTTGGCTGGCAGCCCAACGAGAGAGCTACAGAGCCCCTGTCGAATTTTAAGTAGTAGGTAGTATGGGGTCAGAAATCTGATGGCATCATTAAAATGCGAAGATGACTTGTACCTCATTAAGTCCATTATTTAGCCACTGTCTAGGCAAACTACCTTAAAGACAGTCAGAAGTGGGTCAGAAGCTGAGAGCCAAATTGCGAGGTGGAAGGATGCAAGCCCGGCACATGTGGCGAAATGTGTAGACCTAGATTTTATTGCGCTACAATAATTTATAATTGGGTAGTATCACAGGTGGAGGAAGAAGAAAAATGGGACAGTATGGTCTGCCACTACATCTTCACTCCCAAAATGCTGACTGCAGTCCGAAGTTTTCTTTAGCCACCTTTTTCTAGCAGGAAACTCGCTAGGTTGACCCTCGATCACCCTGCTCTATTTGAGTGATGGTGGAAGTAGTCAGAGAAAGCAGCTGGTTTCTCTACCATTTGATTGAAGAGCCTCCTAGCATGTCTACTGGCAGGATGTAGATGATGGTACATGAGGGGGCACTGGAAGGGAACCTGCTGATAGACAACAGACAGAGCATTAGAGAGATTACCAACTCTTTCACTTTTTTTTTCCCCCCTTTGCCTGATCTTGAAGATTCTTCAGTGGAGCGAAAGCCTTTTCTTGAATTCTTGTAACAAAACTATCTCTGGTACTGTTTCTAATTTTGTTAATACTGCCTCTCCAATTCCAGTGCTACACTGGCTGAACTACTGCAGCATTTGGCTCATACCTTAGCATCTGTAGGAGTTCTCAGTGTAGCATCAGTATCACCAGGAGTTCATCTTGCATTTAATTATTGCTCTGTCCTAGGAAGCTGGTTCAGGGTCACCACACTGAGTAGAACCTTCGTCTTGCCCTCAATGTAGCCTTATTGGGTCAATTCAGTTACAGAAATGAAAAACTTAAAAATAAAAACGTGAAAATGCTTGTAAGACCCTAAGTAGCAAATCCCTAAAGGACAAAACAAATAATGATATGCTTGGTTACATGTATTTAATTCATGTTAATTTGTATACTGTTTCTCAACAGCATGATTTTGAGCTGAAACTCTTCCATATCCGCGGGGAACATGCTGAAGCAATAGCTAAACTTGAAGAAACTGCTGCACAGCTGAAAAATAAATTGGAAAATAAAAGAAAAGAAGGTAAATCTGAAACAAGAGACATTGCTGTATCCACTGCAGATCAACTTGTGCCAAAAAGTTTTCGCAATGTTTGCATTCAAACTGACAGAGAAACATTCATCCAGTTGAATCAAGGTGATGACAAATTAGCCAAAAGCAACCTGAGTACCCCAGGAAAGCTGAACCTTGCATCATTGAACTTGAATGGTCAATCAGCTCACCTTCTACACACTGTTCGGGAGGAAACTTCATCATCCTCACCAACCTCAACTTCACAAGAGTTGGAATCTCAGCCTGTTCCACCTCCTTCTTTATCACTGCCACTTTCAGACCAGCCTCAATGTTCTGCGACTCCTCTCCCAGGCTCTGGACCTCCGCCTCCACCTCCTCTGCCAGGCTTTGAACCTCCACCTCCACCACCTCTGCCAGGCTCTGGACCTCCACCTCCACCTCCTCTGCCAGGCTGTGGGCCTCCACCTCCACCTCCTCTGCCAGGCTTTGAACCTCCACCTCCGCCTCCTCTACCAGGCTCTGGACCTCCACCTCCGCCTCCTCTGCCAGGCTGTGGGCCTCCACCTCCGCCTCCTCTGCCAGGCTGTGGACCTCCACCTCCACCTCCTCTGCCAGGCTGTGGGCCTCCACCTCCGCCTCCACCCCCACCATTTGGACTTGCTGGAAATTCACCTCTTCCTAATTTCAGTTTGACCACGGAGAGACTTGCGAGGAAACCTATCATAGAACCACGCCGTCCAATGAAACCTTTATATTGGACACGAATCCAGATAAAAGATTCCAGGTATTGTAAATAAATGCTAATTGTGCCAGCATGCATATTTCTGTTTAAGTCTGGGTGTTCTATGCATATAACAAATTTGGGTTACATTTACAATGAAATAACTTGAATTTGCTAAATTCACTCAATACCACCTGATTGTGAATCATTTAAAAATAGAAAAGATGAATTGTTATCTACATCATATTGCCAATATCTGGCAGTGCAGTATACCCTCCTGTTGTAGAATCTAACCCATGAAATTCATGGAATGAAAGTCAGGTGGGTTCTGTCACTGGTAAGTGTTCTGCTCTGTCAGATTACTGACCATGTGATGATAACAAAAGTTTACCTTGTACTAATCAGAATTGTTAAAGTTGATAAAAACCAAGATACAATTTTTACAAACACTTTAATCTTTCATTTTAAACTGACAACACAACAGCAATAAATTAAACAGCATTTGTTTAGTGGGTTTTGCTCTTACTCTTTTGAGTGTTAACACTAGTTGTTTTTCACTGTATTATACAAGTTCACCTTTTGTGAATACAGTGTTAATTTTATTAACAACAGGCTAACTCTAATGCTTAAGGCATTAACCATAATTCAATGTCTGCATGACTCTGGATAAAGAGACATGGGCAAACTTTACTTTCATAGCACAGCCCTGATGCACAGATAATTGTGCTTGTTATTTTTCATATTCAATGTTAACAAATAACAACATGAGCAATGTTTTATGGTATCTTAACCAGTAAGTGCTAGGAAATCTTGGAAGCAATCTGGATTCCCCTATGCTGGCTACCGCTTCTACCTTCTGGAAGTAATCACAGTTCCTTCCTTGCAGTGACGACAGTAATGTTTTGAAATTGGAAGGGTTTGGCCTTTTGCCATTGTAAGTCAAGACTGTGCCTTATTCCTGTCAGTCTCTCATCTCTAAAGGCCAGTGTGTGTTTTACTGTGTGACTCACTGTCAAGTTTTCAAAATTCTTTGCCTTTTTTGCAGTACCCTAACTCCTGTGAATCTTGATTTTTTTTTTTCAATCCATGTCCTTTTTTTAAATAATTTAAGTTGTTCCTGATGATAGACTTTAATTATACTGGCTTCGTCTCAGCCCTTTCTCAGGTTCTTGTATTTCTAAATGCCCCAATCTTTGTTTTGGTGGTGCCAAGGACGTGCAGCAGCTACCATTTGCAGCCAGGGCTTCTCTTATTTTCTAGCTAAACAACATAGACAGCAACATATTCTTTCCTTCATTTATGCAAGCATGAGGCAGGTGAGGCACTTCTGAGAAGGATGTTTTGACTTAAGGCACAATACCAACTTCCTTGGGAACTGAAATAATAAAAGCAAATTACTGCAGATGCTGGAAATCTGAAATAAACGCAAAAAGTGCTGGGAGTACTCAGCAGGTCTGGCAGTACCTGTGGAGGGGGAATGTTTTGAGGCGCATACCAGTCACATTCAACTCGAAACCTTTCTCCATAGACCTGCTGAGCACTTCCAGCGTTTCTGTTTTTATTCCTTGGGCACTGCTTGGACATTTGGGGAGAAAACAGGACAGAAGGGTCATAAATGCTCCCTCCTGACTCATTGATAACTCAGTGAAGGCTCTGTGCTCAATGCCAGCTCAATTCTCAATTGGGAAGTTCCACAAACCCTAAGGCATCGTAAAGGGAGTGTAACCCAGGTATAACAGAGTAGATCTTAACGAGGTCCTTGGTTAGAAAAACTGGCATTGCAGGTCAGCTGCCCATTACAGAAACTTGGCTATGTTGAAATATCAGTGACATAATCTTAATAATAAACTAAATTAAATAGCAGTATAGTTGAATGGGTAGTTGGTTGGCAAAAGAAGTGTAGTGCAAAAATTCTTTCTGTTAATTTGTGGGAAAGATAGAATTGAGTAAAATGCTGTGGAATGTTGGTTGGAACATGGTAACAAATGATTCAGTTGTTTTTAATGTTGCTCCGAGAATCCTTATGCCTTCAGAAGTTCTTAATAAAAACACTAGCAAAATGTATTGCTAATGACCTGATGCTAATGAAAGGTAAGACACTGATCACTGTGGGCATAATCAGATAGCCAAGCAGCTCAAGGATGCACTGGGTTGGCCTGAAATCGCGTATGTTACAAAGTAGGAGAATTTTAATTAAGCTTATTAGCAAATTGATGTCTTTCTATTCTACTTTAAAAGCAATTGGCCAACAGTGGCAGATGCAGAAATAAGGGAAATGCAAATACTGAAGGTGGTATTTATATTCTAATGCAGCGTTTCCCAAACTTGTCCGCCCACTGAACCCTTTTGCCCTCCCAGGAGTATTGACAGAACCCTTAAGAAATATTCTTCATATGCTTTTGTGCGATAGATACAAACATACAAAATGAAATTTTCAGAAACCTTTTCTATCTTTTATATGTATAAATTTATTATGATTAAAAAGTTCTCATTATTCAACAAAGTACAGAAGTCTTTTACCAGCTTTTTGTCATTTTTAATGGGTGGAGTGATGCGGCTCACAAATTGGTTTAAAATTGGGAGTGATACTGAAGCACTGGATTTGCATATCAGACACAGGCATAGACACACACTCTCCCCTCCCTCCCATGCACACACTCCTCTCTCACTCGCACACACACACTCTCCCCTCCCTCCCGTGCACACACTCCTCTCTCACTCGCACACACACTTTCCCCACTCTCTCGCACACACATACACTCTCCCCTCTCTCTCTTGCACACACTCTCCTCTCTCACTCTCACACACACACTTTCCTCTCTCTCTCTCTCACACACACACACTCATCCCTCTCTCTCTGTCCCTCACACACACTCATCCCTCTCTCACACACACACACACACTCTCATCACTCTCTCTCTCTCACACACACACTCATCCCTCTCTCACACACACACACTCATCCCTCTCTCTCTCTCTCTCACACACACTCATCCCTCTCTCTCACACACACACACACACACTCATCCCTCTCTCTCTCTCACACACACACACACACACTCATCCCTCTCTCTCACACACACACTCACTCATCCCTCTCTCTCTCTCTCACACACACACACTCATCCCTCTCACACACACACACACACTCATCCCTCTCTCTCTCTCACACACACACACACACACACTCATCCCTCTCACACACACACACACACACACTCATCCCTCTCTCTCTCTCACACACACACACACACACACATACTCATCCCTCTCACACACACACACACACACTCATCCCTCTCTCTCACACACACACACACTCATCCCTCTCTCTCTCTCACACACACACACACACTCATCCCTCTCTCACACACACACATACACACACTCATCCCTCTCTCACACACACACACACACTCATCCCTCTCTCTCACACACACACACACACACTCATCCCTCTCTCTCTCTCACACACACACACACACACACTCATCCCTCTCTCTCACACACACACTCACTCATCCCTCTCTCTCTCTCTCACACACACACACTCATCCCTCTCACACACACACACACACTCATCCCTCTCTCTCTCTCACACACACACACACACACACACTCATCCCTCTCACACACACACACACACACACTCATCCCTCTCTCTCTCTCTCACACACACACACACACACACACACTCATCCCTCTCACACACACACACACACACACACTCATCCCTCTCTCTCTCACACACACACACACTCATCCCTCTCTCTCTCACACACACACACACACACTCATCCCTCTCTCACACACACACACACACACTCATCCCTCTCTCACACACACACACACTCATCCCTCTCTCTCACACACACACACACACACTCATCCCTCTCTCTCTCTAACACACACACACACACACTCATCCCTCTCTCACACACACACACACACACATCCATCCCTCTCTCTCTCTCACACACACTCTCCTTCGCTCCCTGGTTCGCTCTCTCCCTCGCTCCCTGGTCCGCTCTCTCCCTCGCTCCCTGGTCCGCTCTTTCCCTCGCTCCCTGGTCCGTTCTCTCCCTCGCTCCCTGGTCCGCGCTCTCCCTCGCTCCCTGGTCCGTTCTCTCCCTCGCTCCCTGGTCCGCTCTCTCCCTCGCTCCCTGGTCCGTTCTCTCCCTCACTCCCTGGTCCGTTCTCTCCCTCACTCCCTGGTACGCTCTCTCCCTCACTCTCAACCTGGAATTTACATTGAAAACTTACTTTCCCACCGTTTCCAGCTTGACCAATCACATGCTGGTTTCTCCAGAAGCCAGCTTCTGATTGGACAAGCAGCTTTCTAGCATTTTTCAAATGTGCAGCAGTTGAATGCTGCGAGTTGCAGAAGCCTGGCCCACTGCGGGACACCTCGATATATCACACGGAACCTCAGGGTCCTGCAGAACACAATTTGGGAAATGCATTCTCATTCCACCCACCTCCAACCTGAAATACTTACCCTTTTTACCATGTTTTCCTGTGTCAGCAGCAGCGTGCCTACAGTGAAATTCTTCAATTCATTCATTTTTAGTTTCATTGTTTCTTAAAGTAGCATTAGAAGAAATGCTCAAAACTAGTGTAATTTGGAACAAAAACAAAAATTGCTGGAAAGACTCAGCAGGTCTGACAGCGACTGTGGAAAGACAGAGTTAACGTTTCGAGTCCAGATGACTCTTCTTCAGAACTAAAGGGCAGTGTGAGTCTTTCCAGCAACTTTTGTTTTTGTTTCAGATTTCCAGCATCCGCAGTATTTTGCTTTTATCTTAGTGTAATTTGGATGCAGTTTGGTGCCCAGATAGCCAATTGTATCCAAAGCAGAAACTCTATCCCTATGTACTGAAGGAATTCAACCTGTGAAACTGGCGTTCAGTTATATAACACCAAACATGATGACAGTGTAGGATATTAATGTGAATTTGTAAAGTCATGAGATTTAATAATAGCAAACCTCAGTAGGGTTTATGAAGCACGGTTTAATTCTGAATGTTTTCTACTGTTGTAAACTGTACCTAATTGTAAAGCAACATCACCATCAAAATCATCTAAACGCAAACAAGGCCAGTCACTATTTGGGGAGGGGATAGATTACAGAATATTCAACAATTTTACCCTGCAACAATGAATGCTGCAACATTCAGAAATAGTTACCCAAGTGCAATACTAAGGAGTGGATTATATGAACTAATATTCTGCATTGTTTTTGGTTTGTTAGAAATTGAAGATATTTAATACAAAAGTCTGATCTCCACATTATGGCATCTCATATGTAAATGGTGTCTATGAGGTGTAGCTAACAACAAAGACGATTGCTTTTTTAAATGGATTTGTTCACGGGATGTGGGAGTTGCTGGCTAGGCTAGCGTTTATTGCCCATCCCGAATTGCCCTTGAGAATGTGGTGGTGAGCTATCTAATGAGGAAGACAGCAGTGGAGAGCTCTCCTAAGGATGCTGTATCCAGCTTTCGGAGTTTAGAAAACAATTTTTCTTTCATTCTACAATTAGTCTAGTGAAGTACAACTACTGATTGCCTACCATGCAAATGGAGGTTTCACATTGCACTTAATGATGCAACAAGTGGCAACATAAAAATTATAAATGTAAGACAATTTGATTAACTGCCATATAGAAGATGGTGGCATAGTGGTAATGTCACTGGACTAGTAATCCAGAGATCCAGGCTAATGCTTTGGGGACCCAGGCTCCAATCCCGCCATGGCAGATGGTGGAATTTGAATTCAATCAATAAATGAAAGCTAGTCTCAGTAATGGTGACCATGAAACTATCATTGATTGTTGTGCAACATCTGGTTCACTCATGTCCTTTAAGGAAGGACATTACCTGGTCTGACCGACGTGTGACTCCAGACCCACAGCAATGTGGTCAACTTTTAACTGCCCTCTGAAATGAAGACAGAAAATGCTGGAAAAACTCCGCAGGCCTGGCAGCATCTATGGAGAGAGAAACAGAGTTAACGTTTTGAGTCCATGTGACTCTTCTTCAGAACTGAAGAGAGGTAGAAATGTGATGGGTCGTATACTGTTTAAGAGGGGGTGGAGCAAAATAGAAGGTCAGGGATAGGTGGGAGCTCAGGAAAGATTTGACAAAGATGTCATGGACACAAGACAAAGGGAATGTTAATGGAAGTGTTAAAGATTAAAGAAGATGCTGATAGTGGCATAAATGTGAGATAGCATTATGTGTTAATAGTAGAACAAGGGTCAGCGCTCTGTGAAAACAAAGCATAAGAACAAGTGACAGATGGTGACAGATAGCTCCGTTGGGGAAAAAAGAAATGTAAAAAAAAAATTAATTTGATTAAAAAAGGGTCAAGGTGGAGGAGAGAGTTCATGGTCTGAAGCTGCTGAACTCAATGTTAAGTCTGGAAGGCTGAAAAGTGCCTGATCGGAAGATGAGGTGCTGTTCCTCCAGTTTGCGTTGGGTTTCACTGGAACATTGCAGCAGGCCAAGGACAGACATGTGGGCATAAGGGCAAGACGGTGAGTTGAAATGGCAAGGGACAGGAAGGTCTGGGTCATGGTTGCAAAAGTGTTCCGCAAAGCAGTCACGTTTGGTCTCCTCAATGTAGAGGAGACCACATTGGCAGCAGCGAATACATTAGACAAATTGAGGGAGGTACAAGTGAAGTGCTGCTTCACCTGAAAGGAGAGTTTGGGCTCTTGGACAGTGAGGAGGGAGGAGGTAAAGGGGCAGGCGTTGCACCTTTTGCAATTGCATAGGAAGGTGCCATGGATGAGGTGTTGGGGGTGATGGAGGAGTCGACCAGGGTGTCCCGGAGGGAATGGTCCCTACGGAATGCTGACGGGTGTGTGGGTGAGGGGAAGATGTGTTTGGTGGTGGCATCATGCTGGAGTTGGCAGAGATGGGGGAGGATGATCCTTTGAATGTGGAGTCTGGTGGGGTGAAAAGTGAGGACAAGAGGGACCCTATCATGATTCAGGGAAGGGGTGAGGGCAGAGGTGTGGGAGATGGATCGGACATGGTTGAGGGTCCTGCCAACCACAGTGGGGGAGAACCCTTAGAAAAAGGAAGGCATGTCAGAAGCGCCATTTTGGAAAGTAGCATCATTGGAACAGATGCGACAGAGGTGGAGGAACTGAGGGAATGGGATGCAGGATGTGAAGAGCTGTAGTCGAGGTAGCTGTGGGAGTCAGTAGGCTTGTAATGAATATTGGTGGACAGTCTATCACCAGAAATGAAGACAGAGTGGTCAAGGAAGGGAAGTGTCAGAGATGGACCATGTGAAGGTAAGAGAGGGGTGGAACTTGGGAGCAAAATCAATGAACTTTTCCAGGTCTGGACGAGATCATGAAGCAGCACCAACGCTGTCATCGATGTACCAGAAAAAGGGTTTTGGGAGGGGGCCTGAGTAAGACTGGAACGAGGAATGTTCCACATACCCCACAAAAGGACAGGCATAACTAGGGCCCATGTGGGTATGCATAGCCATACCTTTTATTTGGAAGAAGTGAGACGAGTTTAAGGAGAAATTGTTCAGTGAGAGAACAAGTTCAGCCAGACGGAGGAGAGTAGTGGTGGATGGGGATTGTTCGGGCCTCTGTTCAAGGAAGAAGCGGAGAGCCATCAGACCATCCTGATGGGGGTGGAGGTGTAGAGGGATTGGATGCCCATAGTGAAGAAGAGGCGGTTAGGGCCAGGCAACATATCAACATTGTTGATATGACGTAGGGTATCAGAGGAATCATGAATGTCAGTGGAAAGAGACTGGAGAAGGGGAGAGACAATGACGATTGGAATAAATGAGTTCCAGGGGGCAGGACCAGGTTGAAATGACGGGTCTACCAGGATAATCCTGTTTGTGGATCTTGGGAAAGAGGTAGAAGCAGACACTGTGGGTTTGGGAGACTGAGGTTGGAAGCTGTGGAGGGAAGATCTCCAGAGGAGATGAGGTCAATGACAGTCCTGGAAACAATGGCTTGATGTTCGATGGTGGGGACATGGTCCAGGGGAGGTAGGAGGAAGTGTCTGCGAGTTGGCACTCAGCCACTGCGAGGTAGAGGTCAGTATGCCAGACAACAACAACACCACCCTTGTCAGCAGGTTTGATAACAAAGTCTGGGTTGGACCTGAGAGAACGCAGTGCAGCAAGTTCAGAAGGAGACATGTTAGAGTGGGTGAGAGGAGCAGAGAAATTAAGATGGCCGATGTCACACCAACAGTTCTCAATGAAAAGATCAAGAGCAGGTAAGAGGCCAGAGGGAGGGGTCCAGGTGGAGGGAGAATACTGGAGATGGGTGAAAGGGTCTGTGGAACTGGGAGAGGGGCGGGGGGGGGTTGCGAGGACTCCTGCCCAAAGAAGTCAGCACAGAGATGAAGGTAACGGAAGAAAAGCTCAGCATCGTGCTGAGCCCGAAATTCATTGAGGCGAGGGCTTCAGTGTTTCCTTAAATGCATTCCTTCCCGTTGATCTCTCTATTGTTTAAACCAGTCTCTTCAGAAATGCTTTCTTCCCAAAATTGATTAGATGCTTCTTTGCTTTAGCTCTTGGGTTTAAAATCAAGTAAGTTTACCCCATTTTTATCTTATTTACTCACACCTTTTTTACAACCTGTATACATCCCCCTTTGAACTAAAACAACGCAATTCAAAATCACTCCTGTATGTAAAACTCTGGTTGAAGTTCCTCTTGGTTCATTAACATATCACAACCACTTCTGACTGTTGGTTTTAGACTCTTGCAGTCACTCTGGCTCTTACTCCAATTGCCATATTTACAAAACCCCAACAGCCTGTCTTCCAGTACATAGGAAATATTGTGGTCTAACTATTTGGGAATGGCCATCGTTTGTGGGCATGTGGGAGGGCAGAAAGGTACCATGCCTGGATGATGAGGCATGAGATGCCCCCAATATTGAGCGTTGATTCTATGGAGCCTGCAAGATGCATAGAGCTGCTGGCATTATGCAAATGGGATCAGGCCGCTGTGAAGTGGCAGCAGCCCATGGGTGAGCAGGTGAGATGGGCAGGAGAGCGGGGTGTCATCAGGCTGGGAAGGGTGTCAAACAGGTTTTAAGCTACTCATATGTGTATATAAGGGGCTAACTCCTGTTTCAGGTGTGTGTGCTGTATGCCGATGTTTTGGCCTTTACCAATATGGTGGGCGGGACAATTCCAGCACATAGTGAGTGTGCACCTCCTGCCCACCATATTGGAGCCCCAGAGGCTGTTAAACCCCTGAAAAATAGGTGACGCTTCTCCCAGTTTATAGGCTTGTGCATCTCAGACGTAAATAAATGAAATTGTTTCTGAATTGTCCTGCTGACCACCTTATACAATTTATTGAGATTCACCCCAAGGGTCCTTGTGTGTTTCTTTATAATACAAAACATGATTATTTAAAGGTTTTGCGCTACTGCTCCTAAGAGGTTTTCTTTGCTTTAGATTTTGAATCACTGCGACTGCTTTACAAGTTAGTTACTGTATAAATGCAGCGTGTAGTGAATGCTTATTTATCTTATTCTTTCCAGAGTTGATCAAATATCAACAATTTGGGAATCACTGCAAGAGCCTTGCATCCAGGATGCTGAAGAATTTGAAGAACTCTTCGCTAAAGCAACAGTGAAGGAAGTGAAGAAGCCTTTGTCGGACACCTACCAAAAGACAAATAAGACTAAAAAGGTTAGATTTAACATGAATGTATCACAGCGTAACAAGTTAGTTTTACCACGGATTCTCAACTACAGGAAATAAAGGGCGTTCTCATATAATCCAAATCAACATTGTTAGATTGTGAAGGGTAAATTTGAGGACACTAGTAGGTTGGAGTTACATTATGTGATATTTGAATGCCCCAACAATCATTGCAGTTTTGAGTTAACACATTTCCGTGCTAATATTGTTGCACAGTGTGATTTCACCCCATAACATATTAATATTTAAATTTACACTTTTGGGTGAAATTGTACGTTCATCGTGGAGGAGGTGTCACTGCTGGCACAGGGAACACATGGTCACTTTGGAAGCACTGCCAAGCGAAAATACATCAGAAAAGCAGCCTCTCCTGAGCCAGTGTACCTTTTCTCACATCTTGTGACCCCCTCGTATGTCAGTAATAGCAAAGTTATGCAAATTGGGACTTTTTTTTAATTGTGCATCCACGTTCTCTAGAAACCGAGTTGAAATGGTTGAACTCATTTCAGAAAAAAACTTCTGCCGCTGGTTTATAGAGGAAATGATCAACACATTAGTTCGACGTAACTTGCTTGTACGCTAAATATGTTTTTCTTACTCTATTGTTTTTATATTGTTTCTATTGTAAACAAATGCATCTAATAGCTTTTAACGCTTTAGAATGTGCAGTATAAGGGTCTGGCACAATAGGGTCAGTGTGGGACTGATACAGCACCACCCACACAGTGATGTAAGAGAGCACATGACCCACACCTAGGAGCCATTTGAGTGTTGGACAGAGCTGTGTGTACCAGCAAGCATGGAGACAGCTTCTAGCTTGTCCCCTTTACTGTATAGCTGTGACCAGCTCTAAGAATCAATAAAAATGTACAGTTAACCTATGTATGACAATGAAGACTTGTACAGACCTACCAAACTGTAATCAACAACCTACAATACAATACACATGTGGTTAAATGCAGGTTAGATAAGTTCAGCTGTTTTTTGCTTCTGTCAGTTCTATGGGGCTTTGGGCAAATAAATCAGACAAGACCTTTTATTTTTACTTAGGTGATATATCGGGCAGCTCACCATCTTATATTCTGCATAAATGGACAGGAAGATCTTGTTGCAGCTGCAGACTTTCAATCAGTTATAAACAAAAATAAAAGTAATAACATTTGAACAATCTCCAATTACAGTGCAGCAATGTGCACTTTTAAGAAGGTTGCGATTTTGAAGTATAAAGTGAAATATGACATTGCATGCATAAATCAAAAGTGACATTTTATATTTAGCAGATGTAACTAACCCAGAGAATAAGGTTTAAATTTGATCAAGATGAATCTCATTGTCTCATCTTGGATTACAGTAATATGACTGAGTAAATGTATTTTTTAATCCAGATTCTGATTATTGGGGGTAGAAATTGCATGGGACCGGGAGAGCAGGGACAAATGCAAGGGAGTGGGAATTCTGCAATTGTGACCTGCAGATCACCCAGTGTTGAAAAGTAGTGACAGGGTAATTTAAATATTTGGAACTAGAATCTACATTTTTAGTGCACAACAGGGCCACTGTGGCTTATGATAAAGATGCAAATCGGAATGTCTGAGATCAGAGATAAAGAAACAAACATAGGGGCAAGCTATTTAAGGTGATCACTCCCTCTGAGATTCACCACTTTGGTTTTGGTATTTTTGAAGTCTTCATGTAGATTCACATTGAACCTGTGCCTGCAATACAAGGTGGGATTTTCCAGCCCCACCCACTGCCAGGATTGTGCAGTCCCGCTAAAAGTCAATGGACCTTTGGCTAGGCCCCTGAATCTCCCGCGATGGGTCCAGCCTTGACGGGCTGGAAAATCCTGGCCACAGAGCTCTACAGCTGGCAAATGGTTTTTAAAGCTTAAGGACTATGAGCAGATTTCCTGATTCCACATCCCAAATTAACGGTTCCCAGGAGTGGGTGTGTCAATCCCTAATGGGATCTGACTGTTTGCCATTATCCTGGAAGGGGAGGAGCACCACAGGCGGCTCAAGCTGCTTTTATTTGCGAGGGGCACAGCACATACCATCAACAAGTCTATCTTTGATTCCATAGCCTTACCTCCTCCTCTCCATTTCTAGGCCAGGATCTTTAGGTCTGCTCGCCGACGTGTAAAATGACGCGGGATGACGCCGGGCGGAACTCCTGATGTCACCCCGCGTCATTTCAATTTTCAGGTCGGTGGGGGCGCAGCCGAATCAGCTGTGTGCCCGCCAACCTGTCAACGGTCTATTGAGGCCATTTAAGAAGTAATTGAGATAATTAATGGACCTGCCCGTCCAACCTTAAGGCTGGCGGGCAGGCCGGGAGCCCTGGCAGGCTTCAGAAAAAGCATGAAACCTCATCCATGGGCAGGATGAGGTTTCATGAGGGCTTTTAAAATTTTAATAAATGTATGCTTTAAAGTGATGGACATGTCAGGGAAATTTTGTTTTTGCACCTTCGCCACTTTTAAATTTGGCGCCGATCTCCCTGAGGCAGCACTTGGCCTCAGGGAGATGAGTGCGTTCTTTCACACGCATGCACGAAAGAGCGCACTCGGCTGAGGGAAATCCCCCCCCCCTCCGCCCACACAGGGAGCGCATAGCGCTTCCTGGTGGACGTCACGCTGGGCGGGCCTTAATTGGCCCGCCCGCGTAAAATGGCGGCATGCCTCCAATTGGGGCCACCGATCGGAGGTGCGCGCGCCCACCCCTGCATTTCCCCCCCTGACAGGGGGAAAATTCTTCCCCTAAAGTAAGGGACACTCCTTCGAACCATTAACGTTTTTTACTACAAGGCAGAGCAGCAGCCCTTTTTTGCTGCTGCATAACCTTCCAATCTTCACCACCTGATGGTAAAGCAGAACATCAGTACATTAATAACTAAGTAGCATCTGAGTGCATATTTTATTTTACAACAGTTTCACTATCACTACCAGCCTACTCTTTTCCCCCAACTAACCTACATTTATAATTATGTTATGATGATGGAAAGAAGTTGGTGTTGATGCTTTACAAAAAAAAGCCCTTGGGACAGATATGGCCCTTGTCTCAAGGCAACTTGTTTCTCAAAGGAAGCACTGTTAGTTGCTTCTCTTGAGTCTGTTGTTGGGCAGCCTGGTTTCACCTCCCTTCTTCCCCCCATCTGGTGTTCTGAGGGGAAGCTCTGTATGCATTGCTGCATGAGCGATGGCAGTGTTGCTACAGTATTCCATTTGGCCCTAAATCGGTGGCCCCATTGACGGACAGGTCAGCTGGTCTCAGAACTGCTACTGATCCTAAAGGCTCTGAAACACAGCGACCATCATGGTCAAGAAGCTGTGATTTAGGCACTCCAGGCTAACCCTATTGCCTCTAGAGATGTATTCTAACCTTCAGAGGAGGTGCATGGATAGACTGGTCTCTGGAAGCTTCTTAGCTGAAGATCTCCTTCAGGGTGCAATGGAGCTGCCATTTGGTTCATTGGTTCCTGCAAGGAAGACCAAGCTTCTGTGATGCTACCAGGAAGAACAGCTGGAGACCTGGGAGTCACGCCAGTGACTTGCGGCACAACCTCAAAAAGTTAACTTCAAATTTACTGAGTCGATGCTCGGCACAAAGGAAACCGGTACCACTGGTGGTAAATTAGAGGGAATCAGAGCAGAGGAAGATGGGCAGGTTGGAGTGGCTGCAATTTGTCATTGGGTTAATCCTTTTCCTCTTCCTGACTTTAAATTGTTGTAAATGACCAGGAAGAGATTAACTTCACAGTCCCTTTCCTTCTCCATCTATATTCTACCAATGCCCACAGCAACATCATTGCTATGCTTGATTTGCAGGAAAGGAGGGTAAGAATAGTGAGTATTATCCTTCCTAATCTGCCACGGACAAGATGCTGATGAACTTGCCATCTCCCCATTCAGGAGCTGAGTGAATGACCCCAAGCTGTATGCCTTGTCCTTAAAGAGGAAAATTGGTTAAAGGTGGCTTCCTCCAATGGCAGAATGGGGAACACCTCCTCAAGTCACATCTTTTGGTTTTTTTTTTTGTTTATCCCACTTTTACTCCCTTTGACCCTTCACCACCAACAATAGGGACACAGAGCACAAGAGCAAGTAGGTTATGTTGACCTTGTATAAAACACTAGTTTGGCCTCTGCTGGAGTATTGAGTGCAGCCCAGGGAGCTGCACTTAGGAAGGATGTGAAGGCATTGGAAAGAGTGCAGAAAAGATTCACAGGAATGGTTCCGCAGATGAGCCACTTCACTTATGAAGATAGATTGGAGAAGTTAGGACTGTATTTCTTGGAAAAGCAAAGGCTGAGAGGAGATTTGATGGAGGTTTTCAAAATCATGAGGGGTCTGGACATAGTAGATAGGGAGAAACTAGACCCACTTGTGAAAGGATCGAGAACGAGAGGGCACAGATTTAAAATGATAGGGAGAAACTAGACCCACTTGTGAAAGGATCGAGAACGAGAGGGCACAGATTTAAAATAATTGGCAAAATAAGCAAAAGCGATATGAGAAAAATCTTTTTCACACAGCGAGTGGTTAGGGTCTGGAATGCACTACCTGAGAGTATGGTGGAGGCAGATTCAATCAAAGCATTCAAAAGGGAATTAGACTGTTACCTGAAGAGGAAGAATGTGCAACGTTACGGAGAAAAGGAGAAAGGCACAAAGTGAATTGCTCATTCGGAGAGACGGTGCAGACATGATGGGCTGAATGGCCTCCTTCTGCACTGTAACAATCCTGTGATTCTGTGAACTCTTTTACCATTTAACCTCTCATGTCTTCCACCCAGTCACAGACCTTCCCTTTTGTTCTTTTCCACCCTCCCCACCCTTTCGCTTTCTTAAAACCTATTACATTTCCAACCATTCCCATTTCTGATAACAGGTCGTCAATGTGAAACGTTAACTCTGCTTCTCTCTCTGAAGATGTTGCCAGACCTGCTGAGTATTGCCAGCATTTTCTGTTTTTAATTCAAAATTTCAACAGCCACAGTATTTTCTTTCAGTATTTGTGTATGTGTTTTGCATGGAAGTAATTGCTGTGAATGGAGCTGATTAGCCATAGTGCAGGATGCCATATTAGAGCTGCCCTTAGCCAGAATGCAGTGTGAAGCATTATTTATGGAAGTGTTACTTTAAGAGGTTAAAAAGATATGATGATTGCCAGTGTGGGGAAGGAGGAAAAGTAGTGCCCAGTGTGTTACCCCACCACGCAAAGTATTTGACTCTGCCCTGACCTTGGAAACTCTGGCTAATTCAAAAACTGAGGTCATTTTTTAATTAAGTATGCATATCTCATAGAATAGAACAAAGAAAAGTACAGCACAGGAACAGGCCCTTCGACCCTCCAAGCCTGCGCCGATCATATTGCCCGTCAACTAAAACATTTTGCACTTCCGGGGTCCGTATCCCTCTATTCCCATCCTATTCATGTATTTGTCAAGCTGCCTCTTAAACACTACTATTGTACCTGCTTCCACCACCTCCTCTGGCAGCGAATTCCAGACACTCACTACCCTCTGCGTAAAAAACTTGCCCCGCACATCTCCTCTATAGTTTTCTCCTCTCACCTTAAATCTATGTCCCCTAGTAATTGACTCTTCCACCCTGGGAAAAAGCTTCTGACTATCTACTCTGTCCCTGCCACTCAGAATTTTGTAAACTTCTATCAAGTCGCCCCTCAATCTCCGTCGCTCTGGTGAGAACAATCCGAGTTTCTCCAACCGCTCCTCATAGCTAATAACCTCCAGACCAGGCAGCATCCTAGTAATCCTCCTCTGCACCCTCTCCAATGCCTCCATATCCTTCTGATAATGTGGTGACCAGAATTGCACGCAATATTCCAAGTGTGGCCTAACCAAGGTTCTATACAGCTGCAGCATGACTTCCCAGCTTTTATACTCAATACCCCTGCCAATGAAGTCAAGCATGCCATATGCCTTCCTGACTACCTTATCCACCTGCGTTGCCACTTTCAGTGACCTGTGGACCTAAATAGTGCCTAAATAGTTTCACAAACTTATGTTTCCGTGTGAGCTACTTTTAAATATGATCAAAATTATTTCCGTGCAACTGACCATTTTTGTGTGCCACGTTGCATGTTATAAATCTGTAAAAAAAAAAAATTCCAAGTATATCATTAAGTATGCATCAGCATTTTATTGCATTTTCTCCTTTTAAAACCATCATTTTCGTTTAATTTATGTGTTACCAGAAACTGCCAACCACCTTACTATATTTGAATGGCTTGCATTGTTTTGGCATTGATCCAAGCTTCTTAACTAATATTCCACCCGTGATTAGATGCCGTCTGTCAATGGCACTTGTGGAGTTTATAGTATAGTCTGGTTCCTGAAGTATGTGATTCTTATCTCGGCCTGTCTCTTGATGCCAATGCAATTTTCTGCCAACTTCACACATCAGTCTTGGTGGACTCCTGTGCAGACAAGTTCCAAATATCTGACCACTGCTTTCCTTTTGTTCTACGCTTGAATTACATTATCAGATTGATGAAAACTTTGAATCCTGCTGATTCTACTTAATGAATATAAGAGCTGCATGTATAGGCATCACGACCTGGAACATTATCATTTTCATAAGATATCATGTGGTCTTTACAAAACAGTGAGTTAACCAGTGTGGAATCCTGATTGATTTAGGTAATTCAAACATATAATATATACATATAGCAGTTAGAAACTTTTGCCCCGTGATAATTATTATCCTCTCTAGTTCGGTGTGAGTTTTTATTTCATAGATTAATGGGTAGGCAGTTATATCTATGAAAACCAATTTGTCAAGTCAGTAATATAAAAGTTTGTTTTCAGATCTAAGTTACATTTCATGAACGGCCTTCTTTAACCATACACTAATAAGCTAGTTGTACGGCACAATTTAGACTATAAATTTATTGTTGTAAAACAGGCACCTTGGATGTGCATTAAAAACAGAAACTACTGGAAAATCTCAGCAGGTCTGGCAGCATCTGTGGAGAGAGAAACAGAGTTAACGTTTCAAGCCCATACGGACGTGCATTGACGGGCAGAGGGATCTGGGTGTACAGGCCCACAGGTCACTGAAAGTGGCAACGCAGGTGGATAAGGTAGTCGGGAAGGCATATGGCGTGCTTGCCTTCATTGGCAGGGGTATTGAGTATAAAAGCTGGGAAGTCATGCTGCTGTATAGAACCTTGGTTAGGCCACACTTGGAATATTGCGTGCAATTCTGGTCACCACGTTACCAGAAGGATATGGAGGTGTTGGAGAGGGTGCAGAGGAGGTTTGCCAGGATGCTGCCTGGTCTGGAGGTTATTAGCTATGAGGAGAGGTTGGAGAAACTCGGATTGTTCTCACTAGAGCGACGGAGATTGAGGGGCGACTTGATAGAAGTTTACAAAATTCTGAGTGGCATGGGCAGAATAGATAGTCAGAAGCTTTTTCCCAGGGTGGAAGAGTCAATTACTAGGGGACATAGATTTAAGGTGAGAGGAGAAAACTATAGAGGAGATGTGCGGGGCAAGTCTTTTACGCAGAGGGTAGTGAGTGTCTGGAATTCGCTGCCAGAGGAGGTGGTGGAAGCAGGTACAATAGTGGTGTTTAAGAGGCAGCTTGACAAATACATGAATAGGATGGGAATAGAGGGATACGGACCCCGGAAGTGCAAAATGTTTTAGTTGACGGGCAATATGATCAGCGCAGGCTTGGAGGGCCGAAGGGCCTGTTCCTGTGCTGTACTTTCCTTTGTTCTTTGTTCTTTGTCTTAGCAGGTAGCCGGATCTCTCAATCCTCATTCTTCCTGGGACTGTCGAGTTGCCATGAGACCATGAACGGTGTCGTACCTAGTGATAATAAACAAATGAAGCAGACATACTAATTTTACATGTTCTCCCCAACAGCCAATTAGGCATTGGGATTTTGCCCCATTTCCGCTGTGATTCAGTTTTATAAATTAATACAACATTTTTTAGCTTGGCATCGATGCAAACTATGCGGTATAATGTGAATAATGTTGACAAGAAATGTGAGACAACCTGGAAAAAATTAACTGTAACTGATGTGAAGTAAAATTTACAAGGGCTTGAAGTAGCCAATTGGACCACCTCAATTGAATGATCCACCAGCTGTTTGTGAACATAAAAATTGGACGAACCTTTGGAAGGTGAAATGCGGTGCTCCACGTTGCCTAAGAAGAGAACAGTGTTGAACGGATGATACAACTTGTTACAAGGCTCTTGTTTTTAATGATACAATTTCAATTTTTTTCTTTTTCTGGCTGGATTTAAAAACATAAACACTGAGACACTCTCCGCAGACAAGGGAAAACTGTTTGCACTGTGGCAATCCTCACAATCTTACATCCCATAAAGTGGGATGAAAAGGAAATGGACACACAACCCCCTGGGGAGCATGAATGACTCCATCCCCCTGTTGACTTCACACCATCTTGAGACTTTTCAAATGTCCTGAGATAAGGCCTGAAAATGCAATTACCTGTTCTGAAACAATAACTGCAGCAGATGTGGAAACTAATAGAATTTTTCTGGAATATTCAGCCAGCAAGGTACTTTTAAGGACTACCTACCAAGCAGGAGAGGAACCCAAAGGACAATGCTGTATTCAACACGGGCTGCTGAAACCATGTGTCCTCTACACACCTCCCTCTCAGATGTGCTGCCCGGTTTTGCAAAGTAAGCTTCCAGAGGAGAGAAATCTACCATAAACCGAGACCGTTCGGAATAAAACATGGAAACCTGCTCCATACATCTAAACCCAGGACAACAGCTGAACACAACGTGGAATCATTGAGTCAAGACCAGCCAAGGAGCAGCTAACCACATATGTTTTATGTTTCATCAAGTGTAAAAATCCTATAGGCCTATCCTCTTACTCTTCCATATGAACTGCTGTGTAGGGGGCCCAAGATGAATGCATGTGACATGTGAATGGTGGCTGCGATTTACCTCATTCTTTTTTAGTTCGTGGGAAATAGTTTCAATAAACTCATCTTGTTTTTTTATTTAACCTAAGAAAACCTGTCTGACTAATTCTTTACAATCTGAAAGCATAAAGTGGGACTCTTACAGAATTGGCAAAGCACAACCTCTCTAAATTCACATAAAGAAAGTATTACGGACAAACCTGGACTGGGAGAATAGGAGAGTCATTTCCCCCCTCCTTATCTGGCCATAACAAACTTGAGCCTGCTAACTCCATAGCACTTAAGTAACTACCTGTAATTGAAACAGTAAACATCTTTGAACAGTTGCTTGGTAGTACAGAACTTGAAAATTACTGCAAAGAGAGAGAGATGGTATTGAAGCTTTGCCTCTTGAACTCAAAAGGGCAAACACAAGAATACCAAATTTCAAATGATCACAGCAATTTATACTACAGGAGAAAAGTGTGCTGTTTGGTTGTCAAGACTACTCTGATTGGCCGAGGCATTACCATGGAGAAAGCAACAGAACAATAAGCTCCCTAAGCTCCCAGGAGTTGAAAAAAGGTGCAAGGCTTGGAACCTGTTCCTTCTAGTTGCAGAGAATGGGTCCTTCCCTATGAATGTATGTTGCTTCTAACAAGCATTAATGAGCTGAGTTATGAGTTCGACTGATTATCTTGATTGGTTGTTCATTAGATGTGATTCCGCAATTGGGCAGCACTTGTTGAACAATTCTGAGTGTGCTGATAGTTACACTAACAGCCAGTGTAAGATAATCAGTTGAGCTAGTAACACAGCTGAGAAGGAGGGGGAAATTAAAGTGATGGATTCAATGCCAAATCAGCTACAGAGAGGGAAAGAGCAATTAGTTAAGAGAATTGGAGAAAATAGAAAGGAAACATAATAAATAAAATTTTAAATTTGACACCTTTAAGATCTCCCTGAAAAATTCGAAACCTGAAGGAATGAAACTCTATGCCTGTAATAATTTTTGGTGACAGAGGGATTGATTGCCTGTAAATTACAATTGTCAGGTCATCCAAGCTTTTCATCTGGCACTCATTTGGACAGATGCAAAAGTACCAAATCTCAAAGGGAGCAACAATTTATACTGCATGAGAAAAGGGTGCTGATTAGTTGGCAAGTTGGCTCTGATTGGTCAAGACATTACCATGTTAATGCAAAACTCAGGACATGATGCCTAATGTTAGATGAAATTCTGCAATTGGGCAGCATTTGCTGGACAATCCCAAGTGTGCTAAGAATTACAATCTCCCTCTCTCTCTTCAGGTACCATGCCCTAAGAGGGCATTGGCAACCATGGACTTTGATGTGTTGGTCCATGGTTATGCTTTGGCAAGGCACTGTAGTGGTTTGTCATTGCCCTCTGCAGGTTCTGGCTGACCAGGAGACTGGCCCGCTCTTACCGCCTGCCATAAGCATATTGGAGAGATTTGCGGGTTGATAATCAACCTGTTTGGCCACATTATGAATGCACCTTCCGCGGTCATCAAGTCCCAAAGTGAGACTTGAACCTGGAGCTTCTGGCTCAGAGGTAGGGACGCTCCCCACTGTGCCACAAGACCTCCAAGAATTACACTAACAATCAATTTAAGATTATCAGTTGGGCTCGCAATGTAGCTCACTTATGCTTGCTAGAATTCATATGCAGGAGCCTGTCCTATGTAGGCAAGAGGAATATGTCCAGACATTGCACCTTTTTTGAATAAACAAAAACATGGGCGACAATCGCTCACTCGTGCATTCGCAGAGCAACATCTTGACCGATCAGAGCCAACTTGCCAACCAATCAGCATCCCTTTTCTCAGTATAAACTGTTGTTACCTTTGAAAGTTGGCATTCTTGCGTCTACCCTGATGAGTGCAAGGCGAAAAGCTTCGATACCATGGGCGGGATTTTCCGCACCCACCCGCCGCCGCAATCTTCCGGTCCCGCCGCTCCGATCAGTGGACTTCTGGCTGGAGCGCCGCCTCACCCACGACAGGCCCCACCCGCAACGCGGCCGGAAAATCCTGGCCCATGCCTCTTTTTTCCAGCAATATTCAAGTTCTGTGCTACCAAGCAATTAATTGTCGCGTTGTTAAAAGCACACTTACGCTTGTAATGGCAAAATTTGATTTTCTGTGGTGAGATTTAATGGGCAAATGTGGCAAGTTCCTAAGAAATACAGGGAGGCTAAGGACCAGATAGTTTTTTGTGAGGTTAATATGAGAGCAGCGCAACTCAGACAGCAACTTTTGGACATTCACGTTTAACAGTCTATCTGCTCCTCGCCTGAAGTTGACGTGCCATTTATCCATAAATAACGAACGCTATTCAACTTGACATTATTTTTACAGCAACCTCTGGGTGCAATACATTAAAAACTCATTTGGCGATTGAAATCAAATGATAAGCAAATTGATTGTTTGTCATCGTCCAACTGACTGCTTTTAAAGTTGAAGATGTTAATTTAGGGGAAAGAAAAAACTATTTGCAGGTATTGTCCATGTTTCAAGTTGAAATTCTGTTGAGTTTTGTTTTACACAAATAAGCCTTTTCAGAACAAAGATTATTGGTTTAGACCCATTGAAAATCTAAACAATTCTTAAATGAATCACAGGCTCGTCAACCAAATATGTCAGCTTATGATAAATATGAGTCCAATTAAGCAATAATATTCCAAAAGGCCTGTTTTTGGCAAAAGGTGAGTCATGTGTAAAACCACTTGAAGTAGTAAACCTTCCAATCATGCAAGAGAAATTCAGAAATTTATAATTTGGGTCCAAGTTTCCTTTGGATCCGAGTTGGGTCTAAGTTTCCTTCACTATCCCAGTGACCATCCGCAAAACTCCCTCCACTTATATGGTCACTGATGTAGTTACTCAGTAAGCTGACAGACCATATGGGAACTGCCACAAGTGTGGAAGTCAGCACACCTAATGAGATGATGCCTCATTACCAAGTGTAAGTGGCCTCCACCAATGGAAGAAAAGGATTAATATTTTCGGAAGAAACTTTGTATTGACGTCCTTGTTATGACGATCAATGGGGGAACAGGGAGGCTACCTCCTCTCATCTTCCCTCCCCCACCACCCTCCGAAACCTCCCCCCACCATTTCCACCTCTGATGGGAACCTGACACTCAACTTTCCAGCAAAGTGAGGTTATCAAGTTCCAGAGATGTGGGACTCCCAACAGCCTGTGCAAATGAGTTGTGTCCCCCCACCCCCACCCCCCTCCCCCACCCCCACGCCCACTGCCCCCCCACCCCCCCACTCCAGCAGTGACTGCACTCTGGCACAGTCAGGAATACAATGCACTGCACCGCTGGACATAATATTAGCATCACAGACAGGTTTGTGGGTCACTGATATTTAGGCCTTTTTAGTATTAGTGCCAAGGGGTGATAATTAAATTAAAATGATCATTTGTACATGGATATAGTGCATGTTTAATTGTTTCCTAGAGCTCATTTCAAAGCAATTCGAAAATTTGTGGCATTGCTGATTTATTTAGATCAAAATTCATTAATTAAAGTTCAGTTCGTTTTGGGTGGGCTATTTTTATATTGGACAATATGAATAAACTGTTTTGAATGATAATGGGTAGATGGTTATAATGATAAACCGACTTTAGGGGCTGGGCGGATGTGGAGCTGATCTCCGCCCGTGATTGGCTGCGCGCTGCCATTTTACATGGACGGGCCAATTAAGGCCCGCCCAGTGTAATACACGGCCAATAACGCTCATCGCTACCTGTGCAGGCAGGGGGGAGGAGGGAGAGTCGGGTCCTGCGCTCTTTCACGACGCAGATTAAGTTGACAATGAAACTTCTCAATAATGACCTAAAAAATTATTTAAACATGCCCCCTTATGTGACAGTGTCATTTTGTAAAATTTGTTTAATTATTTTATTAACCCTTCAGGAAACCTCATTCCGCCCGTGGACGAGGTTTCCTGGAAAACGCAAAGGCCGCTTGGGCTCTTCGCCTGCCCCCCCCCAATCTTAAGGTTGGACGGGCAACTTTAATGAGCTAAATTACTTTCTTAATGGCCTCAATAGACCTTTGACAGTTCGGTCGGCGCACGCCCGCCGAACGCACTATTGAAATGACGCACGATGACGTCGGGCCCCGCAGCCAAAGTCATCTCATGTCATTTTATATATCAGCGTATCAGACCTGCCCCCGCACACTGACGCAATATTCTGGCCCAGGTTTCTGGCATGTACCTGTTTTTCTTGATGGTTCTATAAAATAGAATTATTGTTTTCAGCATATCCTGTTTAGTTATAATAGTAATAACTATGCTGTGGAGATAGATCCATAGAATTTACTTTTTGCAAAATTAACTGATGAGCATATGGCACCTCATTACATGCCTCTCTCTCTCCACAATTTCAACACCTGCGTTAGCCTGTTTAAATGGATTAATGCCTCTGCTGCATTCAGGAGCAGGGGAATTCCATACATTTGCCAACTCATAACTGGTGTATTATCATGTAGCACAACTTAGTGTGGTTTAATATTTTTCTCTTATTGTACAACACATTTAATTATATTTAATAACCTAAATTCAACTTACAAAAGCCTTTAATTTAACTCCTTACTGAAAGGAAGCATGCAAAAAGGGCATAAAGTGGAAAAGTAATTATAGCATGTAGTGAAACTATGTATACACATAAATTTTGAAATAACTAGCAGCATTTAAGCATTAGAAGTCTCTTGAATCCCTGTGGGAATCTCTAGGAAGTGGCTTGTATTTGAGTTATGGAAATCATTTTTCTGGCTGGTTCCAGAGCTTGTAAATAGAAAAGTTCCAAGGTTAAAACTAAATATATAACTGCTTCATTTATTAGTGCACTGATGCAAATCCAGAATTATCAAGTAGCAGTTTAATGTATGCAACAACAATTAAAAGTTACCCGTCGCACTCAATGTCCGTTAGCTGAATGATTATCATATCAAAGACATTAAAGATTATAACTTTTCTGGTTTTTTTTCTTTGAAACAGTTTGAAGTAATTAATAACACATGTTTCTATTTAAGGTCTAATGTAAATGGTGCTCTTTCGAGAGGTAATTTTAAAAGGTTAGTTTAGTGATGTAAAATAGGGAAGCTGGACATGTCACTGCATTTTCTATTCGGATCATGGACGAGACCCCGTACTTATTATGCATGCTTTGAAGAAGTATTATGAACCAGAGTTTAATGCTTTTCACAGGACTGTGTTCAGCACGGGAAGTGAGATAGAATGAAAAACCACATGAGAAGTATAATATTTGACATTTGTTCTTAAGTCTTATGTTTCCAGATTTATTGCCTCTAAGCAAAGAAAGTAAAAATGCTCGATATGTGGAGCAGAATTATAATAGAGGAAAATGCCCAAGTCAGTAAATTAGCTGAGATAAGTATTTTTGCTCTGTAAAGTTTAAGCTTTAGCTCTTTAGTTTGTGTAAAAAAAAAAATTTTCATTTTACCTTCTTAATATATTTAACGTTATCGAGATGAATTGTTTTAAAGCTGAGAACAGTTACAAGCCCACGTAACAGTGTATAAAATTATCTTAAGTTTTACTCATAATATGCTTTAGATTGTGACAATAACAGCAGTGTTTAAAATACCTGTTGTAATACTTAAAATTACTTGAAATTGTGCTGTTTGCAACTAGTCACTTCCAGTTTAAACGTCCAGTTTAATTCTTTCAATGTGATTATCTATCAGACTCCCAGGTTAGACTGTAGTGGAAAAAAATCCAGAACATTTTTTCCTGTTTTGTTATTAATACCAATTCAATCCTTCATTGGAAGTAAACTATCTAACTTGTGTTACAATGATTGCAGCTTTTGTCTTTACATACATTATACCTGTGTAATATCTTGGTCTCAAACAAGGCATATCTAATAGGGATCTTGGCAACCTAGGCATTTGCCCCAGCACGAGGTCAATTGGAAGGTCATTGAAAGGTGTACAAATTACACACAGTCAGAGACTGCAATTATCCCTGAGAAAACTTATTCCATTGCCAACTACGGAAGTTCAGCAGGCATGTGTGCATCTTTCAGAGATGCCTGTTTTAAATTTGTGGTAACTTTGAAGCAAAACTTAACTTACTAGTAAAGATACTAGATAAAATTTGGGTTAAGATGTGCATTCTTTGGAATCTATGTTGGCAGAAGTCATAGTTCTCAGTTTTTTTCAGCTTTGCTTATCATTTCTGATGCCCACTACCGTTAAAATGTGGATTTAATTTTTGTAAGTGTTATTTCAATTGAGTATACATGACTTGTTTTTAAACCCATGGATTTGTTCAGAATTGATTTATTTTATAAAGTGCAGAATTTTATTCTAGAGGAGATCAAAGTTGCACTGAGACGATTTCCTTCGGTGAAATTAACTAATTCTATATTAAACACAGAAAATGCTAGGAATACACAAGGTTTTCGAGTTCTGATAGTGGGTCTCTACCCAGATGTGCTGATGCTGATGATCCTGTTGTGTAAGAATTTGAAATGATCAGAAATGTAAAAACAGCAGAACTGAAATAATAAGAGAGATTAGCATGGGCAAGAGAATGACAAAAATAATTGATCGTCAACATGAAGGGGAGAATCGTTCCTATGGCGGGTGGGCTGGGTGGGAGCAGGCGGGAGCGGGCGTGGAGCCAATCGCCACCCCCGATCGGCTGCGCGCCACCATTTTACGCGGGCAGGCCAATTAAGGCCCGCCCAGAGTAATGTGCAGCTGGTAGCGCTCAGTGCTACCTGTGCAAGCAGGGTGGGGAGGAGGGAGAGTTGGGCCTGTGCTCTTTCGTGCATGCGTGCGAAAGAGTGCAACAATCTCCCTGAGGCACCGAGCTGCCTCAAGGAGATTAAGTAGATATTAAAACTTTTTTTAAAATAAAGTTTTAAAAAAAATCACTTAAGCGTGGCCCCTCATGTGACAGTGTCACATGAGCTGGGACATGTTTGTGAAGTTTGCAAATTTTATTTAATTATTTAATAAAACCTTCAGGAAATCTCATCCCGCCCATGGATGAGGCTTCCTTAAAAATGCAAAGGCCACTTAGGCTGTTCGCCTGCCCGCCAACCTTAAGGTTGGACGGGCAGCATTGTTAATAAGTTAAATTACTTTTTAATGGCCTTTAGCGCACAGAACAAAATATCGAAATGACACACGATGATATTGGGACGCACACCCAATGTCATCGCATTGTCATTATATTTGTCGGGCCTGCCCCTGCACACCAATGGCAATTCCCTGCCTGAAGAGCTTTTATATAAACACAAATTAAAAGGTAGCTAAGAATGCTGTGATCACTTAAAGATAAAAGAAACCAAATTGTAATTGGGAGTGAAAAGTGACAATGATAATTAATATTATTTAGCATCAGTTTTTGCAGAGGCAGGAGGAATGGCAGCTGTAAGAGTATGTGGGGAGGATTAAAAGAAAAATTCTTACTTGAGTTAAACATTCAAGAAGAAACTGTAATAAATAGGTTAGTGGGATTGAAATGAGACCAGACACCAGGTCTGGCTCAGTTGACTTTTATAATTTGAGCTTTTAGTTTCTCGTCTAACTTCACAATCCACATACAATGCTCAGTGTGACCAACCAAAGGGTCTGTTTGTAACTCCATAGCTTCTACTCACTATTCAAGAGCTGCCTTCAACTCCTTATTCTCTTGTAAGGTTTACTTTATTATAATGCTTTGAGCACTGTTCCAATTGTTTGAGTAGTGTCTGACATTATTTATATTTACCTTGGCAACTACTCTTTTCTGTCTCTCCTGCTCTAACTTCAGATCTTGACCCATTCAAATGAACCTTCATGTCAATTATCTCTAATGTAGTTCCTTGATCCTTGAGGAGAGATTGTTCAATGATCTTCTCTAGGTTTGATTTGCCTATCATGATGACTTATTTAAAATGAATAACACAAGTTAACAATTGGGTTAGATTCTCACACTACCTGGTGAGCTGTGATAGGGGATCAACTTTGCATGTTTCTGCTTCTAATACCGCACGTGCTTATGATACATAAATCTATCATTCCTTCTTGAGTGCTATTATTAGCTAACTAGTCATATTTATTTGAGCTGAATCAATGACAAGAAGACAGTACACTTACAGGCAAAGTTTCACAATTCAAAATTTAATCCCCAAATAACCTGATGTACTTACAAACCAAGCAAACATGAATGGATATTGAATCCAAATTTACTGGTTTATATACCTCTCTTGGGTACAAATCTCAAATCTAAATGTTCTTATAAGGCATGCACCTGCCTCACTAAGTTGTATATATAAAATAAATAGAGCTATGTACAGGTGAACTGAGGCCTAATTGAATGAAGAGGTGAGATGAGAGTAACTGCCTTTGACATCAAGGCAGCATTTGACTGAGAGTTGCTTCAAGAAGCCCCCTGTTTTCTATGTTAATAACTCCGTCAACAAAATCGTTGTATTTCTAAAGAAAAGGAAGAATGTCAAGGCCTTAGATACGGTGCAGAGGAGGTTTATGAGGATGATACCGTGTATAAAAGACTTCAGTTAAGTGTAAAGGTTGGAGAAGCTGGAATTGTATAATTACATAATGAGGTTTGACTGAGAGCTCAGAAATCCATTAGCTTGTTGAAACACCTGAGCCCAGCCCATTGTTTGCTTGACAGCTCTGGCTCTCTGATCTTATTCTGTCAATTTCACAATGTTTATTCACACAAGATAAAGGGGTTTCAAGTGCTTGCGGTTTCAGCTATTGATACTTTTAAGGGTCTGGATGATTGACACTTTCATAGGATTGTAGTAAAAACATTTTTTTATGAATGAATGACTTTTTTAAAGCTTTTTTTAATACATCCTATTCATTGGTTCTATACAGAGTGTATATTGGAGAATGGATATGAAAGTGCCATAGCTTGGAAAAGAGGGTATGAGGGGCCATGGGGGGGGGTGGGTGGAGGGGCCTAGCTTGGCATGGGGCCTATGAATGGCCATGGGAGGTAGGTGGAGGGCATGAGGTGGCATGGGGAGTGTCTAGGGGGTGACATGAGGGCTGACTGCTGAATCGACTTACTATTTTAATTATAACTGGGACAAAGTCCCAAAGCACCAAGATGGGCCTTTCAGGCTTGGCACACGGCAGCCCCGTCTCCTATTAGCAAACCTCAGAATGACCATCCCGTCTTTGCGGGCACTTTCTTCCGAGACGAGCACGCCGAGCTGGCAAATTTCCCGACTCCAGCTACCCGCCCTGAAGATGAAAATCCAGTCCCATGTTCCCACAACCGGCGTGCCCACTGGCCTACATAAAATTCAATGCGTTGGGAATCAGAAGTCTAAATGTTTAAGTCCCTACCCTGCCCTGTGACTGCAGCTTTGTCCAAATCTACACCTGAACTCCATGCCTTTGACTTTGACATGTTGTTCAACCCTTCCAAGCAACGCTTACACCCACAACCCCCCCCAATCCCTCTTTTGCCTCTCCATCGATGCTTGGGTCTTTCACTATCTGAAGCCTACCCTGTGGGATTTAATGACTAAACTTCTGTACGTGCAGATTTTTCTTTCTTTTTTTTAAGAAACAATGGGCTGAAAGTGTTGCCTCACCCCACCCCTCACTCCCGGAAGAAAAGTCAGTGCCTCAATGATTGATGCTCAACAAGGCTGCCTCGCAGCAATAACACGTTGTGGGTGGCCATAAGCAGGTGACGGTTGGACTTCCGCCCTCAGTGGGAGGAAGTCCCGCCCCTGAGAGCTGCCAGCCAATCAGTCAAGGCGGGCTGCCAGAGCTTAGTAGTTGGCACTGCTGAGACTGCAAGGAGGCCCATGGAGAAGATCAATGGATCCTGCACTGAGGGAGAGGGGTTTGGAGGTGTGGGTTTTCAAGGCCAGGTGGAGAGGAACAATGTGGGGTAACATCTTGGGGGTGGGGGGGGGAGGTGCCTCTAATGCGCAGAGGGCAGCCCCAAAAAGATGCAACACCCGCTTCATTCCCACCTTTTCCACAAGGTTATTTTAAAAATACGGCCACCTGAATCTCATGCCAACTGTGCTATGGCATAGGTAGTATATTATTCAGGTCAATTGGCTTGTTAACAGGCTCAATTTCCCGTTAATTATTTATTTAAAAATGGTGGGCAGGCTGCTGATTTTGCTGCCCGCTCATCCAATTTTATTGTGGAGGGTAGCCACCTGTCATATTTTACAAAAACATGCCCAGCGGGGACAGTGTAATCCAGCCCAATCTCACTATCCATCTTTTGATCCATGTTTGGTTCAACCACATTAATCTTCGCATGTCTGGTTCAATACATTTATTGTATAAAACGTCTTGGAATATTCTTTAGTGTGCTTAGGAAATGGAAATTGTAGACTTGCCTATGTACGACAGCTAGTGCGTGTGTGTATTCTCTCCGTGTGTAGTGCACATGAACGTACCATAAAATGGCAGATGGAAGAATAATTGCGAGTACCTATTTGAATTGTCATATAATTACAATGTACGGGGTTGACTAATCATAGAGATTTAATACTGTAAAACCCATGATGAAGGGTGCATCCACTGGTACCAGGCACTGCCAGTACCTTACACGACTGGCCATTATTTATCCAATATGTGTTGACCATTTAACCATCACATGCCTGATCCAAATATCTAGAATTACAATGATTCAGATATAGTTAAAAATGTACACTTCCATCTAGTATCACTGGGTAGTGATCCTCTTTCCTTAGTCTAAAGACTTGAGACTGTTCATTGTGTTTGCACAGTCACTCTGCTTAAGACTGAACCAATCAAACCACCTCCAAAATCCTTTCAGTGCATTTTAATATTGATGCATTGACGTAAATCAGTCTACTAACATCAATTTCATTCTCATTCGTATGCTGCTAAACAATAGCATTCAATATGGTAGAGTTTTTTTTGGGAAATGCTCTTTGAGGACAGGAGCAGGTCACCATTACCTAACCTGGTCTACATATGACTCCAGTCCCACACCTTGGGTTGACTTTTAACACCCTCATCACAATTAGAAGTAGACAATGAATAACTGCTTTACCAGCATTGTACACATCCCAAGAACAATTTTGCATTCAAGTTCTTCAGTGTCAAATATTTTTACTCTAAATTTCTATTTCAATTGCAGATTGTCAAGTTACTGGATGGCAAACGCTCTCAGACAGTGGGAATCCTTATATCCAGTCTACACCTGGAAATGAAAGATATCCGACAAGGTATGCTTTGAGCAAAATGTATAAATCTACTTCATTTTGACTGTTTATGAATGAAAAATCCCAGGAACATAAAGTATGCAATGTTATTTTGTGCCTTAAAGAAGTACTTGCTTAGTGCAGTAGAAGAGACGTTTTCTGCTCTCCCTAAGTCCAACTCTCTGACGCCCAGTTTTACAACATTGCTGGGAAGTAAGTGCGTCACTATTCGTCATCCCAAATATACAACTTGTCCCAATTCTGGGAAACTTTAAATCGTGGCCTCAGATCTGTGTTCATCTTCATTACGAAGAATACATTTTTGAATCTAAATTGACGTGAATTACAATGGTTTTGCTTTCATTTAAAATATTCAGATTTTGCACCAGGTACACCTTTCTCTTCAAGAAAATGCTGCTTCACATGTGGATCAGTTCGCTGCTTTGTCCATCTTTCACATTTTTCATGCCACTTTTTAAATGTCCTTCAATATTTTATGTGTATCTATGTTTTGTAGGACTAGGAAAGAAAACAAGGTGGGATAAATCAATTTAAATTCTTTGCATTTAACTTTTATAAATCTGTTGCCGTGATTCCATCCTTTCTTGCCCATTCATACAATTTCTAAACTGATGTACTATCTGTGGACGGAATTTAATGCAGCCCGCCAAAGCGGGATTCGTGGCGGGAGGAGTCATAGAATCGCACGGGAGCAGGCGAGTCGGAATCCCGATGGCAGAAACCGAGGGTCAGCGGGAAGGCAGAGAAGCAGCAAACCCACATGAGCATGGCGGGAAGCCAAGTAAGATTAAGAAGGCAGTTAAGAGCCATTTGCATCCTGGCGAATGCAATTAAAAGCACAGTTTGGGATTAAGCGGGGATAATGGGACATCAGATTCCTGACCAGGGAAAACCAGTGGTATTGAAGCAAGGTAGTGTCCCGAGGTGGAAGGTCAGCCATCCTCCACAGGAGGACCAAAGGAGTTCAGGAAATTACAGACTGAGGGGCATAGATTAGAGGGGGGAGGACCTGATGGTTCAGCTAGGCTGAGGGGTGTACATTGGCATTTTAAATCCAGGGGTAGCAGCCACTGAAAGGGCTAAGATCAGACCCGTGATGATTACAAACCCAATATTGTCAGACACATGAGCAGTGAAGGAGCAATGCCACGGGAGGGGACTGCAGGCACCAGGGGCACCATTATCAGAAAGGCAGGAGCAGCAGACAGGCCCACCTCCACCATGCAATTGGACAGGCTGCGTGCATCACTTCCTCTAATTAACCAACCGCTGCGTGATTGCCGTCTTCTGACCCACTCAGGTACCCCTGACTTCTGGGTCCACCAGTGGGACCCCCGCTGCCTGAATTAAATTCCAACCTATGTATCTGAAATATTTTGCAAAGTTCCCACCAACAAACCTTGTATTCAGGTGCCATATGTCAGATAATTGTGGGTGTGACACCCACAGTTTACCATCTATGGTGGCGAAAGAGCAAAAGAAAAAAACTACAATTGTCGGTCTCATTAAGAACTGCCACAAATACAAAGAATAGATTTTGTGAGGCAGGGCAGCAGAGTTCAAATTTGACAAATTGTTTCCAGTGTGTCCGCAGTAACTTCATGGGTTACTGTAGCATAGTGGTTACATTACTGGAGGCTCAGAGGCATGAATTCAAATCCTATCATGGCAGCTGGGGAATTTAAATCCAATTAACTAAATAACCCTGGAATAAAAAGCTGGCATCGGTCGTGGTAAACATGGAGTTGCATTTTGTTGCAAAATCCCACCCAGTTCACTAATGTCCTTCAGGGGAAACAAATCTGCCAACCTTGCTCGGTTTGCCTTACATGTGACGCCAGACCCACAGCAATGTGGTTGACTCTTAACTGCCCTCAGAAATGGGCCCAGCAAACCACTCAGTTGTATTCAAGGAAGTGGCTCACCAGCGCCTTCTCCAGGAGAACTAGGGAACGACGATCAAGGCTGGCTCTGCCTGCGGCACCTGCACCTGTTAATAAATAAAAACACAAATCCTGGCTTATGTATTTTTCTGTGCGTCCTGCTAACCTAGTTGAGACTTCTAATCTATAATGTCCAACGATGGTATTTGTTCATAGCAGTGCCTAGCAATTTAGTATTGCTATCTCTTTATGGCATTTAATATCCCTCAGATTCTGTGGGCTTTCTGTTTAAGGTGTTTTAATCCCCTGGTGAGATAGGGTTTACCTAACTACAGTGTCCAGTTTCTGTGTCATGCCCAATGGGTTTCTGTGCATTAACTTTCCCAGCCTGAATAGTTGATCCATACATCTGATTTCCCTGGTAGACAATGGATAGCACATCTGCTACTTGGACAGTCTGAATTTAGAGAAATCTAAAAGCCAGATATGAATGTTCATCCCTACCTTTTAACATTCTATTCCAACAAACCCCAAAGACATTTTCAACTCTTCAATTCGAGATAAGCACCATGTTTAGCAACCCTTCCTCTTAGATCCCTGTGGCTGGCTGAAAATGTTGCATTCTATCTGTTCCAATATCCGCTTTATCATTTTAACGCACATTCTATTTAGTTCTACATTACGTACTAGTTGTTAAAATGAAGGTTTTGAATGCCTACCAGTCTGCGGTGAATTTCTTATAAGCCTAGAAATAAACGACATGAATACTGACTATTATTTGTTACCTAGGAACTAAACTACAATACCAAATTCCTCTTGAGCAGTTTTCTTTTGCCACAGAGTGTACCTTGTTCTGCATTTGTTCCTCTCTACCACAATACCATAAACGAATAGGAAAACAGAGTGACATTTATCATTAAAAATACCTGGGCCTCAGCATTGAAGCATTTGAAGAGTACGCTGGAATATGTGATGAGAATAGATGGGCCAGCCGCCTTTCTTTTTTAACTGAACTGTCCAAAGAGCCAAAAGGCTGGGTGATGGTGACAGAGAAATGCAGCAACTCAAAAAAAAAATGTATACCTCAAAAAGCAAAGGATGACAGCAATGTATAATGACTGTATTTCAAGCGTTATATTTAAAGAACATTCAGATGTGTGAACATTTTTGCTCCTTGCCCAGTTCTTGGTTTTCAACAAAGACAGTTTGAACGTGGCTGCTTTAACTTGGCATTGTATTGGCCCCTGTTGCCAACTACCAGAGACAGAAGCCTGTTTTGTGCTCAACCCAAACACAGGATATGTTCATTGTGTTTGCATCGACTCTAGTGGATGCACATTGTGCATTGGGTTGAATCTGGATAACAGATTACAGATTAAAATTTTTTGATAATGGTTTCATTACAGACCAGCAAGCCACCCTGTTAGACCAGACTTTGCTGACCTGAAGCTGAGCAAATCCAGGGGTTTAAAAAATATTTTCCTTGTTCCGAATAACTTGTAACATGTGTTCTTTTGCATTTGCCTTGAAGATCAAGGGATTTAGCCTGATGAACCTAGGCCAGATCTGGTGCCAGAACCATTTTGCTCATGACTTTGTGGGGCATAAGGGCTCTGCTAGTCTCTCAACCGTATGTCAATCCTATCACAATTCTCTGCACCATAAATCACACAGTTATTGTGGTATGACAGAAAGTCAGTCAGACCAGGGGCATTCTCCAGGGATTTGCCCTGCGGATAGCTGACATGTCTGTTAAAGACTGGCACACCAGACAGGTCACAAAGTTAAGCCCAGAGGGATTTTATCACTGTGCTCATATTCCTCTGGCTGGCTGCCTTTGGTGACAATCTCCTCTGAACTTTACAAATTAAAATATAATTTTGTTCCTCGCCGCTGCCGCATGAAGCATGATCCTTCAGAAAGCTTTCCAGCTCGAAAAGAAAGTTGCATTTGAATGGTCCCAGAAAGTCTGAGGCAAGTGACTTTTGTGCAGTTGAATGATTTTTCTAAGTCACTAAATCAATATGGATAGACTTGGCAAAGGGGAGAAAAGCAGATTTTCCTTGCTGAATGTCAAAAGGAATAATAAACAAAGGAAGTGCTGCTTTGCTGTGCCTACCTGTGGAAAATATCTTTAAAAAAAAATGCTTCCAACAAAATCTACTTTGAATATTGGCAGAATGACATATGAGCATTTATGGATGGGCGGGGCTAGGCTAAATGTCTTTCGAAAATAATTAAGTTTGTCTTCAGGTTCAGGATAGCGTAAGTTCACACAATCGGTAAATTAATACAACCAAACCAAGAACATGTGGATTCCAAATACTCCATTCGTTTTATGTGTCACAGTACATGAATTTAGTTCGAAATGGTTTTAATGCATGTGCCTGCTAGTTTGTTAAGTGCACTATGCTGATCTGTTTATTGTCGTCAGTGATGGTTATTATAACCAAATGGGCACAATGCTACACTAATGATCTTTCTGTATATAAATTCTTGTTTTTGTGAGCGGACACCATAGTGCCACAGGAAAGTGTTTGCCTTAATTTACCTCAAAATAGATTTCAAAAGCCAGACTTGGCTGAGCAACAGTTTTTTCTACTTACAAGACTCCAATAAAATTACCAGTTCTTCACAGCATGTATCTGCTTCCTTTCTGTTTATCTCAACGTTTCAATAAAGTGGAAAATTTGAGCAGACAATGTATGTTTAGATTGCTAATAAGGATTTGTAACACTTTAGAAAGTGAGCAGCCTGACAGTGCAATTAAACAACATTTTTTTTGGATGCAACTTCTTAGTCTTGCCCTGTCACATACAGTGTTACATACTCAGACTCCGAGACAGTGTACGATTGGCTTGCATCACCTTTGTCTTGTTAAGTTTAGCTATAAGCTTTACAACTGCAATTGAGAGAATGCATTATTTGAATTATCCTTGAGCAACCATTGTAGATAGGATATACCAGAAACAGACATTTAAAGTCCCGCTTCTTTCTGTCAAACATGTAATGTGGCTTAAAATCATTGAGATATAAATATAGTCAGATTATGTGAGCTATACAGAGCTATCCAGTAAGTATAATCTGACAGAACATTGATCATTATCAATAATTGCGAGTTAATGTACCATGTCATGTGTAATTTCAGCTATTTTAAATCTGGACAACTCTGTGGTGGATTTGGAAACACTTCAAGCTTTGTATGACAATGTAAGTACTGAAGCCATAGCGATTACAAGAAGCCCATAAAATAGACATAGTCTAGTTCTTTGAAAATATACGATAAGAATTACCAGAATCCACTTAGTGTATTAGTGACTTTGGTACTGGGTACAGTATAATTTATAATGGTGTTTCTGATATGGGAAGGCAAGTGAACACTTCCTAGTAAATGTGTTTAATCACTAAACTTTTGAATATTACTTAATTAAATAGTTCTACACAAAATGCTTGGACCCCAAATTTACATGTCATTGCCAGCGCATTATTCACATTAAAATGGCAACTTTATTTTCGGGTCTTGTGAACTGAAGGGTGGGAGGATAGTGGGGGATATGGAGAATCCTATTTCTGCTGGGTTTACCCCCAGTGCCTTTGTAGCAGTTTATGGTCAGTTCTACAATGTGTGCACTGATGCTGCCTGGAGCTTATTAGGATAATTGCTAATGATATGACTGGCATAGGAGTGGATAAAACCTGAGATTGGCGCTCCCGTAGTATCATAGTAACAAGAAAAATGAGTATTATTGCCAGCATCATCTGCTATGGGTGGAACTGAGGTGCCCCTAGCTGCTTTGAAGGCAATGGAATATGGAGTGCATCTTCAGGAGGGTTAAAGTTTAAGAAGCTGTTGAACAAGCCATGATTATACCCATTTAAATGAAAAAAATATTAGTTAAACTCAACATCAAAATAGCACCCAGTAATAAGACTTGTGTGTTCAATAACAATAAAGGATTTGCCTCATTCAGGGGTTAGAAACTACAGGGTCCTGAAAGAGTAATTTCATATTTATTGAGTTGTCAAATTTCTCCATTAGAATAAAAAAAAATACGCATTTTTATAATAAATTCCACATTTTAAAAATATTCCTTTTCCTTTGATATTTTAGTTTCTATCTTAATCCTATGTATATCTCCTAATCAGCTATTTAATAGCTTGTAAAATTTAAAATTAAGTGCGAAGGGTGTTTTTTACTTCCTAGTTTGCTGTCTGTGAGAATACTTAAATGTCATTGGTTGCTTACCCTGCTTGATGATATCACTGCTGCCTGAGGTATCCTTGACTTTGCACCAGATTCAAAAGGACGAGAGGAAAGGGGAAATTCATGCCATAGATCTTGCTAGAGCTCTTTGGGCAGTCTTGTTCAAAGTCAGCGTGCGTGTCATTGTGCTTTGCTGCTGACTGCGAAATCCAGTCCAGTAACTCAAATCCTGAGACTATTCAAGCACATTGTAACTAAGTACAGGATATTCTGTATGTTACTAATGAACAAATCCTTCACTTTGGATTATCGACCATAGTGACCCTGGGCTAAGGAGAAAACAAATCGACCATGGGAACATAGGACCAGGAGTAGGCCATTGAGATCATGGTTGATTTGAAACCTAACTCAATTGTCCCATAAGATGAAGGGGTTATCTTATGAGGAATGGTTAGACAGGTAGGGAATGTATCCATTGGAATTTAGAAGGACGAGAGGTGATCTTATTGAAACATATAAGGCACTGAGGGGAATTGACAAGGTGGATGCTGAGCAGATGTTTCCCCTAATGGGAGAGACTAGAACTAGGGGGCACAGTTTAAAAATAAGGGGTCTCCCATTTAAGACAGAGATGAGGAGAAATATTTTCTCTGAGAGTCATTAGTCTGTAGAATTCTCTTCTCCAGAGAACAGCGGAGGCTAGGTCATTGAATATTTTCAAGGCTGAGTTTGACTCCTTTGTTTATCAAGAATCTAAAATTATAGGGAGCAGACAGGAAAGTAGAGTTGAGGCCTAAAACAGATCAACCATGATCTTATCAAATGACGGAGCAGGCTCGAGGGGCCAAATGGGCTGCTCCTAATTCGTATGTTCGTATGTATGTTCGTACATCGCTTAAAACCTTGGATAACAAAAATCTATCAATTTCAGATTTAAAATTTACAATTGATTGAGTAGTATTCAATTTCACTCCTGAATGACCTGACTGTAATTTTTAGTCTATGCCCTTAATCCTAGGCTTCCCAACTAGTGGACTATCTACCTTTTCTGTTCCACCTAATATTTTGAAAATTGTGAAAAAAATCACCACATAACCATCTAACTTCCAGGGAATAGAACCCTAGTTTGTGTAATCTCTCCTCACATTTTAACACTTTGAGTCCAGGTTTCATTCTGGTAAATCTACATTGCATTCCCACCAAGGGCAATATATCCTTCCTAAGGTGCGGTGCCCAGAACTGTTGACAGTACTCCAGGTGCAGTCCCACCAAGGCTTTGTAGGACTGAGGTATGACTCCTAGCCCCTTGTATTCTAGTCCTGTAGACATAAAGGCAAGAATTCCACTAGCCTTTTTGAATATTTTCCATATCTCTCCATGACATTTTAATGACCTGTGTACCTGGATCCCCAAGGTTCTTTGGACCTCACCCATTTCTAGCTTTTCCCCATTTAAAATGGACCCTGTTCCCTTCTTTTTAGGTCCAAAGTGGATGAACTTGCATTTGCCTACATTGAAATCCATTTGCCACAGTTTTGCCCATTCACTTAATCTGTCAATATGTCTTTGTAACAACGGCTGCTATTCATTTACTTCTGGAGGCTGCTGCAAAGTGCATCTACGTCAGTATTGGGTGTGAACAGAATTGGGTTCCGTTGAGATATCCCCTGACACAACTAAGCTGACTCTATTATTAAGTGTCTACAATTATTGGAATAGCGCACACATTTGCTTACACGTAAAGAATTACTATTTGTACGAGGTGGCTTTGGACCTGTATCATAGCTAGAATCTTGGTCTTAAGATGAGGATTACAGATTATTGTTATATTTTGTCGTTTAATTTTAACAACATCCACATGCCCTTCATGGGCAAGATGTAATACAATGATGAGGGAAGAAAATTATATTTTTCAGAGAATTTTCGAATTAAGGTAATGGATTCCACTGTTGATAAATGGAACACCTTCAATCTTATATAGACACTGACAGAATCAGGTACTCCCAGATCAGGCATAACAAGAGAAACATTCCCTCTGCTGTGTTCAAACAATTCATCTTAACTCAAGCCCCAGAAAATCATTCATTGATGCACCAAGTTTAGTTTTTCTGATTTCCTCATCAGCAGTTTTTAGTTCCTTTGAGTGAAATTGTTAACTCAGTGACAATCTGTACCAAATTATGGGCAAGTTTATGCTGTGGACCTGCACATACCACAAACAGGCTCGAGATCGCCCAAGCTAACTCCATGAAGGACACTTTGAACTGGCAGACAGAGGATGTTGTCATCCCATCAATCTGAGATAGATTTAAACCAGGTGAAAGGATCCACTGTGCCACCCAGTCTCCAACAAGGGTCTGTTTCGGAATCTGTTTCAAAGTTATTTTATTTTCTGAAATGAGTTGGACATTGTCAGGGGTGATTAATAACCCAATACATACTGACACCTCAACTTCTAACCTAAGTGTTACAGCCAAAAACAAGCTGCATAATTAATTACCACAACTTTGGTAAAATCACAGAAATGTTGCTTCATTCTTATTAGGACCGTTCAGGATCTGACATTAGTTGGGGAGATTTCATGACAACGTAAATATTACATGATTCATTAGAAGTGGTAGAGCCCAATCTTCTCATTCTGTATGTTCTTATTCTTATGCTCTTATTCTGTCCTGCATGAGTGCCTGTCTGTAGCAGCATCCATGACCTTAGTGTTAACTCGAACCCAAGCCACTTTGTGAAGTATGAAACCAGATACTAATACTTTTCTTGTTAATGAGTTTATTCACAGAATGCAGCAATGCGTCTGCTTCCTACCTCCAAACCAGTGTCCCAGCAGTCTCTCTTTATAAATGCTCCAAGTACTTCATTAAACAATGCCCTATGCCTGTGTATCTTAACAATATAATTAACATACAATTACTAGTCAGATTTGCACTGAATCATGTAACAACCCTTTAGGATTTCTGAATAAATTAGTTCGAAGGATTTTTTTTTTTGTAGATGCCCAAATCTATTAGTCAAAAATCTATTATGTTTCTTTTGTGATGCGATATGCAAGGCAGGAAGAAAAAATTCATTCACCTCTGCTCCTGACTGACTAACATATGCCTTCCTGTCAGTTCTCTTTGGGTAAATATTCCCATTCCTGTGGAAAATCAGTAGCAGTGGGCGTGCAGTCGTTCAACGTGCACTCCTGACCAGGTGAAAAAAGAGCTCATTTCAAATCCGCTTGTTTTTCCATTGCCATTCTCCTTTTAGTTAATTGTTGGGTCCCTAGCACACTGGCTTCAGCTCTATCATGGGGAGATGCAGTTGTTCAATACAGTGCAAACCTGCTCCACTGTGTTTATCTCACTAAAGCCTTCATGACATTGCTCCACAGTTTAACAAGTTTTTAATACCATTGGTTCTCCAGGCGTCAGGGCCATTTATAATTTAGTTTTGAAGTACAAAAGAATACTTAACTTTGTAAATAACCAGCTTTTAAACCTCGGAAACAGAACTCTGAAGAAAGTCACGTTCTCACCACACACTTCAGTTTCTATAAACTGGATAAAATGAATCCTGCTTGTTACAAAGAAGCACAGAGAAACTGTGCCTCACCATATGCATTAAAATTGTGCCCCCGGCACATAGAAGCATTTATGTCTCTAATGAAATCCAGTTCTTTCATTATGATAAGATACACGCATAATGTTCATCCCAGCTCTCTTTCGCCCTTGCACAGTGTATATTCTAACTTGGTTTTGATTCCTGACACCAGTAGACACCTACAAGGTTTGATGTGTTACCGTTGTAAATTAGCCCCAAAGTTTCTGTCATTTTTGCCCACTTTTGTATGTTTAAGGAAACCACATATTTTATAAACCAGTCATATCGCGTCAAATCAGAAATCTGGTACCACTGCAATACACTCCTTGAAAAATAGACTATCAGGAGCATGCTGAGCTGAATTTTCCCCCAATCGGGCTTTATAGTAGCAGAAAATGGTGCAAAATGAGATAATGAGGGCCGTCACTATTTTTCCACCTCAATGCCCATTTCCCTGCCCTGACTCCACAAGGACACCACTTGCCATCTTTTGCCTTTGTGCTGTATGTCCCATTTCTTAGGGACAGATCGCTCCACATCAGCACTGGTAGGCTCTCTGTCGGTAGTTGGGATCTCTCCCAGGGAAAATGTGTTTGGGATATGGAGGGAGGTGGTTAGGGGGAGGGGAGGAGGATGCCACAGCCCTTCCTGCTACTGCTCTATCAAGAGAAACCAGCCCTTCACATCAGGGGAAAAAGGCCTTTCTTTGAATTTTTCCTTGCGGTATCCATTTATTATCAACAATTCAATGAGCTCGTTTATAATAGCAGTTTATTTGCCCAGATCAGCATTTGAAATTAATGCTCATTTTCTGAGCTATATTGCTTAGCTCTAAAGGCTAATAAGAACAAAAATACAAAAGCAAAATACCGCAGACGCTGGTATTTAACTATCTTCTTGTTGAGTTCAATGCGCTTTATTCTGAGGTTTCAAATGTTATTCATCAATCAACCTCACGGTTGACATCATCATCCAAAACTCTTTTTAATTAAACTGAAATCATCCCTCAATTCTGGGCATTTTCTCCTCCATACCTAACCGAAATCAATGGTGAATAATGGAATGAAAGTTTTACTTGGCGGCGAGGATTGCATTGCGTAGAAATTCATTTTGATAATTTAATTGCCTTGATTTGATTTGTGCCATGCAAGTCGTGTCATTCTTGTCAGAGTTCTATTTCAACAATGTAAGCTTTGAAAACCATGCAGTTCTAATACTGTCGCTGGACTAGTAATCGAGAGATCCAGGCTAATGCTCTGGGGATGTGGATCCAAATCCCACCATGGCAGCTGGTGGAATTTGATTTCAGCTAATAAATCTGGATTATGAAGCTAGCCGCAGTGACGGTGATGATGAAACTGTCATCGATTGTCGTAAAAACCCATCTGGTTCACTAATGCCCTTTAGGAACGGAAATCTGTCATCTTTACCTGGTCTGGCCTACGTGTGACTCCAGACCCACAGCAATGTCGCTGATGCTTAACTGCCCTCTGAGCAAGGGCAATTAGGGATGGGCAATAAATGCTGGCCTAGCCAGTGATGCCCACATCCTATGAATGAATTAAAAAAAGTGATCCATTCATCTATTGTTCCATAATTCAATTTATTATTAATTAATTCTCTGAACACAACTGAAGTAAAGCTTTCTTTTGCCTGTGTGTGTGCAGTATGCCATAGTTTTGTGCTTCACCTTGGCAATAATGGCCCAGAATTTATGGTACAAATAAAAGTGAGGCTATCAGTGTTACCATTATTAAGGAGTAAATCGGACAGCAACTTCCAGTGCCCATAGATGTGCTGTTCAATGTGGAAATCAGGAACTTGCTGTCCCAGTTGTCCTGCTCCTCCACATTTCATTACAGTTGTAACTCACCAAGAGACTCGGCAATAAAGTACATGAAGGCCGTGAAGTTACTGTACTTCCCCACGAAGCACCCACTAAAATGCCGGAAAAAGTTGTGGCTTGTCCATTCGTGTATAGGTGAATTTTTAACACTGATAAGTCTTAATTACTACCAAACTCCCTGACTGATGCTGCAAGTTTACTGCCACAAGTATGGAGTCTCATTCTTTTAGCTTTTAATTATTGTTGGAGATTTTAAAAAATAATTCAGTTTTTTTTAATAAGCTTTTTTTTTTCTGTCTCTTATTGCTCATGCTTAATCCCATTGTCCCCTCTTTATTTTGCTTCATGTACGTGTTTTGACATTGAATTAAAGATTCTAATCTACACTTCTTGGTTTAGTCTCCATGGGGCTGAATTTTCCTGGCTCTCTAATGTCGGACTTGGAGGCAGAGGGAGTGAGGATGGCTTCCTGACGCGTTACCGCCACTGGGGATGTTTCTCATGAACCAGCATGGGCTGCAACCAGTGGCCCACACAACAGGGGTGACAGCCAATTAAGCCGATTACGGACCCAATTATGTCTGATTTTGCAGCCGCGCCAGCATTATTCCACTGGCGGAATAGCCTCCCACCATGGGACTCCAATTTGGCTTCGATGTCAGGGTCCCGAAACCCGTGGAAAAACCCTGCCCTGCCTGTCTCAATAAGGATTCTTGAGCCTGGTTGGAGAGACATGAAGTGGCTTTCCCTTTTCATATAGATCCCAGATCCCCTGTAACGTGCACCGTGCTGTATCAGGCTCCCTAGGACTGTACATTGCCGCTTAATAGCCCGCGAAAGGTCCGTGGGCAGCTTTAAATGTAACAAGCTACAAAACCTGGGTCTTTTTTCATATACAACATGCGCTGCACCCCGCACAGCATGGAGCCACAGTTAGGGAGGTGTGCATTAACAAATATGCAGCCTTTCTCTTTTTCTTCTTCTCCCTCCATTCTTCTGACACTTAAATCCTGTTCGCCACGTCTTCAGCCTATTTCCAGATATCCTGCCCATGTGATACATACTCCCTGTGCCTGGGCCAAAGTACATGAAATGATGTGAGCTCAACCGAGTTGACGAAATGCGTGCCCTACAAAACTATCCGACTGGCAAAGTGGCAAGGCCAGATTGTAGCCCTGGGGTGAACTGCATTTTGAGGGAAGTGGGCAGTGTGACAGGAAGGAGCATTTTTAAAAAGTCTTTGAAAACATACCCGGAAATGAGGCTGCACTTCATTTGTTTAGATCATCATTTGAAATTAATGCTCATTTTCTGAGCGATATTGCTGAGCTCTAATGGCTAATGAAGAGCAAAAATACAAAAGCAAAATATTGTAGATGTTGGTATTTGACTATCTTCTTGTGAGTTAAGTGCACTTTATTCTGAGGTTTCAAATGTTATTCATCAATCAACCTCATGGTTGACACCATCATCCAAAACTCTTAATTAAACTGAAATCATCCCTCAATTCTGGGCACTTACCATTTCATACCTAACCTAAATCAATAGTGAGTAATGGAATGGGGGTTTTGCTTGGTGGTGAGAATAGCATTGTTTAGAAACTGTGTGTGGTACTTTCTAAAAAGCTGGTTTTGATGTCAGTGATAAGATTCTATCAACCAGGGATCAATGTTGTTATGGTTACCAAAAGAAGGAAATCATTGTCCTTCTTACTGAAAAAATAACAACCGATGCTAGTTGGAACAGACTGCTGCACTGATGTATTCCATGATATGGCAAATACCTAGGCTGTGATATGTTTAAAAATAATGTTAGCAACTTTTCAAGTCTAATTGTTGCAAATAATGGTTCAGAAATCCACACAAGCATTAACGTTTTTAAGCCATCTTCATGCTTAAAAAGTGTCCTGACCTTAGAAAACATTACAGGTAGCAAAAGGTCAACTGTTTCTTTCTTCATGCAGCAAATAGTGTCTCTAGTTTGAAGGCAAATCCCTTTTTGTAAAATGGAACTGTAACTTTCCAGTTTGCACACAGGGAATGGTAACATAATGGTAATGTAAGAAGACTAGTGATCCAGAGGCACAGACTAATACTCCGGACACATGGGGCGGAACCTTGTGGAAGCAATGGAGGTCTCAGCTGCCGGCCGAAAAGCCAGTGAGAGCTCCATGTTGCCTCTTTTTTGGGAGGCCCCGCCACATCTTTTTTCACTTGGGCACTTGACAGGACAGCCGGACCCTGTAGGTGGTAGTTCCGCCCACTTAAGAGCTGCCAGCCAATCAAAGGCCAGCACCTATTGAATGGCAGCACCACCAAGGAGGCGGTGGCTGCTACTGGGACAACACCCACCCGAGGCCCAGTATCATTGCTGGATCGCAGGCCAGCGCAGCGCTGCAGGAGTTCCTCAGGTTGCTGTCATAGGCCCAACCGTTTTCAGCTGCTTCATCAGTGTCCTTCCCTCCGTCATAAGATCAGAAGCGGGAATATTTTGCTGGTACTTGTACAATGTTCAATACCACTTGAAACTCCTCAGACACTGGAGCAGTCCTTTCTCATGTGCAGAAGGGTCTGGACAACATTTGGCTTGGGCTGATAAGTGGCAAGTAATGTTCATGCCACACAAGTGTCAGGCAATGATCATCTCTAACAGGAGAGAATATATCCATTTTCCCTTAACGTTGAACGGTGTTACCATCGCTGAATCTCCCACCATCAACATCCTGGAGGTTACCATTGACCAGAAACTTAATTCAAACAGTCATATAAATATTGTGGCTACAAGAGCAAGTCAGAGGCAGGGTTTTCTGTGGAGAGTAACTCACCTCCTGACTTCCCAGAGCCTATCCATAGACTACTAGGCGCTAGTCAGGAATGTGAGGGAATACTCTCCACTTGCCTGGATGAGTGCAGCTCCAACAACACTCAAGAAGCTCGACACCATCCAGGACAAAGCAGCCTGTTTGATTGGCACCCCATGCACCAGCTTCAACACCTACTCCCTCCACCACTAACACACAGTAGCAGCAGTGTGTACCGTCTACAAGATGCACTGCAGGAACTCACCAAGGCTCCTTTGACAGCACCTTCCAAACCTGAGAACTCTACCATCTAGAAGGACAAAGGCAGAAGATGCATGGGAACACCACCACCTGCAAGTTCCCCTCCAAGTCACTCACCATCCTGACTTAGAAATATATCGCCGTTCCTTCACTGTCGCCAGATCAAAATCCTGGAAGTCCTTTCCTCACTGCATTTTGGGTGTACCTACACCACATGGACCGCAGTGGTTCAAGAAGGCAGCATCACTTTCTCATGGGCAATTAGGTATGGAAAATGAATGCTGGCCAGTGACACTCACATCCCATGAATGAATTTTTGAAAATCAAAGTTAGGTTTACTGTGCCTTTCACAGTATTTATATTTTACAGAGGAATTAAACAAGAGCAAACATGTTGTTAAACTGCTCTCTGAATTCCCCTCACAAGCCACTCTGTTGTATCACACCACTGCAAAGAATAAAACCAAACCAACCACACGGCTGCAACATGGACGTCAGTCAGGGCACCACCCCGGCACAGCCAGCTCGTTGCACCCTGCCAAATCATTCTTCCTAACATCTGACGACAAGTGGCAAAACTTGTCTCATAAACTAGTCAAGTAGCCGCCTGACCTAGTCATATGCATGGAATACAGCAAACATCCCAAACTCTTCCATCACCATCCCTGAGTATGTCTTATCCCACCAATAGGGCAGACCCAGCAATGGTGGAGGAACAATGATGTATAAGCGAGGCAGCCTGGCCCTGGGAGTCCTTAACATTGATTCCATTAAGTCTCAAGGCTTCAAGTTAAACATGAGCAAAAAAAAAACAACCGACTGCTGATCACCATCTACCCCCTCCCACAGCTGATGAATCAATACTCATCCATGTTTAACACCGTTTGGAGGAAGCATTGAGGATACACATTGCACTCTGGGTGGGGGACTTCAGTGTCCATCATCAAGAGTGGCTAAGTAGTGCCACTACTGATTGAGCTGGCCAAGTCCTGAAGGGTATAGCTACCAGACTGGGTCTGTGGCATGTACTGACTGAACCAACATGAGAGAAAAATCTGCTGTTGTCTTCTTTACCAATCTGTCTGTCATAGTTGTATCTGTCCACGTCAGCATTGGCAGGAGTGATCACCCCACAGTTTTTGTGGAGACTAAGTCCCATCTGTCACACTGCAGATACCATCCATCGTGTCATATGGTACCATCACTAATTGTAATAGATTAGGAACGTATCTTGTAGTTCAAAACTTGGTATCCATGAGGAATTGTGGCCCCATCAGCAGAGGCAGAATTGTGTACCACAATGTGTAACCTCCAGTGTCAGCATATCCCTCACTTCTCATTCACCATCAAGCCAGGTGACCATAACCTGGTTCAATAAAGAATGCAGAAGAACATGTGGGAGAAGCAGTATGTGTATCTGGAAATGAAGTATGCATCTGCGGAGGTTATAGCACAGAACTAATTTCACGCTAAACAGCCAGAGCAGCAAGCTGTGGACAGGGCAACGTAATCCCCCAACCAAGAGATATGGTCAAAGCTCTACAGCTCTGCCACATCCTGTTACAAATGGTGATGGACAATCAAGCAACTAATCTGAGGCACCATGAATATCCCCATCTTCAGCAGGGGCAGAACCCAGTGCATGAGTGTCAAAAACAAGGTTGAAGCATTTGCTGCAGCTACACTTGGCCAGAGGCGCTGAGGGGATGATTTTCTAGACTGCCCCCTGAATTCTCCATCAACACAGGTATCAGTCATCAGCCAATTTGATTTGTTCCATCACATCCAGAAACAGCTGAATTCAGTGGACACGGAAAAAAACTACGGGCCCCGTGAAGATGGTGGCGTTCTGGAGGCAGGCCAGCCTGAGCTACATTCATTACTCTCGAATCTGTGCACAAATGGTGAGGGCTGCCCTAAAGCCCCCGTACCAAGCAGAGGCAAAGAAAGTGGCAGATGTAAATGTTAAAGTCAACAAGCTGAAAGAGACCTGAGAGGCTTCCACAGACCTGAGCTTTTGAATATGAGAACTCTCTGACCCATCGTCCCAAAAGGTGGAATTGCAAATCCATTTGCAGACCGTGTTGGCAAAACTGACCAAATGCTGATTTAAAATATGGACCTTATTTAAAAAATGAAACAACTTCCCAGCATTAGTACTGAAGACTTATTCACTGGAGTGATTTATGACCCTAGCCAAGCGGTTTAAGTACAATTACAACACAGATTTGTGGAAAATTGCACAAGTATGCCTGTCCACAAACAACAAGACAAAGCCCAGCCCATTCAATTATTAACCCAGCCAACTGACAGAAGGGGTCATTATAGTGCCTTCAAACAGCACCAATATGTTGAGGGAAACGGGTGAGGAGTGAGGGGGCTTCTGGCCTCAGACCAACCACCCTTAAGGGAGTGAATTTAGGATTAAGAATGAAGTGAATGAAGCACAACAAGGAAAAGGTAAGCTATAAGGATTGGGTGGATAATTTAAAGGGGAAGGGATGAAGATAGTGCTGGGTGTTAGGGCCTGGAAGGAAGGAGATAGTGGCTCATGAGATGGTGAGGGAGTTATGGACATGGTGGGAGTGAGGGGCTGGGAGGAACCATGAGTGACTGGGGCTGACATTAGGAACCGCTGAGGGCCACATTTTCCCTGTAAACCAATTCCAATTCCAAATGTATCCTGCAGCATTTGGGGACTCTCTTCCCTGCCAAGGCCACGCCACCCAAAGGATAGAAAGGAAAAGGACAACAGGGGAAAAGCAGAAGAGGACAAAGTGAGAATAAGATGAAGAGAGAGAAAGAAGCAGGAGAGAGAGAAAGAGAGAAACAGCAAAACAAAAACATCAGGGACAGATAATACAGATGCATGCTCCTATTTAACACACAAAAGAGCAGTTGGTAATATACTAAATATTTTATGGCTGTGCTCTCCTCCTGTCAGCTTTTTGCATTATGAATACCAATGCCTGTATTTATAGAAAATAGAAACATAGAAAATAGGAGCAGGAGTAGGTCATTCGGTCCCTCAAGCCTGCCCTGCCATTCAATATGATCATAGCTGTTCCTCTATCTCAATGCCATACTTGTGCTCTCTCCCCATATCCCTTGATGCCTTTAGAGTCTCGAAATCTATCTATTTCCTCTTTGAATATATTCAGTCACTTGACCGCCACAACCTCTGTGGTAGAAAATTCCACAGGTTCGCCACCCTCTGACTGAAGAAGTTTCTCCTCATCTCAGTCCTAAATGGCCTACCCCATATCCTGAGATTGTGACCCCCTGTTCTAGACACCCCAGCCAGAGGAAACATCATTTCTGCATCGAGTCTGTCCAGGCCTGTCAAAATTTTATACATTTCAATAAGATCCCCCCCTCATTCTTCTAAACTCCAGTGAATAAAGGTCTAGTCAACCCAATCTCTCCTCATACGACAATCTTGCCATCCCGGGAATCAGGCTGGTGAACCTTCGCTGCACTCCCTCAACAGCAAGCATATTCTTTCTTAGGTAAGGAAAACAAAACTGCACACAATACTCGAGGTGTGGTCTCACCAAGACCCTGTATAGCTTCAGTAAGACATCCTTGCTTCTATACTCAAGTCCCCTCGCAATAAAGGCCAACTGCCTTCCTAACTGCTTGCTGTACCTGCATGCTTGCTTTCAGTGATTGTTGTACAAGGATACCCAGGTCCCTTTATACATCAACATTTCCCAATCTATCACCCTTTAAATAATACTCTGCCATTCTGTTTTTCCTATCAAAGTGAATAACTTCACACTTATCCACGTTATACTGCATCTGCCATGTATTTGCCCACTCGCTCAACTTGCCTAAATCGCCTTGAAGCCTCTTAACATCCTCCTCACCGCTCACATTCCCACCAAGTACCATGTCATCAGCAAACTTGGAAATATTATATTTGGTTCCCTCATCTAAATCATTGATGTATATTGTGATTAGCTGGGGCCCAAGCACTGATCCCTGTGGTACTGCTTGCCACTCCTTTGCAACCTCGTTGTGCAGTAAAATCTGCCAATGGCAGGATTGCAGCAGAAGGGAAACAAGATTGGGCAGTGAAGCCTACGTTGCATGCTCACTTAAAGCTATAATTCCTTCCATAATTCACCCCATCATGACTGCAGCTCCCTCAGAAGTGAAGTGGGGGGGCAGGGCTGAACTTCCTTTAAGTTTGCCTCCAATTCACCAGTCTTACTGGAGATCTTTGGTACAGTCTGCTGCAAGGTGGAAATTGTCCCACGGCTGTGATATGTCCAGGTGGAGGGAGAGGACCTAGAAAACACTTCCATTTCAGTCCAAATAATGAATTTGCTTTCTCTCAGTCTCTGTCTCACCAGGAGCCTAAAAATGAGTTTTGTTTCCTCTTCCGAGCTCTTGTCCCTCTTTAAATACTCCAGCTCTTCAGCTGCTCTAGTCCTGCTTTAACTGTAAATAATGTTATTAAATCAATACTCTATGAACACGAGCACCAAGCATATGACTTTAACATTGGAATGAAATTACAATTTTGCTCTTTGGTCCAATTATCCCCAGCCCTTTACCCCTATTCCATTTGAGCATGACATAGTATGATCCCTGGAAAGGCAACTGTTGATTTATTGATAAAAGGATTGAAAATTAATTCAACAGATGTTCATTCTGTGAGCGTGGGAATTTGTTTGGGATTTAACTCATGAGCTATACATCAGTTTCATGTTGATGTGCAACCATAAGCACCTTTCTGCATGGATGCAATGCAGCAGTGTAACTTCAGAAACTAAAATTAATATGAAATTGTTTCCAAATTGTAAAAGTGCTTCTGGCTAATCAGAAAGCATCTATGCTGACGTAACTCTGTAAACCAAATGCCTGGAAAGTTACACTTTATAATGCACTTCAGACACTGAAGCAGTCCATGCTGATGACTGCAAAATGTTCAGCACCATTCTCAACTCCTCAGATACTGAAGCAGTCCATATCCAAATGCAGCAAGACCTGGACAATATCCAGGCTTGGGCTGACAACTGGCAAGTAACATACATGCCACACAAGTGCCAGGCAATGACCATCTCCAACGAGAGCGAATCTGATCATTTTCCCTATTCATTTTCCCAATTCAATTGCATTACCATTGCTGAATTCCCCCACTATCAATATCCTGGGAGTTACCATTGACCAGAAACTTAACTGGACTAGACATATAAATACAGTGGCTACAAGAGCAGGTCAGAGGCTCAGAATCCCGTGGTGAGTAACTCACTTCCTGACTCTCCAAAGCTTGTACACCATCTACAAGGCACTGTCAGGAGTATGATTGAATATTGTCCGCTTGCCTGGATGAATGCAGCTACAACAACACTCAAGAAGCTTGACACCATCCAGAACAAAGCAGCCCACTTGATTAATACCCCATCCACAAACGTTCACTCCCTCCATCACCAATGCACAGTAGCAGCAGTGTGTACCATCTAGATGCACTGCAGGAACTCGCCAAGCCTCCTTAGACAGCACCTTCCAAACCCAGAACCACTACCATCTAGAAGGTCAAGGGCAGCAGATAGACGGGAACACCACCACCTGGAAGTTCCCTTCCAAGCCACTCACCATCCTGACTTGGAAATATATCGCTGTTCCTTCACTGTCGCTGGGTCAAAATCCTGGAACTCCCTTCCTAACAGCACTGTGGGTGTACCTACACCACGTGGACTGCAGCAGTTCAAGAAGGCAGCTCACCACCACCTTCTCAAGGGCAATTAGGAATGGGCAATAAATGCTGGCCTAGCCAGCCACATTCACATCCCATGAACGAAAAAAAATCTGCTGTTCTTGACGCAACCTTTTAGCAATTTTTTTTACAAATAGTTCTGCATGTGCAATATTAAACTCTCACTGTTTGCCATTGAATCATTTAAGTAAAATAGAATTCCATAGAGTATTGCTCCTGTATTAATATAATTCAGATAGTGTGTTGTAATTGCTATACTGTTTGGCTCATCAAAATTGTAATGGATTACAGTCTGTTCCAAACTGACATTGCTTTTGAATGTCTGCTGAGATGGGAGTCAGTAGTAAGAAGGTGGAATGGTAATAGAGAGCACTGAAACACAGGAGCAAACCATGACCAACGGAGACCGCTGGAGTCATGATAATCCCTGCATAACAGAACAACATTGTCTAGTTATGAAATCACAATTTAATGCTCATTAGTCTTATCCTATAAAATGGACAAAACAATTTGCAGTAATGTTATAGCATTATCTGGAGTACTTTCCTCCTTTCTGGCAAAGCCACTTGGCTGATTTCGCAAAATTCTAGATTGTGAGTGGAAGTGGCAAAGAGTATTCTTGATCCCAGAGGTAAACACTACAAAAAATCTTACAATAAACTTGGATATATGCTTGTTACTGATGTCTTTTAAAGTACAAAGAGCCTGGTTCAATATAGATCTGGTTCAAACATTAGGCATAAGTACATTTTACTGATTTATTAATGTACTAAAGTCATGGAATTGTTGGCTAATCATTTAACTGTGTCTCTGCTTTACAGAGAGCTCAGGCGGAAGAACTGGCAAAGATACACAAATATTATGAGAAGTCAAAAGACGATGAAGTAAAGCTCCTGGATAAGCCAGAGCAGTAAGCAATTTATTTTTGCTATACTAGTTAAAACAGCATTGGCGGGTCTGAAATAAAAACTGTAAGTGCTGAAAAATGGCAGCAGGTCTGGCAGCATCTGTGGAGAGAGAAACAGAGTTAACTTTTCGAGTTCAATATGGCTCTTCTTCGAAACTAGGAGAATCTGTGCTTCCAACAGGGAGCTGCATTCTTTTTTTTTTCATTCATGCAATATGGGAGTCACTGGCTAGGCCAGCATTTATTGCTCATACCTAATTGCCCTTGCTCAGAGGGCATTTAAGAGTCAAGCACATTGCTGTGGGTCTGGAGTCACATGTAGGCCAGACCAGGTGAGGACAGCAGATTTCCTTCCCTACAGAACATTAGTCATAGGGAGCATGGGTTAGAGAAGCTACAATATTGTTAACACCATCTCCTATCTGTGCTCCATGCAATAAAGCTTCTCCACTGGACTAACAGAATCATAGCTTGTATATGATCCTCAATCGTGTACGAATAAGATCGCTCCTGCCTGTTTCCATGTTTTCTGGCAAAATAAGAACAATATATAATAATCGTTGCACACCAATTGATCGATATCCAGTTATTCAAGATGTTGTGGAAAAACCTTGTTAAGCCCCAATTAATTCCCCAAATATTGCACATTGTTCTCATGACAGGAAAGATTGGATAAAGAGATTAATTTGCTCATCATGAAGAATATTTCCTTAAGAAATTATCAGACATTTAATATACTGGCAACTTGTTTTAACACTACAATTGATTTTAGTATCAGCTTGTTTACCTTTCAAAGTCTAAGCTTATTTATCTTGACACCAAATACATATTTAGTTATTTGTTATGCTGTGTATTTTCAATTATTGTCTAATTTCTGCCACAAACAAACCCTATTATTGTTTACTAATTATTCTGCATTGGTTAGACCAGCTTGACAATGGGCAATTTACAATGGATAATTTGGAGTTTAAAATGATCTCAACTGGAACCAGTTGGCGTTATGCTCCTTCTTGTACGAAGTAATCATCACTTTAACTATGTTGAAATTCAATATTTAATTTTTGACTGACTGCTTTCAAACAACAAAAAAAGGAAAAAACAAGTTGTACTCTTATCTGTCTACTTCACTTCCCTTAGTTACCTGGGGGTGATCAGCAAATCACATGTGAAAGAGAGACCATATAGCTCTGGTTGGAATGGTCTTAGAGTTACAAGCATTCTGTGAGACTAATGCTGACCTTACCTGTCCTATGTGAAGAATAATTTAATTCTGGAAGAGATTAGCTTCATCCGCTAACATGATTATTTTCCAAAAGTTCCAAAGGGTCAGATGTCTTGATTTCCCTTCAAATCTTTCTTCAACCCTATGAAAATTTCACAAAGAAAACACTCTCCTCTCCCCATGTCACTTTTGTTTCTGTTCAGTTATTTTATTTCTATACTTTGCGTTGTGCTAGCGTGCATTATCAGGCCCCGAGTTGGGGTTTGGGCACAGAGCAGGAGCAAAGGCAAGGTGAAGGTGGAACAATGGTCTGGGTTGGGGTCCTAGCGCTAGTGCGGTTAGAAAGAGCAAGAAGGGAGATCCCAGACTAAGTGACAAGGCCACGAGGAAGGTGTAGGTTGAGAATTAGATTCAGGCAGACACTAGGGTTTAGGTCAGGAGAGATAGAATTAAAAATTTTCAGAACCCAATCTAGGTCATGGCCAGAAGTCTGTGGAACCACTGGCCCCAGGTAAAACTTAAATCCAAATCTGTCAAGAGCTATCCGGTAACTGAAGACCAAAAGATAAAATATGAGTGACCCTGCGGAGAAACAGCCTGAGAAAATAAACCTCTGGGAATTTGAAGCAAAGACCGCACATGTGAAGAAAATATTTTGAATATTAGTGAAAAGAGAGACATGTTACCAAAGCATTTTGTCTTGTACTCACCAGGACAAATGCAAGAATGTCAAATTTCAAACTATCAGAACAATTTATACTACAGGAGAAAAGGGGTCAATTGGTTGGCAAGTCAACTCTGGCTGAGGCATCGTCATGGAGAGTTTAGGGAGCAATGCCTCAGCCATCAAGTCGACTTGCCAACTAATCAGCACCCTATTCACCTGTAGTATATATTGTTGTGTTTGTTTGAAATTTGGCATTCTTGCGTTTGTCCTGATGAGTGCAAGATGAAAAGCTTTGGCAACATGTCTCTCTTTTCAGCAATAATCAAGTTCTGTACCACCAAGTGAAAATACTTTGAGTGAGTTTCATGGTGGACAGAATTGTCAATGCTCTAAGCCTCCAGAAGTTAAAGATTATTCTCCTGGATATGGTTACGTGCGACAGTGAAGAATCGTAGGAGCACTTTTTTTAAAAGGGGGTTTATATTTGAACACTTGTTTATTGTGACTGGGAGGGGGTAGTTGCAGGAGAACTCCAGTGCACAGCCAGAATGGTGGGTAAGGCAGCAGGTGAGGAGTCCAGCATGTACAAATGAGCAGCCAGAAGACCAGAGCCAGGGAGCAAGAGGGCGATAACCAAATTTGGGAAGTTTACCTCGGAAAGAAGGGCGAGCAAATTTCAAATCAAAAGCAGGCAGCGGTGGAAACGCAAATTAAATCAGCTGGCAAAGTGAGCAAATCTTAAATCAAGATACAAAGTAATTAAGAAACAAATACATTAAGTAAGATTGAAGCTTGCCCAATGACAGTCAACCCTCATAGCCTCATTGTGATTTCTACCACAAAATCTGGTCCATTCTGATACAATGACAAATGAAAGGAATGCGACTGAGTGACAATTTGAAATTGAATCAATTTCAGCAAGTTATCACAAACCAGCCCAGATGGGGTCAGAATTTAGTTGGTGCTCATCTCTCTGAGATATGATGAATGTCCCCCTCATGAGGTTAACCTTAACCACCACCCCCACCCCACAAATTCATCAAGATGTAACAGCGTTGCTATGAAATCCCTAACAATAAACTTCACTTTATGTATCGTTCAAAAAAATATGGTTAGATTTGTAAAGCAATATTCAGCAAAGATAGGGAAAAGGACATTCAACTCACTATAGGATGGTTGAATACTGAACGTTCTGACACTGTGTGGCATTGATGAGAGCGCAGGGGCTGAGCCTTGGCTCCCGGACTCCCTGATCCAATGATTTAAATATTTTTTTAAAAGCGGGAAAGATGTGTACAAAAAAAAATCAAAAAGGCATTCCTTTCATTTGTCATCGTGTCAGAATGTGCCAGATTTTGTGGTAGAAATCATGATGAGGCCATGAGGGTTGACTGTCATCGATGTGTAAATCAGACAGGCAACCACTGGTGAGCACAGTTGTCCCGTTAAACGCATAAATCAGGAAGTTGCTGTCTGAAAGGCCCCGTGTCTCCAGATCCTCGTATTGTACTGCAAACCAGGCTAGATTCTGGCAGTGAATAGGGGTGGTATTGTGGAACACGGACACCTGTGGACTAAATTAGTTCAAATATATCAGAGGTGCTGCAGGCACCAATCAGGGGCCGCGTTGCAGCTCATCTCCCTGGGCGGAACCGGTTTCAATCCCATGCCAAGTTCCAGTTGTAAATTTGGGGGTGGGGTGGGGAGGGGTTGTGACATGGAGCTGCCAATCCAGGGAGGGTCGTGGTAGCCCAAGTTTTTTTTCCTGGAGTGTCCAGGAAGAGTACCGCTGCTGCTTCTGACATCAAAAGGCTTTTAATGAATGGCCTCGGACAGCCATTTTCTGAACTGCTGGTCGGGCTGCTCAAGACTCGGGAGCACAAGTCAGTCGCAAACAAATTTACCCGTCCAGGCCAGAATTGAGACTTATTTCAATACTGAAATGAGGCTTAAGCTCATTTCAGGTAGCCACCATGGGGGCACATTAATTAAAGGCACTGACCAATTTAGCACTGGTCTTGAACACCCTTGCAGATCAGAAACGGGCCCCTGCCCTGTTAAATTAGTTTTTGGCCCATAAAACAGGCACAACAATGTTACATTCAGTTCCATATAGTGATCAATCAATCACAACAAAGGGTAGAGTTATGAAATTGCCAATATAAAAGCAACTTGACTTTTAGCTACTCATAGAGCAGCTTGAATTAATTAGGGCACTGGTTTTAACCCATAGTTTAATTATCACTCCATCTCTGCTGCATTCGTCATTGCAGCTTATTAAAACATAGGACCTTACTACTAGAATTCAGAATGGAAAGTGTATTCTTAACAACCTCGAGAACATATTAATGTCATTGCTTTTACTTATGCTGTTTTTTGCGTTAGTTGCTTCCTTCATTTGATGAGAATTCAAAATAGCAATATCTGACACAAATCACTTATCACTCCCCAATAGGTTCTTGTATGAATTATCACAGATTCCTAACTTTCCTGAACGTACCCACTGTATCATATTCCAGTCTGTCTTCGTGGAAGGAATATCCACGATACGCCGCAAAGTAGGAAATGTTCTACACCTGAGCAAGGTATGATTTTCACATTTAGGGTCAATCCAAAAATATTTACTTAGCCTCAACAATTTGCTGAGACCTATTTCATTTTAACCATTTTTTGGGATGGGGCTAACTTTTGTTTCTAGATTGTTCTGCAGACCTTTTCTCCTAATTGTCACCTTTTCAAATGACTTGTTCATCCGATGGGATTTGTTTATTGTCACTTTGTTGAATGCTGAATGCCCACTTTTATGTTTAAAATGAGTGTAAACTTATTCCAAAATACATCACCCAGCCAACTGGATGATTTTACCTGTGGTCTCATGACTTGCAGATTTTGTTTCTTGATGTAAGTGGGAATGGAAATTGCAGTTGTGTTCATTGCCACTAAAATGCTATTACCTGAATGTTAAAAGATAGCAACTCCCTCGCTGACATATACTTTCTTCTGAGCAGAGTTTGACAGATCAACAAAATGTGAAGATTGTGCTTGGACTCATCTTAGCCTTTGGAAATCACATGAATGGCGGCAACAGGACACGTGGCCAGGCTGATGGATTTGGCCTAGAAATTCTTCCAAAATTAAAGGATGTCAAAAGCAGGGTATGTTATCCCTAACTTCTGACCGTGAGCAACACCCAGAGATAAATAGTTGTCTTCTCTGTACATGTGCTTTATTTTTAATTCTTTCATGGGATGTGGGCATCAATGACAAGGTCAGCATTTGCTGCCCATCCTTGAACTGAGTGGTTTGCCACAGGAGGGCAGCTAAGAGTCAACCACGTTGCTGTGGGTCTGGAGTCACATGTAGGCCAGACCAGGTAAGGATGGCAAATTTCCTTCCCTAAAGGATGTCAGTGAGCCAGATGGGTTCAACAAAGGTTTCATGGTCACCATTACTGAGACTAACTTTTCAATTCCAGGTTTTTATTCATTGAATTTGAACTCACATCCCCAGACAGTTAGCCTGGGCCTACTGAATTACTAGTCCAGTGACATTACCACTACACCACCATCTTCCCCCATGAACTAGTAGGTAGCTGAAAACTTTAAAGCATTCATTTTTATGATTCTATTGGTGTAAAGAGTATGCATATATCTGTGGTTAAATCCCACATTCATAACTGAAACTCAGCAGTTTAGCCTTTGCATCAGAATTAAATTTGAATTATTTACTAAAATAATACATTCCTTTAATGTTGGAATAGGCACCTTATCTAGAAAGTAGCTTTTTGTTCCGGAAAAGCATGTTGGAAATTAAGCTGTAGTGATAAAGTTTAGAGAAAAGCTTTAGGCGCACGTTCTTCACAGCAGAATTTCTGACCAGTAGAAATATTCTACCAGTGAAAACTGGATGAGTAGCGATTGGGAAATTGGGAGTTTTTGATATCAGCAGATCCTCCCTCATTCCTAGGGCATCATCCAAATCTCCACCATTCGATGTTCATTGGCATGATGGGGGACACGTGCAATGTGCTCGAACTTCGTCTGAATGCAGATAAATAAATATCTGACCAACACATGAAATCCTAAGTTCTACACTGTGGACATTATAATGAATGTTACAGACCAATCACATTTTGGTCATTTAGGAAATGACTTCTTAAAGTTCATCGGCTACATCAATTGTTACTGCTATTTTTGAATTAGCCCTGTCAGAATTGATACACTCTCATTGGGTTTGCTGACACATGGCGATTAAGACCAAAGAAGGAGATCCCAGAGAAAGCTAACTATGCCAGGAGTTGACTGCTTGCACTTGCCGTTATCCAAGCAGCTGTCTCGAAATGCCCAGGCACAGCTAGCTGGCAAAGTTGGACAGTTGTGTTTTTTATATTCGTTCATGGTTATGTGGGCACCGCTGGCAAGGCCAGCATTTATTGCCCGTCCCTCATTGTCCTTGAGAATGTGGTGGTGAGCAATGAGAGATGGGCAATAAATGCTGGTCTAGCCAGCGGCGCCCACATAACCATGAACGAGTATGAAAAGGATTTCTAAAAAAAATTTATAATGCCTTTGTGGCCTCCTGCTCCACAGGAAGGCAGTTACAGAGCTGTGCCATCTGTTGTAGTCAGCTTTCAGCTGAAGAGTAACACTGCTGGTGACATTCAAGGTTCACCCTCAATGTTTATGCTCCTAGCTGCTTTCGGGTTATACTGGGAACAACTGCAACACGAGTCAGTTTTACGTGTACAGGTGCATTCAAACATTTGATTCATGCCTTGGCAAACAGGTCCAAATCAATCATGGTCTTTCCTATTAGATTTGGTGGAGGTGTTTGAAATTAAGAAGGATTTTGATTGATTAAATAAGGAAAATCTGTTTCCACCGGCAGGAGGGTCATTAACCAGAGGACACAATTTTATGATAATTGGCAAAAGTGCCAGAATAGATTTCAGAAGCATTTTTTTTAATACAGTGAGTCATTGTGATGTTGAATATACTGCCTGAATGTAGGAGGTGAAAACAAACTCATTAGTAACTTCTGAAAGGGAATTGGATATATAATTGAAAAGCAAATATTTGCAAACCCAAAGGAGACAGTAGGAAAATAGTAAAGGAGTGCTGTTGTAGTGGTAATGTCTCTGGCCTAGTCATCGAGTGGCTTCCCAGGCTAATGCTCCGGGGTTATGGGTTCAAATTCCACCATGGAAGCTAGTGGAATTTGAATTCAATTAATAAAATCTGGAATATAAAGCTATTCTCAGCCATTTTTGGGGACAGTATAATGAGGGTGATTGACACTGTTCTCTGTAGTAAAGAGCTAGAGTCCAGATGGCTGAGTTGTCTGCCCTGGTGCCAGGGTTTGGGACATCTGCTCAGAGCTGGAAAGGAACTTGCAGTGGGAGGGGGAGGATCGAATTCTTGTGGTCCATGTTGGTACCAACGACATAGGTAGGATGAGGAAGGAGGTTCTGCATAGTCAGTATGAGAAGCTAGGCACCAAATTAAGAAGCAGAACCTCAAAAGAAATGATCTCTGGATTATTACCTGAGCCACGTGCAAATTGGCATAGGACAAATGAGATTATAGAAATGAATGCGCGGCTCAAAGGCTGGTGTGGGAGAAGTGGGTTCCGGTTTGTGGGGCACTGGCACCAGTATTGGGGAAAGTGCGATCTTTACCATTGGGATGGTCTGCACCTGAACTGTGCTGGGGTTGGTGTCCTTGCGAACCACATAACTAGGCAAGTAGAGAGGGTTTTAAACTGAATAGTGAGGGCAAGAGATCAAATTTGGGAAGATGTGGTAAACCAAAGAATAGAGACTAGGCAACTGAGAAAGGTATTAATATGGGAAATGATAAACAGACCATGACTGGAAGGGACAAAGAGTACAAATCGAAGAGTAAATCAGCAGATAAGGATAGAGGCTACAAAAATAATAAAAGGACAAAACTAAAGGCTCCATATCTAAACGCACGTAGCATTTGAAACAAAACAGATGAACTGGAGCCAACCAGAGAGCAGACTACACTAGACCTGGTATTAAGCAACGAGATAGGATTAATTGAAAACCTCATGGTGAAGGCACCCTTAGGTAGCAGCGATCATAATGTGATTGAGTTTTACATTCATTTTGAGGGAGAAATGGGTGCATCTAAGACTAGTATTTTAAACTTAAATCAAGGCAATTATGAGGGCATGAAAGTGAAGCTAGCTAAAGTGAACTGACAAATGAAGTTAAGGGATAGGTCAATAGAGGTTCAGTGGCAGACATTTAAAGGGATACTTCAGAATACACAGAATACATACATTCCAATGAGAAAGAAAAATTCCAAAGGAAGGGTCCACCATCCGTGTTTAACTAAAAAAGTTAAAGACAGTATCAAACTTAAAGAAAAAGCATATAATTACACAAAGTGGCAGGGCAGAAGATTGGAAAGAGTATAAAGAACAGCAAAGAATGACAAAAAGATTAATAAGGAGGGAAAAATTAGAAATTGAGAGAAAGCTAGCTAGCAATATAAAGACGGATAGTAAGAGCTTCTATAGATATTTAAATAAGAAAAGAATTAACAAAGTGAGCATTGGTCCTATAGAAAGTGTGTCTGGGGAATTGATCATGGAAAGTAGGGAGATAGCAGATGAATTAAACAGGTATTTTGCTTCGGTCTTCACTATAGAGGACACAAGTAACATCCCGAGAATAGCTGTAAATCAGGAAATGGAAGGGAGGGAGGAACCGGGAAAATTACAATCACCAGGGAAGTGGTATTGAGCAAATTGTTGGGGCTGCGGGCTGACAAATCCCCAGGTCCAGATGGACTTCACCCTAAGGTCTTGAAAGAAGTAGCTAGTGAGATAGTTGATGCATTGGATTTAATTTTCCAAAATTCCCCAGGTTAGGGGAAGGTTCCATTAGACTGGAAAATAGCAAATGTAACTCCTTTATTCAAAAAGGGAGTGAGACAGAAAGCAGGAAACTACAGGCCAATTAGCCTAACATCTGTCATAGGGAAAATATTAGAAGTTATTATTAAAAATGTTATAGCAGGGCACTTAGCAAAATTCAAGGCAATCAGGCAGAGTCAACATGGTTTTGTGAACGGGAAATCATGTTTAACCAATTTTTTAAAGTTCTTTCAAGGAGTCACATGTGCTGTGGATAAAGGGGAACCGGTGGATGTACTGTACTTAGACTTCCAGAAGGCATTTGATAAAGTGCCACATCAAAGGTTATTGCAGAAAATAAAAGCTCATGGTGTAGGGGGTAACATATTGGCGTGGGTAGAAGATTGGCTAGCTAACAGGAAACAGAGAGTGGGCAATAAATGGGTCTTTTTCTGGTTGGCAGGATGTGATGAGTGGTGTACCACAGGGATCAGTGCTGGGGCCTCAACTTTTTACAATTTATATAAATGGCTTGGATGAAGGAGCAGAAGGAATGGTTACTAAATTTGCTGACGGCACAAAGATAGGTAGGAAAGTAAACTGTGAAGAGGACGTAAGGAGGCATAGATAGGTTAAGGGAGTAGACAAAGATCTGGCAAATGAAGTATAATGTGGGCAAGTGTGAAATTGTCCATTTTGGCAGGAAGAATAAAAAAATGCTTATCTAAATGGTGAGAGATTGCAGAGCTCTGAGATTCAGAGGGATCTGGGTGTCCTAGTGCATGAATTACAAAAGATTAGTATGCAGGTACAGCAAGTAATTAGGAAAGCTAATGGAATGTTATCATTTATTGTGAGGGGAATTGGTTACAAAAGTAGGGAGATTATGCTTCATTTATACAGGGCACTGGTGAGATCTGGAGTACTGTGTACAGTACTGGTCTCCTTATTTAAGGAAAGATGTAAATGTGTTAGAAGCAGATCAGAGAAGGTTTACTAGACTAATACCAGGAATGGGCAGGTTGTCTTATGAGGAAAGGTTGGATAGGTTAGGCTTGTATCACTGAAATTTAGAAGAGTAAGAGGCAACTTGATTGAAACCTTTAAGATCCTGAGGGGTCTTGACAGGGTGGATGCGGAGAGGATGTTTCCTCTTGTGGGAGAATCGAGAACTAGGGGTCACTGTTTAAAAATAAGGGGTCACTCATTTAAGACAGAAATGAGGAGAATATTTTTCTCTGAGTGCAGTGAGTCTTTGGAACTCTCTTCCTCAAAAGGTGGTGGAAGCAGAGTCTTTGAATATTTTTAAGGCAGAGGTAGATAGATTCTTGATTAACAAGGGGGTGAAAGGTTATCAGGGGTTGGCGGGAATGTGGGGTTGAGGTACAATCAGATCAGCCATGATCTTATTGAATGGCGGAGCAGGCTCGAGGGGCCAAGTTGGCCTATTCCTGCTCCTAATTCGTATGTTCGAATGGACTAATTGGACAATGGTAAAAACCATATTTTCTTTTACAATATAGAAGGGCACTGCATTATCTGGTCACTTGGAAGTTGACCTGGATTTTTTTTAAAGGGTCATAAGGTCACCTTTGGACTGGGAGCAAGCATGCCTTTTCCAAGAAATCACCTGACCAGCATGGTACTTGATGGGGGAGAGCTGTTTGCATGTTTGCATTGCATCTATTTTAATTGATGTGAAAGAAACTGGTTTAAAGGCCAAGTCTAGTGATATACTGGAAATCACAAGACAGAGATAAGCTGTAAGTTTTGGACTTGGTTTTTGAATCCAGCTGGGACTGAATTGAGAAAGTAAAAAGCTGCCCAGCTCACCTTCTCCTTGCCTTGCCCGAAATAAGTGGTTTCCTGTAGCCAGCTAAGAATACTCAACTCAGTCGAACTTGTCTGTCTTTGGAAAATCAAGAGGCTGAGACAAGAAGGATTGATCCGGCTTTATTCCTCTCCGCGCTGAAGCTCCATTGGTGAGAACCCCCAGGCATCTACTGGGACCAGTAGACAGTAGACTTCCTCACACAAAGGAGCTCCAGCTTGACAGCGTCGAAACCCTGCGAACTTTGTCCTTCATTTTATAAAGCTTATCCTCCAAAGCCCACCTCTGCAGAGACCCTATCTGTTTCTCCTTTGTGTGTGTGTGTGTGTGTGTGTGTGTGAGATAGTTATACTTCCAGATTACAAATGCGTGTTTACCAGTTCTTGCAACTTGTTTTTGTTTTAAAAATTGTTTTATAATAAATCAATCATTCAAAGTTTATTGAAAGAAACCCGGTTAAAGTCTCTTTTATACTGGGTCTAATGGTAACAGAGGTAAATAATTGGCCATTTTGGTGAGCAAATTAAACATTTAAACTAATGGTGTGATCTGCGGAGTAGTGGTGCTAGACAAATTGTGCACTCCTTCCATCCTGGTCATAATAATAGCTCTTTCAATTGGCTGGAACAAACACAATGGGCTGAATGGTAATCTCCTGTCCTGTGTGATTCTATGAGCAGCAGCTTGACTGGGTTATGCAGTTACATTGTGTCGTTAGATTCCACAGTGTCTCAAGGGTCATTGGCACATTTGGGAAGATGTAGGCTCTCAGGTGGAATGCCGTGGCCCACTGGAAATAGGCTGCTGGTCAGTGATCAGTAACACTGTATCGAAAGATGAATGTCCACTTGCCAGGTAGTGTTCGTGATGTTTTCTCTCCAAGGCAGTAGTCTGTGCCACTGTTTGAAGGAAAAGCCAGACTGCCAGTATAACCTCTTAAGCCTTGGCTACTGACACCCATGCGTCAGCCATGGCCAAAAGTCGAGCATAGACACAATGAGGACCATATAACTACCAGGATTCTTATAGACTGTAGCACTGTCAGATGTAGGCAACTCTTCAAATGACTCAACTGATCAGGAGATGCTTTACAGTCCAACCCTGGCAGGGCCACCAAGATCATCATTATCTGTTACAAGCTATACAATTTTAATACACAGAAACCTTGCTATGGAAATGGAGGGCAAACTAACTGAGAGAAGAACAGATTATGATGTAGCTCCTGAAACAATAGTACAGCAAAAAAACTGGTGTCACAGGCATTAATCTAAGATACATTTAGTTAAGTTTCTAACTTGCTACTATAAGGACCTCCCTTGTCCACATTTAACCAGTTTATGTGCCCTGTACATTTCCTGCAACAGTATCCAGTGCCTTTTCTCAACCAAAATAAATATCCTGCTTTGTTGCTATCTTATTCAATATAATCAGAAATAATCATCAAAGTTCAAATATAGTGCAAGTGATTTGTTACCTTACGTATGTGAGTGAAACACTGTGTTTTTCATGAATCATGTGTGCTGTCCAGCTCCTAATCTGTGATTTCTTCTGAGTAAGTCTCATGTGGAAAGAGTAAATGTGCTGCCTACATAGGACTTCAGTAACAAGTGGTCCAGATTCAAGGAAGATATCCCGCATGCCTTCTTATCCACCTTACTTCCCTGTCTTACTTCTTTCAGAGGTCTGTGACCATGCAGTCTAAGATTCCTCTGTTCCTCTACACTTCTCAGTTAACCTATCATTTGCTTTGTACTCCCTTGCCTTGTTTACCCTTCCCAAATGCATTATCTCAACCTTCTCCAGATTGAATTCCATTTTCCAATTTTCTGTGCACCTGACCAGTCTACTGACATCCTCCCTATCTCTGTAATCTCCTCCACCTCCGAGATCTGCACTTGTCTAATTCTAGCTTATTGAGCATCCCCAATTTTAATTGCCCCACCTTTGGTGGCCATGCCTTCAGCTGCCTAGACCCTAAGCTCTGGAATTCCCTCCCTAAAATGCTGCCTCTCTATCTCACTTTCTTCCTTTACGGCGCTCCTTAAAACCTACCTCTTTGACCAAACCTTTGGCCATCTGCCCTAACATCCCCTGACATGGCTCGGTGTCCAGTATTGCTTCATTATGCTCCAGTGAAGTGTCTTGGGACATTTTATTACATTACAGGTGTTATATAATTATAGGTTTTTGTTGTTCTTGCCATCTACAACCTTCTTCAAACATGTGGTCATTTTTTTCTATCATCCCCATACTACTGAACCATGCCCGCTACATTTAAGTCTAACGCGTTGATATATTCAATGAAAATATAATACTGAGCCCTGAGGATCCCCACTGGAAAGAATCCTCCAGTCACAAAGACACACATCAACCATGATCCTTTGCTTTCTGCCTGAGCTTGGTTTGAATCCAATTTGCCATTCTCCCTTGAGGTTCATGGACTTTAACTTTCCTGACTGGTCTGCCATGTGGGACGTTGTCAACCAATACATTGAAATTTTAATAGCGAAATACAAATTAAAGTAGAAGATTGTACACATTGTGTAATAGAATATAAGCAGTTAAGATTTTTAAAAGTCCCTTGTATATTAAGTGGCTCTATGAACTGATAAATAGCATTTTCGTTGATGGGACCTAGATTACAGCTCCTAGTACCAGCAAAAATTGGGTATCAGGTGAACTCTGATGGACTTGGGTAGCTTGGAAATCCCACACCAGCAGCTGGTGGAATTTAAATTCAATAAATTTAAAAATCTGGAATTGAAAGCTAGTCTCAGTAATGGTGATCATGACAACTATCCTCAATTGTTGTAAAAACCCATCTGGTTCACTACTGTCCTTTAGGGAAGGAAACCTGCCATCCTTACCCGGTCTGCCCTACATGTGACTCCAGACCCACAGCCATGTGGTTGACTCTTAACTGCCCCCTGAAATGGCCTAGCAAACCACTCAGTTGAAGGGATGGGCAAAAAATGCTGATTTCGCCAGCGATTGCATGAAAATTGTATGACAAAGAATATAAGGATGTTACCAAGGTACAAAATGTAAAAGCAACCAATTAAACCAAAGGGACAAATGGAAGACATTTTGGCACAGCAATTCTAATCTAGCTCCAGACTGATTTAATAAGAAACGTTTTGAAATGTTTTCCGTGTCTCTTTACAACTTACACAAAAAACATTAAATTCAGCAACATTGATAGAAATGGTTTTAATTGTTTTTAAAATTACTTTTATAACAAATAATTTTAAAGGATGGCATTTTTGGTCTGTTGAGAAAGATCCCCTGCACCAAAAAAGGATTGACTTTTAAAAGGTACTGTCCAGTTTGAGACACCAAGGAGCAGAGCCAAGTTCTAACTAATTCCATTTACAGTCTTGTGAACTGGCCTCTGGCACAAAACCAAAAAAAAAAGAATGTAATATGGAGCCTCACTCGTGGCAGGTGTGGGTTAGGGGATCGGGCACTTAACCTCAGTAGCCTGGACTGTGGCACACTGCAGTTTGTGACTTGCCATTTTTTGGGCCAGAGGAAGTTGCGAGGCAGGCAAGGGTGAACCTCATTTCCGTGAATATTTATTCTAATTATCTTCCTCACAGAACCCCAGGATTTTGAGCCTCTGTCCTTCACGAGCGGCTCATTGATATAAAATGGTGATCCTGGAATCGAACCTGCTCAAGTACAGGGAGATTTGGTTCTCTGACGTTCTAATGTTTTCTTTAACTTATTTTACATTTGCAACTAGATTTTGGTGCAATTTTCTCCTTATATTTATTCCTTATACAGCGTAGGCCAACATTTTTGGCTTTTTAATGTTTCCCAATACTTTCCTTATTATTCTCTATTCAAATTGCACCAGATTTATTTTTAATTCGTTGACGGGATGTGGACGTCGCTGGCTAGGCCACCATTTATTGCCCACCCCTAATTGCCCTTGAGAAAGTGGTGGTGAGCCACCTTCTTGAACTGCTACAGTCCATGTGGTGTAGGTACACCCACAGTGCTGTTAGGGAGGGAGTTCCAAGATTTTGACCCAGCGACAGTGAAGGAACATTGATATATTTCCAAGGCAGGATGGTTTGTGGCTTGGATGGGGACTTCCAGGCGGTGGTGTTCCTATGCATCTGTTGCCCTTGTCCTTCTAAATGGTAGCGGTCATGGGTTTGGAAGGTGCTGTCGAAGGAGTCTTGTTGAGTTCCTGCAGTGCATCTTGTAGACGGTACACACTGCTGCCACTGTGCATTGGAGGCGGGGCTAGTGGATGCTGAAGGTGGTGGATGGGGTGACAAACAAGTGGGCTGTTTTATCCTGGACAAAGTGGTGAGGATACACGTTCCTCTGTTCTAACTGCACTGCATGATTTTTAGATGAAGAAGAGTTCATGAGGAGAGGACAAATGCTGAATCTGTTGTTCTGAATTTTTTTTTAAACAAGAGGCATCAAACAATTTATTTCAAAGAAAATTGGCCCCATATTTCTCAGCTGGTTCAGTTGGCTCCTATGGAAGGAGTCAGTCAAAATAGCTAAGAACTTGACTGGAACTTTGAAAAGATCAGACTTGGCCTTGCATCCAAATGTTTAGGATGTCCTTGAGAGGGATGAACTTCGGTCTCTTATGAAGTTATTAATCTAAGGGACTGAAGCTGGAGCCTGAACCAGGGACTATGAATGTTGGAGTTTGCATGTATTGGACCTGTTTTTTGGGGATGAACATATGGTTAGCACAGGAATCCCGATTAGTCTGGGTATATGGGCTGATCCACTATTGGTTTTGAAGCTCAGCTGAATCTCCAGGCTTGGGTCAAAGCCTGGGCCTCTGAAGATTTGCTGTGGATTTTTTTTTTTTGTTTTAAAAGCAGCCTCAGTTGTGTCCAGGAAGCAGCTGAACATGGCACATAACCCGCCCCCTCACCCAACCCCACATCAAACCAACATTCTTCCTATGGACTTGACAGCCTCTTTATGGGTAAGGGCAGGACTGGGCAAAGTGCTTATGCCCACCCAAGACATTCAAATCAGGGGACCTCTCCTGGCTTTGTGAATTTAGTGGGGTCCATGGTAGAGTTCCAAGGCTTGCCACCATGATTCTGCTAATTCCTTTGCTGAATCAGTAGACAGGAATTTCAGGCAAATGCATTAAGTCTTCATTTGCAAATGTCCTACAAAATGATATTTGTTTCTTTGAAGATAGCCTACATTTTGTTAAGTGGAAAAGTAAGACCCATAATTAAAATCTGAAGTAAATATTTATACCAGTGTCAACTTGTTAAAACAAAATACTATTTCCTCTTTGAACACTCAACAAAAGTAACATATCGCTTGTGGTCATCTAATGGGCAATGGAAAATTGCAAGAAAGTACAAATGTTTTGCTTTGTGCATCTTATTCACGGTATTATTTTACAACATTTATCTTTATTTTCTGTTTTAGGATAATCAAACCAGTCTTGTGGATTTTGTTGCTTCCTATTATTTGCATCATTTTGACAAGGTAATTAATTAATCTTTCTCCGAATCGTTGTCAGACTTTTCGTTACACCAAGTAATTATTCAAACCAACTTCCTTTTGAATATAACTGTTACTTTCCATTTTGTTCTTTCATTTCATCGATATCCTCTGAAAAAAGTATGTGAAATATTAAAGCCTGCAGTAGAGGTGCTTTGGTAAATTATTAAAAAATTACCCTTAATGTAAATTAAAAGAGGTTTCAAATGCATTGCTTTAATAATCGTTAAGAAAGAGATATGATTTGTTATGAGTTGACTTTTATTTAAGCATCCATGGCTTAGATTTTCCTCTCCCGGATTAATTGTCAGCAGAACAGAATCAGATGGAACTGGGCTTTCAGCACCAAATTTCCCTGAATTTTCCCAACTTTATAGCATTATTTCAGTTGCATCTTTAATATGAATTGTGCTGGCGGTGAGAGGGAAATTACAGGTGAGTCAAATTTAGAATGGTGGGATAGTTGAAGGGGAGTGTATTAAAAGGAGTCCAACAAATAGAGTATTTATAGAGCTTCCAACAGTACGTCAACTCATTATCGTCATTAATATGCAAGAGGCTAAGAGAAAATGAAGGCGAGGTGAAACCTGAATCTGCAGGCAAGTGATGGAGCAGCCTAGTAGCCAACCCATTGTTTTGAGGCTGTTGATATGAAGGTGGTGCTGCATTAAGTGGCTGTGAGGATATATTCACCAACCTAATGCTGCATAGTAGCTGTAACTGCCTTTCTGCTGACTCAGACTCTGAAAAGACAGTTCATGATGGCCATTGCCAATCATTTGTGCCAAGACATATAGAAATGGCTTGGCATGGTGACTTGACTAGGCATGGCCAATTGGGCAATGCTGACTCTTCATCACCCTGGTATGATGGCTTCCAGTGAGTCCACTGAAAGTGTTTGGTGTATTGTGATTGGGTGATTGTGAGTAAAAAGCTAATATTCTAGTTAGTCAGGCATTCACACATCAAACCAATGAGTCTTCAGATCCTGCTTCCTTTGGGCAGACAAACTTACGCCAAGGCTAATTGTGTTGTAAGGTGAGATATTTTCAGCTCTGTAGTGGATGTGGGTGTGCGGGTACTGATTGGTCTCTCTATGTGGCCTCTGCTGCCTGGCATATTTCCACATGTGCTCCAGACTTGTAAAGAAGAGAAAGCTCTTTCGGAAACCCATTGGCACTGGAAGGGAACAAAAAGCACGTACATCTGCTGGCAGAGTCATCAGACCATTGGTACCAATCGGAAAAAGACAGGAAAAAAAGAAGAAATATTGGTTAAGAAATGCCTAGAACACAGAACTTTATAACACTGTGTCCTTGCCATAAGCTTAAGATTACCTCATAACGTTGGACACGATTCCAAATAGGTGGTTCTTTACACCAGAAGCATTACACCGTAACTATCAGAAATAAAGTGCAGGATCAATGCAACCATGAATTAATATTAAAACGGCGTGCTGCCCCCACACCACTTGAGCCATGCGTTTATACCACACGTGGTTCCACCCACTAGGAAATCTAACGGGCTGCAAACCCATTTCCTACTGATTCTCAGCTGACATGGATGGGGAACAATTAGGCCTAAGTATCTCTGCACTGATATTACAACTAAATATTAACAGTTCATTTCCTTTTGCATAACAGGATGCAGGAACAGACAAGAGCGTATATCCTTTACCAGAGCCCCAGGAGTTACTGCGAGCCTCGCAAGTTAAATTTGAGGATCTCAGTAAGGATCTTCGGAAGTTGAAAAAGGACCTCGGAGGTATTGCAGCTTTTTACCGTGTGAAATATTAGATACATTTAAGTTTAGTAGTCAGAAAATGAACTGAGTAAACGTGGGCCAGAATTTTGCCCTTGGTGGGTGGGTGGGCCCCACCGGCTCGGCGGTGGGCGGGCAGCCGAACTCCGCTGCCGAAACAGGACCCACCACCATTTTGAGTGGGCCAATTAAGGCCCAGCCAGCGGGCTGCCCGACGGGAAGCGCTATGGACTTCCTATGCGAGGAGGGGAGGGATTCCCTATCTGTTAAAGTGCGCTCTCTCGCACATGCGCACGAAAGAGCGCACGTCTCCCTGAGACACGGAGCTGCCTCAGGGAGATTAATTTAATAGTGAAAAGTTGGAAAAAAGAATTAAAAAAATTATTCAGACGTGTTCCCTCATGTGACAGTGTCACATGAGCTGGGACATGTCTATGAATTTTAATTTTAAAAAATTTTAAAGTTATAAACCCTTCGTGAAACCTCATCCCACCCGTGGATGAGGTTCCTTGAAAAATGCGAAGGCCGCCTGAGCTCTTTGCCTGCCCATCAACCTTAAGGTTGGACGGGCAGTCCTGTCAAGTACTTCAATTAGTTGATAAATGGCCTTAATAGGCCTTTGACAGTTTAGCGGGCACGCAGCCGACTCTGGTCCGTGCCCGCCGAACTGAAGATCGGAATGTCTTGCAGTGATGTCGGGACGCACGCCCGATGTCACCGGGAGTCATTTTACGTGTCGGCGTGCGGGGCCCACCCTCACACACCGACCAGAAGATCCTGCTCTTGATGTTTTCCACCCATCTCTTTATCCCAGCGCTCAAAAATGCATCTCAGCTCAGAATAATGGTTTCCTTCGCATGATAAGCAGCTGTACGTAATCAATTCTGTCAATTCTGCTACTCCAAAATAAATTTAAAATTATGCCTAGAATTTTGGGTGCAGGAGGAAACAAAGTTATATTGATGGTGTTTTATTCCTTTTTAAAGTATTTTTTGAAGAAAAAAAGTCTTACTGAGGCCTGCATTGCATTTTCTGCTTCTTTGAATGAATGTATGAATGGAATGGAATTAAAAATGTAACTGTTTCTATGACTGCATATTCTTGAACATGCTGTGCCTAACACCCGTGAATGATGGTTAGGTGACTTTTCACTTTAATTTTCATTCTTAGAGAAGGAATATTTGTGAGTTCTGCACTTTCTTCAGGCCCTGACTGTTTGTACTGATTACTTTGCTCACTTTTAACGATTTTTACATTCGGGAGTGTGCTAATGAAATTGGCAGGAAACTTAGACATAAAGTGAAGTTGGTGCAGGGATAACTAACCTTGGGTGTGGTTTCACTTCATGGTGATTAAACTGAAAAAATAATCTATAATTAAAGCCGTTAAGTATATACATAATTCATTAATGTAGTTTTCATATCATACAATAAAGATGATCAGCTTTTGTGTGACTCATGTTTTGAAGTAACAAATTAAAGCTTCTAGATGAAAAAGATTAGGGGCAGAATCAGCCCAGATTTGTACTAAGTGCATTAATGGGCGGGGAAAGGATATTTTACCCTGGCCACAATGGTGGGTTTTTGCACTGTATCAACCCAATCCCGCCTCATTAATCATGTATTCCCAGGAAACACGCCATCTTCACTGGTGGGCAGCCTCCGATTCGCCTGCCACGCCATCACCTCGCCATTTCCTCACACTGGGCGCTGTATTTAAAGTGCAGCCGCGGACACTTCTCAGTGCATCCAGCCCAGGAGGGCACAGGTGAAGACATGGCCCCAAAAGCCAAGAAGAGTGCAGCCCCCCGATTCAGTGACATATCCCTGGGATGCCTGCTGGACACAGTTGGAGCCCATTGCGATGTCCTGTACCCCTGCTCTGGCCGCAGGAGGCCATCAGTGTCACTGCTCCGGCTTGGTAGGCGGCGGCAGTGGTGGTCAGTGGCAATGCTGCACACAAGAGGTTGGCCATCCAGTGCAGAAAGAGGATAAATGACCTCATCCGTGCAGCCAGGGTAAAGCAACCATCTCATCACTCTAAACTCACCCACTCACAAGGCCATCACATATTCACCCACTGCCAGCTCAAGGGACATCACCACTCACTTTCTCACACATACCCTCACATCTCCGTCTGGCCTCATCTCCTCTGGAGACTGCCTCCTCAGCTCTCACCATCTTAAGGCCACTTGCACAGATCAACATGCATCCCCACACACACCTTGGGAATCCCCCCCTTCCTTAGTAATGCCCTCGCCCTGCAGCCTCTTCCCTTGCCTGAGGCCACTTCTCCCCCTCCCCCAAGCAAGCCCTAGCCCTGCAGCCGTTGAAAATCCACCCCCGCCTTACGGCTGGTCTGGTAGGTAGAGACCTGCTCGTGAGCCCCCCTAAAAGTGATGTGGTTCTGCCTGTGAAGCCTGGTGCTGATGACTGCGAGTCCTGCCCACAGTAAGGTCGGCAAACAAACCTCAAAGTCCCGGGTGAAGTGCAGCTCACCAGGTGCACGTCGCTTATGTTCAGTTGTGAGACGCCGACAGGCCTGGATGATCCAGCGTTTGGGGGGTGGGGGTGATTCCGGCGAGCAGGGCTTATAATGATATTCAGTTGTATTACAATGAGGCTCCCAACGTCCAGCGGCCGGGAAGGCAGACCGCCATTGACAGGCAGGGCGGACGATTGCAAACTCGTTTCATGATGTCATAAAACCGATTTTTGGCCTTCTCGCCCTATTGTCCACTCACGCCCGCCAAGCATGTCCAACACAGGGGACACGGTAAATTCTTCCCTAGGTCTAATGCCTAGCAGAATTTAAAACGTATGTTCACTCGAGGCGTGGTCTTACCAGAATTTTGCTGTGTGCTTTTGAGAACTCATTTATAAAGTTATACATGCAACAAAAATAAACTGGTTAGTAGGAAAACACTTCTGTCAATCCCCAGACACAGTGGTAGGAAGGTATCAGTTGTTGTTTGTTCAGCCAAGGGACACAGGAGTGCTCTTATCTTCTCTCATCCCTTGGCTCCCATAGAACCCTTGCCCTGCCCTCTCTATTAGTAGTTTGTGCAGAAACATGATCTGTGTTTGATCTCCTCTCCCCTGTCAGCAGGTCTCCAACATTAAGTCCAGCTACTGTGTCATTTGGACCTACATGTATGCACCTTCCACAATAAATTATAAATGAAAAAGATACATGAATCTTTATTGATAAGATACTTTAGCTTCTAGATAAACATGCTGAAGCAAATCATTTAAATTCATCTGTTTTGATTTGAAAATATGATAGAATTTTGTGAAACTCAATATCAAAATAGATTGCAAGATGTAAATGTTTTAAATTGGTAATATTAAGCCTATTTGTATACATGTCATGTCCTGTAAAGAATCTTAAATTGTACCCAGATTTAAGTTTCATTTAGTGTATGATTTTCACATTTTACAGTCATTTTAATTTATTGCTGCCATTAAAAGGTTGTGGCTGCTGGCAAAATATCAGTGAAAGTCTAAAGCTAAACCAGATGTGATTAGAGACTGACTCCCAAGAAGCATCAAACTCAACTATCCAGACAGACCCATTGGCTTCAGATGTGAATGATTTAAGTAATATTCACTAGTGTTGCCCCTATTACAGGGTGCATAAGATTTATTTTATGGTTTGGTGGTGTGAGTGCTTTGTGTGTCACTTCAGTAAAGTCACTTGTCTAACTGCTAGAGGAAAGAATTGTAAGATTTGTTTTTAATATGCTGGAGGATTGTTACCAGATTCCAAAGCTGCTATTTTTTACTTCCCATTATAACCGTCAACCAAAGGTGCCAAAAAAAAAAACCTTCATCCTAAATTGTAACTATTTCCTAACACTATATCAACTCTTTGTACCAGCTACCTTGCTTGACCTCTTAGTCTGCCACTTCTGTGAGCTTGCTGTCTGTTTCAGACAATGTTAAGTAGTGAGCAACTGGGCTGGTTTACCAAGAGCTTTAGAAACTTGAGGTGACTCTCCTCTCCAAGAATTAGCTATCTTAGAGGGAATGGCTTCCAGAAGTCATTCCTTGATTGTGAGATGGACGATGGGTCCGTGTTTGAAACATCCTCATGCAGGAATGAAAACAGAATCACTGAATTTTCACAGGGCAAAAGGAGGCCACTCACCCACCTCGTGTCTGCACCAGCACTCTGAATGAGCAATTCACTTAGTGCAATTTCCCTCACCTTCTTCCCCATAACCCTGCACGTTGTTCCTTTTCAGATAACATTCTAATTCCTTGTCATTCAATAATAAAATGGCTGATGTTCTACATTATCCCCAAATCCCTTGATTGATTCCCTTAGAATCCAGCAACCTATCAATCTCCGAGCTGAATCTACTCAATGACTGCGTACCCACATCTGGCTGCGCTAGAGAATTCCAGAGATTCACGACAATTTGAAGAAATTTTTCCTCACCTCAGCCCTAAATGGTTGATCATTTATTCTGAGACTGTGGCCTTAGTTCTAGGCTTCTTAGCCAAGGGAAAAATCCTCCCAGAATCTACTCTGTCAAGCCCCTTGCAAATTTTACATGTTTCAATGAGATCACCTCTCATTCTTCTAAACTCTAGGCAGTAATCTACTCGTCCTCTCATAAGACAATCCCCTTATTCCAAGAATCAGTAGAGTGAAACTTCATAGCACTCTCTGAGGCACAAGACATCCTTACTGAAAGAAGGAGACCAAAACTGTGCACAGTGTTCCGGGTAAGGTCTCACCTTGTCCGTACAATTGCGGCTAGACTTCTTCACTCTCATACTCCAATCCCTTTGTGATAAAGGCTGACACAATTGCTTTCTAAGTGTTTGCTGTGCTGGCATGTTGACTTTGTGATTCATGTGCAAGGACATCAGATCCCTCTGAACACCAATATTTCCCAGTCTCTCACTATTTAAAAAGAAAACTCCTTTTTCTATTTTTCCTCACCCAAGTTTCACACTTTTCCACATTATACTCCATCTGCCGTGTTCTTGCCCAGTCGCTTAACCTTTGGAGCCTTTTTGCATCTTCCTCACTCCTTATATTCCCACTAGCTTTGCATCATGAGCAAACTTGGATGCACTCCACTCGATCCCCTCATCTAAGTTATTAATATATTTTGTAAATACCTGAGGCCAAAGCATCAACCTTGACGTACCCATTAGCTACAGGCTACCAACCCGAAAATGACCCACTTGCTCCTATTCTCCGTTTCCTTTCTGTTGCCAAGTTCTCAATCCATGCTAACATACCCTTTGTACCCTGATTTTGCAAAGTAACCTCCTGTGCAGCAACTTAGCGAGGTCTGTTTGAAAATCCAAATATATTACATCCCTTATCCACGCTACGAGTTACATCCTCAGAATACTCGAAATGATTGCCAAACACCATTGCCCTTTCATAAATCCTTGTTGACTCTGTCTAATCATACTAAGATTTGTGAATTGCCCTGTTATCGCACTCCTAATAAGATTTTCTAGCATTTTATCGACAATTGAGTGTCAGGCTTACCAACCTATAATTCTCATTGGAGGGGGTTTAAGGAAACAGCACCATTTGCCATTCTCTAGCAGGACAGCAGTTTCTGTTGCCTTCCCTTGCAACCCAGTGCACACAGGCTCAGAGATGGTATTGTATCGTACCCTCAAAGCTATAAAGTTGAAGTTGACCCTCACATTATATATTGAAGCGACCTCTCCTGTCAGCCTATCATCTCCAAAGCCTTCCTCTATCGTGCAAACTTTTGATTTTCACTGGTGGCATTCTTGACCATATTGCATTTTACTGGAACTGATTATTCCCAACCTTTTCAGGGCAAACACACAACGTTCAAGGAACTCGACTGTTGGGAACAATTGTTTCCCCATAGACGCTCATATATATCGCATGTTAATGACTGGGAGGTGCCTTGCCCTTTTTAATTCTCCCTTTACTGCTTTGGTCCGAACATGGGCAAAAGAGATGAGTGTGTGTGGTGCAGGCAGAGGGCGTTCGGATAATTATCTAAAAAGAAAAACATTCCGGGGTTACGGGGATAGAGAGGGAAAGTGAAAACTGGCAGGGTTGCTCTCACAAAGTGTCAGTATGGACAAGATAGGCTGAATGGCCTCCTCCAGTGCTGCAACCATTCTATGATTCCTTCCATGTCTGCTTTGTACGTTTGTGTAGGATTCAGAATGGAGCCATGAGCCATTTATATGTGGATGGCCCCTGTCACCCAGTCTTTGATTTACTATGGTGGTTCAAATGTGGCTGCCACGAAGGACTGCTGTAAAATGAAGCAGTCGTGACTATTGCCAGGATAATGACATTCAGCTCGAAGAGGCACTGCTTATGGTCACATATCAACTGCGCATTGTTCACCAAAATGGCCGAGTTCACATCATTCCAGAACCTGAACTGAGTAACAGCACTGAGTTAGATACAAGCCAATCTTTAATGCGAATTAGTTCAAAACTGTGTTTACTATAAACAAATGATTCATTTCCAAATGTCCCATTTACATCCTAGAGTGCTGATTATTGTGTATTATTCTTTGCTCTGTGAGATTTTATTTGGGAGATTCTTAACGTTACAACATCAGATTTACTTGCATAAATCAATTTTGCAGGCGCCAGTTCAGCTTTTATCAAACCGGGAACAGTGAAATTCTGGCAAGGCCCAATGCAAAAAATATCAAAGGCAACAACATGAGCACTGTTTTGAAAATGCAGTGAATGGTTTTGAAGAGATTTTTTGGGATTGCTGACAAAGATTTCATTTTGATACATGATATGATTTTCCACTGGCCAGGGGAAGAGATTGGGCTGTGTTAGTGCTCACATTTCAGATGCTGACTGACCTTCGAAAGGTTGCAAGTCGAGGTCCTGGATGTGAGTGCACACTCCTGACGGGAAGTGTGCATAAAGCAATGTGCATGACACTCTGTACCCCGGGGAGATCTGCATTCGAAGCAAATTCTCGTGCTCACGCTGCCTGTTTGTCTCTGGTAAGGTGGAATGAGATGAAGCTGTCTCTCTTTGTGCAGAGAGACTCATTGACCTCCCTTTCATAGCAGTGTAGCTTAAACTGTGAGATCGTGCTCATTTCTACAGCAGTCTGAAAGGAAACAGATGCATAAATGTTAAGAGCCACAATCATCTTGGCAGCTACATGCAATGTAGCCTTTGCATTGCTTTGAGCTTCTAGGCGGCTGCAGGCTGCCATAGCTGGCAGATTTCAGTCGCAGTGTCTTTACTGAAGCAAAGTCACCTCATGCATTGGTCCTCGTTGAAGTTCAGATAAGAGAACTGCTCCTTAAAGCCCTGGGCAAATAAGGCCCTCCTCCTCCCTCATCTAGTGGCTTGTCCTGGTCCCTTCATTCTCCCAGTCCTGGTCAATTCCAGGCCTTGGCTTCTGAGGCCATTCATAGAATAAGCAACTTATTTCAGCACAAGCTTTTAAACCACCAGAAAAATAATTAAGTAGCAGCCAGACCACTCCCAAAAATTTGGAAAGGTACAGGAAAGCTCCGAAGACACACAGAAATGCACTAGAGCCAGAAGAAATAACCCAGCAACTAACGTGTATGTAGTGCTTCCTTTCAGTAGTAATGGCAGAGGCTCCTTTATGCCATTGTATGTGCTTTCAGCTACGGGAGATTTGGAGAGGGCTGTAGTGTCATTCAAAAACGGCAGTGCTATTGAATAACTCAGCATTGCACACTGATTGAGGTCATAATCTACCTGCTCTGATGTTGCTGCTGCTACTGGTCGTTTAGTGCGCGCACATGCACAACATATTATGTCAAGATGGCATCCAGCACACTTCCCGTCAGAAGTGGGCACTCACATCCAGGACCTCGACTTGCAACCTTTCGGGGGTCAGTTAGCCTCTGAAATGTGAGCACTAACACAGCCCAATTTCTTCCCCTGGCCAGTGGAGAATCATATCAAGTATCAAAATGGAATCTTTGTTCGCAATCCCAAAAAATCTCTTCAAAACCATTCACTGCATTTTCAAAACAGTGCTCATGTTGTTGCCTTTGATATTTTTTGCATTGGGCCTTGCCAGAATTTCACTGTTCTCAGTTTGATAAAAGCTGAACTGGCGCCTGCAAAATTGATTTATGCAAGTAAATCTGATGTTGTAACGTTAAGAATCTCCCAAATAAAATCTCACAGAGCAAAGAATAATACACAATAATCAGCACTCTAGGATGTAAATGATACATTTGGAAATGAATCATTTGTTTACAGTAAACACAGCTTTCAACTAATTCGCATTGAAGATTGGCTTGTATCTAAATCAGTGTTGTTACTCAGTTCAGGTCCTTTGTACATTCCTCTTTTTGTTTTTATTTTTATACAAAGCTTCCTATCTTAAAGAAAGCTCTTTGACATCAGAGATAATCCCTTATCAAATTATTCTTTGATGTCTTTTGATGTCTGTCTGAATGTGTATTTAATTACTAAGGAAAATGTTTCAGTTTGTGGTTCAAATTTGATTACTATTTTACTGTTTATTGTAAGCCGTAAGGAATGGGATTTCTGTCAATTCTGTGAGTGTGGCGTACCATGCTAATTAATAACAATTCCAATCAGTCATTGTTTAACGTCTGCACAAAAGTTTCACTCGAGATTTATAAAGTAACGGAACGATTATCATTTTGATCCTGTTAGGCCATGACTTTTGGAATGGTCCCAAGATAATGGGAGTATTATGTCTGCAGCTGGCGACAGCCTTTTGAGAATTTTCTGATGGTAGCAACATTAGAATAAGTAAGAAGAACAATTAAAGTATGTTGGGCATTTGGGATATTGAGCATTTCACCAAAGATGGCACTGGGAGTGCAGTAGAAAGCACAGAAGTCCAGTGTGGACTCCGATATACCAAGTCCCAGCCTTCATTGGCAGATTCTTGGAGTGAGAAGGGGGAGGATCCAGTTGTTGTGGTCCACATAGGAACTAATGGCATAGGTCGAACTAGGAATGCAGTTCTGCTGAGGGAGTGTGAGGAGTTAGGGTCCAAATTAAAGAGTAGAACCTCAAAAGTAAAATTCTCTGGATTGCTACCCTAACCACATGCCAATTAGCATAGGGATAAACAGATTAGAAGGTTCAATGGGTGTCTGATGGAGTGGAGCGCAAGGCAGAGGTTTCACTCCATGGGCCACTGATACCTGTATAGGGAAAAGAGAGAGCTGTTCTGTTCGGACCGGCTCCACTTATACTGAGCTGGGACCAGAGTGCTGGTGAAGTGAATAACTAGGACAGTAGACAAGGCTTTAACCATTAAAGGGGGCAGGGAGGATACAGGAAAGAGTAAAAGCAGCAAGGGAAAAGTCAAGGCTCTGAAGTAAAGCTGTGTTTGGGTAAAAAAATAAATAGAGGGGGTCAGGATGGTACAGTGAGAGTACAAACATCACAGAGCGTGGTTTAACAAATCAGTTTGCAGACCTTTGCACACTTTTTTCCCCCTTTGAGAAACAGTGGGGATGTGTTGGAAGGATTAGCCGGCTGATTATCAGCCTGTTTGAACCACGTCATGAACGCTCTGCCCGCGATTGGCTCCGCACCGCGATTTCACCCGGGCGGGCCAATTAAGGCCCTCCCTGCGTGGATCGCAAGCGACAGCGCTGAGCGCTGCCTGTGTGTGGGCTGGGGGGAGGGTGGGAGGGCATGCGGAGTGCGCATTGCGCAAGAAAGAGTGCTTCAATCTCCCTGGGGCACGGAGCTGCCTCAGGGAGATTGAAGCGCTGTTTAAAAAATTAATACAGACAGTAAAAATTTAATAAAACATGTTCCCTCGTGTGACTCTGTCACATGAGATGGGACACGTTTTTAATTCCAAAATAAAGCTTTTATTTAATGTTTATTTGCTTTAGGAAACCTCATCCCACTTGGCCTTTTTGCCTGCCCGCCTACCGTAAGGTGGGACAGGCAGCGTAAATTTGAATTTAATTAGATTGTTATTGGCTTTAATAGGGCTTTTGATTATTAGCGGGGGCACAGCCGATTCCAGCGCATACCCACCGAACAAAATATTGCATGAGTGTGCGATGACGTCAGGACGCAAGCCCGACATCATCGCGCATCACTTTACACTCGGACGTCTCGGGCGCGTGCCCACACACCGGGCGTAATATTCTGCCCATAATGTGGAAAAGTGGAAAGTTATCCACTTTGGCAGGATATATTTTGAGTAGTCAGAGACTGGGAAATGTTTACATTCAGAGGGACCTGGGTGTTCTTGTACATGAATCTTTTGAATAACTTGATTAACGAGGGGGGTGAAAGGTTATCGGGGTAGGCGGGAGGTTACAATCAGATCGGCCATGATCTTATTGAATGGCGGAATGGGATTTCTGTCCCATTCTGAGGCGCCGAGTGGCCTACTCCTGCTCCATATTCATATGAATCACAAAGTTAACATGCAAGTACGCCAAGCAACAAGGAAGGCACATGGTGTGTAGCTTTTGTTACAATGGGATTGGAGTGTGAAGAGTAAAGATGCCTTATTATAATTATACATGGCATTGGTGAGGTTCCGCCTGGAGTACTGTGTGCAGTTTTGGTCTCTTTACCCAAGGAAGGACATATGTATCCGAATGGGATGAGGGGATTTTCCTATGAGGAGAGATTGAGTAATCTAGGGCTATATTCCTTGGGGTAAAATTTTTAGCTCGTCGGGCGGATGTGCCCGATATTTCGATCGGCCAGCACACACCAGAGTCGGCAGTGCGCCCGCCGACAATTAAAAGGCCTAATAAGGCCATTAAAAAGTTAATTAAAAGAAATTTTTCGCTGCCCGACTAACCTTACAGTTGGCGGGCAGGCGAAAAGGCCAAGAGGCCTTTGCACTTCTTTGGAAGCCTCATCCACGGGCGGGATGAGGTTTCCAAAAGCAAATAAAAATCAAATGAAAACTTTATTTTTTTTTAATTTAAATTAATAGCATGTCCCTGCTCTTGTGACAGATTCAAATGAGGGGACATGTTTCATTACATTTTTAAAAAAATTTTTTTTTTTTTATATATCTTCATCTCCCTGAGATCGTGTAGTGCGCGTGTGCGAAGTTCTTGCTCGCCCCCCCTCCCCCTGCCCGCACGGGCAGCGCTAGCATTTCACATTGGGCGGGCCTTAATTGGCTCGTCAGCGCGAGATTGCCTTCCAGGCCCAATCACAGGGGGAGGAGTTGGCTTCCCAAACCACCCCCGCTCAGCCCGCACGCCAAGGGCAAAATTCTGCCCTTGGAGTTTAGAAGAGTGAGAGGTGATCTAATTGAAGCATATAAAATCCTTAGGGGGTTTTGCAGGGAATATTGAGAAATTTGTTTTCCCCGACTGGGGGACCTAGAACATGGGGTCACAGTCCCAGGATAATTCACTCATGGAATGTGGGCTTCGCTGGCTACCCCAGCATTTATTGCCCATCCCTAGTTGCCCTTGAGCAGGTGGTGGTGAGCTGCCTTCTTGAACCGCTGCAGTCCGGTTATTTAGGACTAAGATGAGGAGGAATTACTTCACTCTGAGGATTTGAAATCTTTGGAATTCTCTACTCCAGAGAGCTCTGGATGCTCAGTCATTGAACATATTCAAGAGATGGATCGATAGATTTTTGAGTACTAAGGGAATTAAGGAGCATGGGGATAGTGCAGGAATGTGAATTGAGGTAAAAGATCGGCCATGATCTTGTATGGCAGAGCAAGCTCAAAGGGCCAAGTAACCTACTCCTCTTATTTCTCATGTTCTTATGGACTGATATAGATCATTATTTGCAGAAGAGAGGGGCCCTGAAAATCCATTGCATTAATTCAGTGCAAATGTTCAGGATGCTGTTCAGAGGTGCCTCAGGCATTTAGGCTGTCATTTCAGTCCAGACTTCCACATGGGCCCCAACATCAACCATGCAGGCAATTAGTAAGCTTAGATCAAGCATGAGTATGGGCCATCTCCATGCCAGAAATGGGGCTCAAGCAAGGAGACCAGGCCAGGGATCTAGGCTTGAATTAGATGTACCATCTTCAAGGATACGCTGGGTGTCTCTCAGGGCTAAGATCACAGGAACATCCAATGATGGGTCTCCCCAACCCTGTCCCTGGCCATCTTCCAGTTTTGTTTGGATTGGGTGGAGGTTCCACGCCTGACAAACACATCCAGAAAGCAGTGGACAAGCATGGAACTTGTGTTATGCAAGTCCTGACCAGATTTTCAGCCATTTCAGTGTACCCTTGCCAAAGTTATGCCAAGAGTACATCAAAATGAGTGTGAATTTTGGCTCTACAATCTTTCTATTTGTATCACTTGTATTGCTGGGAAAGGTTGAACAGTAAGTTGGAAAATCAGGGTCAATGGCCATTGCCCATCAAATGTGGTCAAAATGTGATTGGCACCAGGAGAAAACTGTGCCCAATAATCGTGCTGCCACATGAAATATTCAAGCGCCTCATTAAAGGCTCTAAAATTAATTTAAAGGTGCGGTTTACCGGGTGCCTTTTCAGTACTATGCTGTGTGCTAAAATCATAATACTGGGGGCTAGCAGACCGGACCTATGGGAAATAATGACCTTGAAGGGATTTTTTTGAGCATTTGTAGGTGTATATTTTTCTCCTCGGATTTTGTACTTCTCTTACTGCATCGTTTTTGTTGCATTTTGGGGCAGACGGCTGTTTCTGAGAAAGATGCTTCCTCTTTCGTGCCTCACACCTCTGACTTTCGCAGGATCTATGCTCGAAAAGTTTCTAAGTGCAGAATACTCTAGCCTTGCAATCTGTGAAACCTATTATGAAATTAGGCATGTTCGAGTAATTACTGTACCTTAATTGAGCTATGTATGAATGGCTGGATTTGCCTCTTTTTAATCCACTTTCAAGCAGTATAGGATCACTATCAGCAGAATAATGAGGTGATATGGTCCATTATCACAATACTGCCGATCCCAGATATGACTGTGGCCTCAGTCTCTGCAATTTCCTCAACTATCACTCCAAACCCGTCCTTTGAGAAGAATATTATGGATATAATGAAATGGTGGCGTCTGGCGAATCATATAACTAGGGCTAGTAGAGAGGGCTTTAAACTAAATAGTGGGGCGGGGGTTCACGTGAGAGGAGATTTGGAAAATTAAAGAGAAAGGACAGGGCAGTAGTGTGGGGTTGCAATACGGATAGTGATAACCAGAGTGTGACAGGAAGGGTCAGAGCGTACAAACATAAGGGCGCACCAGCAAATAAGATCAGCGTAGGGAAAATGGTAAAAAGACAGAATTAAAGGCTCTTTATCAGATACATGCAGCATTCTTAACAAAATGGATGAATTGATAGCATAAAAAGAAATAAATGAGTATGATACGATAGCCATTACAGAGACATGATTGCAAAGTGATCATGGCTCGGACCTGATTATTCAATGGTGGGTAGGAACATAGGTGCAGAAGTAGGCCATTCGGCCTGTCCAGCCTGCTGCACCATTCAGTTGGATCATAGCTGATCATCTACTTCAATGCCACTTTGCTGCACTATCCCGATATCCCTTGATGTCATTAGTATCTGGAAAGCTACCAATTTCTGGTTTGAACATGCTCAATGGTTGAGCTTCCATAGCCCTCTGGGGTAGAGAATTCCAAACATTTACCACCCTCTGAGTGAAGACATTCCTCCTCATCCCAGTCTTAAATGACCTGCCTCTCATTCTGATACTGTGTAACCTGGTTCTAAACTCAAAAGCCACAGGAAACATCCCATCCACATCTACCCTGTCGAGCCCTGTAAGGATTTGGTAAGTTTCAATGCGATCACCTCTCATTCTTCAAAACTCTAGAGAATACAGGCCCAGTCTCCTCAATCTCCCCTCATAAGACAATATTACCATCCCAAGGATTAGTCTGATGAACCTCTGTTGCACTCCTTCTATGGCAATTATAGCCTTTCTTAGATACGGAGACCAAAACTGTACACAAACTCCAGGTGCAGTCTCACCAGGGCTCTATACAATTGCAGCAAGACACCTTTACTCCTGTAGTCAAATCCCTTTGCGATGAAGGCCAACATGCCATTTGCCTTCCTAATTACTTGCTGCTCCTGCATGCATAGAAAACTAGTATAAAATGTAAAAGCTTCTGTAAGTATATAAAAAGGAAGAGAATAGCTAAAGTAAGCATTGGTCCCTTAGAGGGTGAGACTGGGAAATTAAGAATGGGAAACAAGGAAACGCAGATACTTTGAACAAGTATTTTGTTCCTGTCTTTGTGGTAGAAGACACAAAAAAGCATCCCTGGAACAGTCGAAAACCTAGAGGCAAAAGGGAGGGTGGAACTTAAAAAAATAACTATCACTAGAGTTACGTGCTAAGTGCAGGATTTTATGTCCGCAAATTGGGCAGGCCGATCCACACACACACCCCACCCCCCCTCCACCACCAACGGCCCCCATCCACACGCCCCCACTGCCTTCTCCATTTTTCGGTAGTTGCATGGTATGACATTGGGAGTAATTTATGCCAGGTATGAAGAAGTACCACAAGGGAGCATGAAAAGGCCTGCAAACAGGACCATGACTGCACGTAGTAGCAGAGTCTGTTGCTGAAGGTGGCAACATTTGGATGTTAGTACACTTTCTTTTGTCACAGTTTTCAGGCCTTTGTAACAAATAAGGTGAGAGTGAGAGGGCACAGTGCCCTGTAAATTGATGGCTATGACCGACTTTCTTCCAGTTCATGGTCTAATCCAGCTCCAGCCTGAAGTCCTGCCCTGGATGCCCGATTGGGTGCGAAGACCCCCCTTCCCAATGCTAATTGGCCATCTTCCTGCTGGGCGGACACTAATTGGCCAGCCATCCCAACATGGCAACATGGCGGGCAAGCAGACCACACACTTCCAATTCCTCCTCCCTCACTCCATCCGCCTCTCTCACCCTGCCGGAATCTGTAAAATTGCAGGCCCTAGGAAACCTAATGGGACTAAAGAGATAGCAGCTGCATTGTTTGTAGTCTTCCAAAATTCCCTAGATCCTGGAAAGGTCCCAGGGATTTTTTTATTGAAATGTAAAAGATGCTAAGGGGGATTGACTGGGTGGATGATAGGAGGAAGATGCTGGTGTGACGACATAGTGTTTGCGCTCAACATTACTCCAGATTTCCTCAGCAAGTATCTGGACATGTCAGGGGAGACCTGCCTTTACTTCACAAGGCAGGTTGGCACGGTAATGTACCAACTGATGTACAATGGCTTGCAGATAACAATGGGAACGAGAGCCAGTCTTCCTACATGAGTGAAGGTTATCACAGCATAAAACTTGTAATGCACCTGATCACAACACTCACAAATATCTAGCAAGGGTGGAATGCTGCGTTTGCAAGAGGGCTAACCCTTACCTTTGCTGGGTGGAATTCAAGCATTAGCTGGAGGGTTCCCTCAAGCCTAAGACACCAAAGAAGAGCATCAAAGCCCCTATGTCAACCTGTACCGAAGAAAAGCATGTTCCCAGTGATGTCTGTAAGGACCCACGACTTTCGTGCTCCTGCCATTGCAGTTTCAATTTGGGGCCCGGATTTTCCACAACAGAGATGTAGAGAGAGCAGAACTTCAATCCACCCAGCGTGGTGACTGTTGACCTCACTGGGGTTAGTCTCATTTGAATAACGTACATGAGCTCCAGGCATTAAAAGACCCACAAAAACCTCTTTTTTTCCCCTTTTTATTCATTCTCAGGATGTGGACATCAATGGCAAAGCCAGCATTTATTGCCGATCTCTAATTTCCCTTGATGAGTTGGTGATGATTATCCTCCTTGCAGTTAGCTACAGTCTGTATCATGAAAGTTCTGTTGAGTTTTGCTGAAAAAAGAGACATGTTGAAGCTTTTCGTCCTGCACTCATCAGGACACTTCGCAGGAATACCAATATAAGGGAAAAACAACAATTTATACTGTATGTGAAGAGAGCGCTGATTGGTTGGCAAGTGAATTCTGATTGGTAGAGGCATTGCCATGGAGAATGCACCAGTGATGATGACTGACAGTTAGTTGTCAAGCATTGTTTGAAATTTAAACCAGGCAGCTTGACCCTGATTGATCAAGGCATTGCCCTGAGGAATGAGTCAGCGAATGGCTGTGATTTATTTTGTTTAGCTGAAACAGGAACAATGTGTGTACATATTCTTTCTTCTGCAAAGAACAGGGCCCTGTGTATTAATATATGTAGCCTCCAGCACACATAAATGCATCACACTGTGAGCCCAGTTGACAATCTTAAATTGATTGTCAGCGTAATTCTTAGTGCACTGAGGATTATTTGGCAAATGTTGTCCAATCAGAGAGTCACATCTAAATGCTGGACACTGTGCTTTGAGTTTGGCAGTGGCTGGGACATGCTGTGGCGCAAATTCAAACCCAAAATGAGGAGAGATGTTAGAAATAATCTTTGTACACAGGGTTTTTGAAGTAGCAAAATCTTTACTACAGGAAAGAGTTGAGACTGTTACATCTTTGAAAGGATAATTCATTAAATATTTGAAATAAAGAAGGAGGCAGTGCAACGGGGAGAGCGTGAAAACTAGGATTAGTTTCATGTTGCTCTAGCAAAGAGGTGACTGAGTAAATGGCCTCTGTGCTGTGTTGTTCCATAAAGATGAGGGTCCTTTAAACACCTTAAGTAGATACTGATTGTTCAAATTATTGGGAGTTTCACTGGATTGATGGCTGTACATATGGACAATTAACATTGAACTATTCACCTAATAGTAATAAGCTTTTAATCTAATGCAGATTTAAAAAAATATTGTAAGCAGTTCATATAGGGTTGCTTGACATCATCCAGGACAAAGCAGCGTGCTTAATCGACACCTCTTCCAACAGTTTCAAATTCACTCCATTCACCACTGATGCACCTTTGCAGGAGTGTGTACTATAAACAAGATGCACTGGAGCAACTCACCAATGCTCCTTCGACAGCACCTTCCAAAAGCATGACCGCTGTGCCCAGAAGGGCAAAGGCAGAGGATGCAGAGAAAAACCAGCAGCTGGAAGTTCCCCTCCAAGTCACACACCATCCTGACTTGGCACTGTATCCCCATTCCTTCACTGTTATTGGATCAAATCCTGGAACTCTCTTCCTAACAGCTCCAGATGGACTGCAGCGCTTCAAGAAGTCAGCTTCCCACCACCATCTCATGGGCAATTGGGGATGGGTATCTAGTGATGACCTTGCCAGCAATGCCCACGTCGCATGAAATAATTTTTTTGAATGGTGGCCAGTATTTACAAGCCGTAATCAGTACTAAGACTAAAGCAGCATGATCATTTTTTTTTGTGTTGCTGTAGTTATTTAAGTAATCAGTGCAAATAAAAGCATAACAAATTCAAAATGTTTGTGCAGGACCCTGTTTTAAATGCAACTTGGCTTTTGCTTGATTTGGCTGCAAGTTTGATCATTTTTGGCCTCTCACTGAACAAACTTTGGTAATTGTTCGTGAGATTTAGATTAAACACAGTAACCTTGACAAAAAATTGGGTTTTGAAAACTAATTCTTCCTTGGTGATTTATGTGTTTTTCAGCATGTGAGAAAGAAATAAGGCTTGTTTGCCAACAGTCATCAGAGCAGGAGCTACAACCTTTCAAAGAGAAGATGGAAGCATTTATTCAAGATGGTAAGTGTAATACACATTTTCATACCACTCGTGTACTGGAAAACCACAGAAATACAAATCACATTTCCAGATTTCATGTGACATTTTTAGTGCAGCTTCAACTGATGTTCATGTGATATAAAAGCTGAAAATTGCTCATTGTTTCCTGTAAGTATCTTAAATACATTTCCAGCCATGTAATATGACAGTATTTGACCATAATTCACAGGTGACATTGTCTCCTATAGACGTATCCAATCACACTAGCTTATGGAGATGCCCAATGTGAATCTTAACTTACATTTTGATTCTGCATCACAATCAGTGCTGGATTTATCTTGTTGCAGTTCTGAACCCAAAGGTACTGTAAGCTGCTTCTGAGTGGGGGATTCACCATTACCCCCCACCCCAGCTCCCTACCCACCTCCCAACACCCCAACAAACAAAACTACCTGGGGCCAGCAAATCTCTCTAGGGTAAAAGTTTAAAAATGTTGCTCTCTTAGTGAGATGAGAAGGAGCGAGTTTGCCCCTCCAAGACCCTTAAGGAAAATCTGTGCCTCTGTTGCCCTTGCCTTCCACAATCAGCAGCTGTGCCATGCTTGCAACTAGCATGGCTGGTAGAAGGCTGCTAACTTTCAATGAGGGGAGCGCAGATAGCCTTGGAGGACACCTTTGAGCTGCCCTAAGCCTTGAGGGTCTGTCTCCAGGCGGCACCAGCTCAGCATGGGCAGTCTGGGCTGGCAGGTTGAGAGGCACCAGGAAGGGCACTGGTGGAATGTCAACAGTGGGAGCAGAAATGCTGTCATTATGAAAGAGGACGTCTCCTTCGTACTATAAGTTGCCATTGGCCTCACCAGGATGGCACTTCAGCATTCCTAATTTATAATGAAGACAGATGTGAGAGCCTGCATGCACTGAGCACTGTGATCCACACCCACAATGACAGCCTGCGTGGCAGCAACCAATGTCTCACAACCTCTACTTGAGCTTCCAATACAGCACCTGAGGCATCGGGATAATCCCACCGGTTCTGCAGTGGAAGCTGAGAGTGTGGCCACCAGATGCTCCCATCAATGTTCAGTTTGGAAGTGCTGTCATGGAGTTGGTAATCATTCCCATGCTGGCAAGAATGGGCTCCAAGCTCCATGCAATGCCCTCTGCCACGTTGCAGCCAGAGTCCTCAATGCTCCTGGACACTGACGAGGAGACGTTCCAGCAAGCCTCCCAATGCCCCAAGCATCTCATCTCATATCAGTGTGCATCGTCATCAGTGTTGTACTGTAGACACCCCATCAATATCCTCATCTCAGTCACTTGCAGCAGAATCCATCTGCCCCCTTGCCCTCCTGGGAGCTGGCAAGTGAGCTATTCTTCCCCCCTGGCCTAGCTTCAGTCCACTGCCACCCACAGACACGCCATGTCCAGAGTCGCCACGTCCAGACTCGCCACGTCCAGACTCGCCACGTCCAGACTCGCCACGTCCAGACTCCGACTCTGTACTACCCAACAGGTTCTCACTGTGCACTACCTGAGCCGGTGGCTGTGAGTAAAAGACCAAGCGATGGTGCATTCTCATCACTCTCATGGGGTAGCTCTCCCTCCTCCTGCCTCTGCTCAGGTTGTCCAGGCAGTAGCTCTTCTGTATTTAAAATTATAAGCACAAGGGGAGGGTTGGGGTGAAGGGGTGGGTTGGTGGGGGAGTGGGTGGGGAGGAAAGCAGGACTTCCACGGTCACTGCATCTTCAGTTTCCACTTGATGTTACATCTCAGGATGAGTGTGAGGGTGGGGAAGGAGCGTAAGACTTTCATTTACCACCCTGGTCGGCCTTTACTGCGTGATAAGCCGCTCCCTTCTGGCTCCATGATGTGGCAAGCCATCTCTTCCAGGGGTCTCAGGCAATGGATTTGTGAAGACCCCTCTCCTTGATTGCAACCTTCTGCAATAGAGAGAGCAAAGTGCCAGTGGGTGCAACGCTTGGGTGATGTGCCTGCCAATGCTGAATCGTTGGAGATACGTGGAAGCAGGGAGAGGTGGGTGTGATGCTGGCAGCAATAGTAAACCTATGTGTGATACTCTGGGGCCTTCCAGTCTGCTCCAGGAGGTGTTTTTAATGTGACACCGTCACGCACCAGGTTGCTGCTGGCTAGCCTGACAGCTCACCCGCCCTTTGACAGGTCTTGTTCTTCCCCCTGCAGGGGCCCCAGGAATCCTCCTCACCAGGCAAACCTGGTGGGGAGCCAGTTTAGTCACCGACCATGTGACAGGTTGTACTGGCTACATGGTACCAGCCGCACGATATCCAGTTTTCCTGACCTGGCCATTGTTAGGATGATGCAAATAGTGAAAGGGCAAAACTGGATTCTGTTGTTATGGCCGTAATTTACCTAGGTCCAAAAAAGATCTCTATTACTCAAAGTACTAATTGAAAGGATAGCATTAAGAGGTCTGTAATTCTAGTTTAGTTCGTTATGATCCCTGTTGATACCGATACCTTTAAAAAGAAAACAAAGGAATTCCCACAATGCCAACCAAAAGAAAACAAATGGACAAGATTTCACCTTGTAAAACTTTTACTGTAACAAACCAACTAGAATCAACATAATTCAAACACCAAGTAATGCGGGAAGGATATTTCAAATAAAAAGGTAAATTTCACTTTAAATAGTCAATAAAATGAAGATATGCCCCACGTAGATATAAGCACATTCATTATTTCCAGCATAAATGTTGGACCATGTGCAATCTAACAGTCTTTTCAACTCAGCATCCACTATGTAGGATCTCTCAGTTCCAACTCAATTGTTTCAGCCCTTAAGTCACATTCACCACCATTCATATTCCATCCGAAGTCCCCAGACACGGCTACCACCAACAACGTGCATGTGTACTAACCCTCTCTCACTTGGGTCACAACAGTCCTGATGATGCAAAATCCCCAGAGGGGATTCTCTTCTCTGACCCCTTTAAATTGTCTGGTAGACCCTGGAAACACTGACAGAGCAGCAATTGTTCTTGCCCAGTCCACAATCCCTTCCACTTTCTTTCTTTAATTCTCTGTTCTTTACAACTGTATAAAGCACACAGTAACACAGGGCAGAATGTTCTGGTCAGTGTGTGGGGGCGGGCCCCGCACGCCGATGCGTAAAATGACTCCCGGTGACGTCGGGCGTGCGTCCCAACATCACCACCCGTCATTCCGAGCTTCAATTCGGCGGGTGCACACTGGAGTCGACTGCGCGCCCACCGAGCTGTCAAGGGCCTATTAAGGTCATTTATCAACTAATTGAAGTACTTGTCAGGGCTGCCCATTCGACCTAAAGGTTGTCGTGCAGGCGAAGAGCCCAGGCTGCCTTTGCATTTTTCATGGAACCTCATCCACAGGTGGGATGAGGTTTCATGAAGGGTTTATGATTTTAATAAAAAATTTTATTAAAATTCATAGACATGTCCCAGCTCGTGTGACACTGTCACATTAATCTCCCTGAGGCATGGAACTACAGCAGAGATTTCTGCGCTTTTTCACACAAGCGCTGGCCTGAATTCTCCCTCCTCCCCGTCTGCACAGGTACCGCTGAGCACTTCCAGGTGCGCGTCACGCTGAGAGGGCCACCCACATAAAATGGCGGTGCGCAGCCAATTGCGGGCGGCACTCAGCTGCGCGCTCGCTCCCGCCCAGCCCACCCAACGGGGAGAAAATTCTCCCCACAGTCTTTGCTTCATTCTCAGAGACCTCCTTCAATGCCAAGAACTGTTCAAAGATTGCCAAACAAAAAATTGTTTCATTCAGAGAGAACGTTGCATGTTTCCTCTTTACCCAAATTCTCACTGTTTTTTGAACTGCCAAATGGAAAACACTGACTGACACAACCCCACTGCAGTTAGCTTTCTATTTACCCTTTGCTTCTTAGCTGTTGATTCCCATGGCAACCCCAGGTCCTGTGGACATTTGTTGGAACCTAACAATGTCATAATCAGGAAACCATTTAATCCTCTTTCAGAATACTCCCCAGCCCACTTTGGTCTTAAAGGGACATTGCACAAAAAGAAAATAGTGCTGCCCAAAGCACATGGATCATCACAAGTTGTTCAGAGTATCAGTCACCATTATGCTTTGGATAAATGAAAATTTCTCAGAGTACAAAATGTGTCTTAACAAAAAAGCATTTCTTTAGTTGCTTCATTAGAAAAGCCTCTAATTGATATTAGGAGTTATTGATTTTTGTATTGTAGAATATTGTATAAACATCAAAATCAAAAGCAGCTTCAAATGACCAAAGCAACAACTTTAATAGCACAACCATATTCATGGTATCAATAATCTCTGGGATTACTGATTCATCACCATGTTGTTTCTGGCATGTGATCCATTTAGTGTTCTAGTATTTCCAGACAAACCAATATTGCCTTTTAAATCTGTTTGCTCAATCTATCTTCATGTATGTGTGCTGTAAATCTCCCTAAAGGAGATAAACATAATTACCACTAACATCATAGTCGCATAGCTTCTGTATGTGGATTGTACATTCCCATAAAACTAACAGGGATTCTCCAACTGAAAGCTTGTAAATGCAATATACACACAGTGTGGATGCCAAATCAGCACATAAACAATAGTCGTTGTTTGAAATGGTACAACTAAATTTACAGAAGTACACTTGTGTACGGATGAGGTTTTTTTTTGAATAATTACAATACTTCTGTCAAGAAATGTTTGTTCTTTTGTTTATTAAAAATAAATCATTTACAGTTAGTTACTGGTGTACCATATCTTTCGTAGGTGCAAATGCTAATCTGTATGTGTTACTCACAGGCAAATACCTTGGCACGTTGACTGTGTTACAGAATGAGATATGAAAAATACAAATTTAGTTTAATCAGCTGGATTTTGAGCAGGTCTGTTAGCTACAGGCTATATTTAATTCACACAGTAAACTTCAGTGCAGTTCAAGGTATGTTGATGCCAACAATTTTATTTTTATACAGCCTGTAGAAAAATAAAAGCAAGGCAGCAATGTTATGAATTCCAGTTTGAAAGATATTTATTGACCATGAGTGTTTGTGCGATAAGTGTAATCCCGTTCTAGAAAAAATTGAATATTACGTTGTAAAAACTTAAAAATGTAGAGCAGGTTCAGGCTGAACGATCACTTTTTCATCTATTTAAATTTTAGGTATGCTAACTTGAATAAAAAATAAGACCTACCTTCGAACAATTAAAACATGACCAGCATTACATTGGATAACACCCCCCCCCAAAAAAAACAGGCGTGGAGATGGGATTAACCTGCACCCATTCATTACATTGTAGACAGCATGTTAAATTCATGCTGCCTTGTGTTTTATATGATTGTTGCATGCAACCAGTGTTCATCAGCTGTACCCATCAGCAAGGGGCCCAGTTTCACAGATTGCTAGCATTATTAAAGGCAACCAGCAGCTCTTAAAGGAGAGTTTCACTGTGGCTGCAAGAAGTGAAGAGAGTATTTTGCCAACTAAACCTCTTCTGTAATATATTGAAGAATAGTTGAACGAGCAAGAGGACTAAGGATAGGTTGTGTGGCTCAAAGATAAGTTCAGGATCACGTTATAATGCCAATGAATAATCTGATTGAGCCTGAGAAAATGACCAGGCTGGTCAATGAAATTGGTGGGAAGGACGTGGAGTTTGCAAAAGGGAGGCAGTTTTAATCTGGAAGAAATTGGGGTTCATCCGGGATTTGAAATCAAACAAGTATCTTGAGAGCTTGAAAGTGTTAAAAAGTTGAGGGGTGGCGGAGGGATGGGGTCGGATGTGACCAATTCACGTGTGGCATCCAACCCCATTCCTGGGGCAATGTCACCGAGGCGTGGTACGCAGAGGGTGAGAAATTCAGCTGTCACCTGGAACATGCGCAAAATCAAAGATGTGTTAAGAATGCACCTGATCACATGGAGAGGCAAGTGCAATCTTTGATCACGTGCCTCAGTTTAACATGTGAGACCAGGGACAACTCTGCCTCGTGCTGTTGATTGACAGCAATTTGGGCACAGGGAGCTGGAAATGAAATGTCACTGATGCCATTTAAAGGCAACCTGCACTCTTTAAATAGATGGTCCACTTTGGCGACAGTGGGATGTTCTATCTCCAGTGAAAAATGGACAGCAGAGGTAACCCCTGATTCTCCACTGCCGTGCTGGAGGTGTTGGGACAGGGATGCTACTACCTCCTGATGGCTAAAGGATTTCCGGGAAAGTCATGCAGCATCAGTGCTCAGAGGTGGCATAGCAGGTGAATGCAAGGATCTCAAGGATCTAACTGCAATGGCACAGAAAATCCCATGATCTTACCAGAGCTTCCAAGGTAAGATTCCTATTCACACCTCTTAGCCTCCGCTTAGGTCTGCACCTACACTTCATTGAAGCTCCTTCTGTTGTTCCTGGCACAATGTTCATGTGCTATTGTCCTGACAATCACCCTGGTTGCCACATTAAGCATTGACTGTGTTTGGGTCCCTGATAGAAGTTATGAGCCAGGTGTTTATGGGACAATATTTGGCCTGAAGCAAACAGCATCTGATTCGCTGCTCTAGGTGGAAGAAAAGGGCAGTTGAGGAATGAAGCAGAGCAAAGGCATCATGACTACTGCCAGGGAACCAGGCGTTATCCACTGCCACTGATCAGACATCGTCTTCACATCTACAGAGTGAATGCCCTTTCTGGCGATGATCATTCTGGGGTCTTCATTTGGAGCATGCAAGACATTCTGGGGGAGGTGGTGGTGTAATGGTAATGCCACTGGACAAGTAATGCAGGGGCCCAGGCTAATGCTCTGGGGATCTGGGTTCAAATCTCACCATGGCAGTGGGTGGAATTTAAGTTCAATTAATAAAACTGGAATATAAAGCTAGTGTCAGTAATGGTGGCTAAGACAACTATCATTGATTGTTGTGAAAATCCACCTTGTTCATTAATGCCCTTTAGGGAGGGAAATCTGCCATCCTTACCCAGTCTGGCCTACATGTGACCCCAGACCCTCAGCAATGGAGTTGACTCTTAAGTGCTCTCTGAAGTAGCCTAGCAAGCCACTCATTTCAAGGGCATTTAGGGTTGGGCAACGAATGGTGCCCTTGCCAGCAATGCCCATGTCCCATGAAAGAATGAAAAAAAAGTTCTGTGTTTAACTAATAATTCTCTGGGAGGCCAGCAATTTGGGCAAATCCTAGGGCACTATCTTGATGCTTGGAAACCTCCTCTGCGAAGATGAAGGTACTGTTCCTTTGCTGAAGAGTACAGCTATTAACCTGCACTGTAAACTCATAGATATTCATTGATGCCCTTTAGGGAGGGAAACCTGCCATCCTTACCCAGTCTGTGGAGTTCCACAGGGGTCAGTGTTGGGACCACGACTTTTCACTTTATACATTAATGATCTAGATGAAGGAACTGAGGGCATCCTGGCTAAGTTTGCAGATGATACAAAGATAGGTGGAGGGACAGGTAGTATTGAGGAAGCGGAGAGGCTGCAGAAGGATTTGGACAGGTTAGAAGAATGGGCAAAGAAGTGGCAGATGGAATACAACATGAGGAAGTGTGAGATCATGCACTTTGGTAGGAAGAATAAAGGCATAGACTATTTTCTAAATGGGGAGAGAATTCAGAAATCTGGAGTGCAAAGGGACTTGGGAGTCCTAGTCCAGGATTCTCTTAAGGTTAACTTGCAGGTTGAGTCGGTAGTTAGGAAGGCAAATGCAATGTTGGCATTTATTTCAAGAGGACTAGAATATAAAAGCAGGGATGTGCTGCTGAGGCTTTATAAGGCTCTGGTCAGATCACATTTAGAATATTGTGAGCAATTTTGGGCCCCGTATCTCAGGAAGGATGTTCTGGCCCTGGAGAGGGTCCAGAGGAGGTTCACGAAAACGAACCCAGGAATGAAAGGCTTAACATATGAGGAACGTTTGAGGACTCTGGGTCTATACTTGATGGAGTTTAGAAGGATGAGCGGGGATGATTGAAATTTACAGAATACTGAAAGGCCTGGATAGAGTGGACGTGGGGAAGATGTTTCCATTAGTAGGAGAGACTAGGACCCGAGGGCACAGCCTCAGAGTAAAGGGAAGACATTTTAGAACAGAGATGAGGAGAAACTTCTTTAGCCAGAGAGTGGTGAATCTATGGAATTCATTGCCACAGAAGGCTGTGGAGGCCAGGTCATTGAGTGTATTTAAGACCGAGATAGATAGGTTCTTGATTGGTAAGTGGATCAAAGGTTACGGGGACAAGGCGGGAGAATGGGGTTGAGAAACTTATCAGCCGTGATTGAATGGCGGAGCAGACTCGATGGGCCGAATGGCCTAATTTCTGCTCCTATGTCTTATATTCCTGGTGTCAGCCATTACAGACAAGAGTTACCCTGAGGCATAGAAATTGAGGCCACAGTTAAGAGTATTTGTGTGCATGCAAGGGGCATAGCTCAGTCAGTCGTACTGCTGAAGAGTGCCGGACATACTACTACCCACTCAGGCTGAGCTAGAGGAATCCTATTGTGGAAAACTCAGCTGTAAACCCTCGCTACACTATGCTGTCCTTCACCCTCTTGTGCCAGCGGCTGCAGGTATATTCTGTCCTGCTTGCAGCTGGGTCCTCTTCCTCTTCCTTCAGTGCCAATGGGCAGACCCGGAAAAGTATCCACTGTATTACAATAAACAAGCTGACATCCCTGCAGAGGCAAAATGCTAAAGCTGCAAAAAAAAAAGCCACATTCCAGAACTTTTCCATAAAATTACCTTCACCACAAAAGACAGACGCACTCCTCCAAGCCCACCAGCACCCTCAAACAATTAACCAGAGACTTAACTGTGTGCAGCTGAACTTGTCTCTGAGGTGTCAGCTGTGGCTCAGTTCATAGCACCCTCGCCTTTGAATCAGAAGGTTGTGGGTTCATGTCCCACTCCCGGAAAAAAAAAGTCAAGAACTGTGAATGTACTCGAAAGAGTTGAACTTGTCTCTATATGTATCGCTGATCCAGCCTAGCTGCTGGCTGTTGCTGCCAAGAAATCCCTGGGCAATCATAGGAACCTACAAATCTAATATTAGCACAGTTGTGTTTCAGAAAAGCATCTTTCAGGAGGTAAAGGATCCTTATTTATATATTCCAATTGCCTCAGCACTCCAATCATGTGACTACCAGGGAAGGCTACACTAGATTAATTATGTAACCGATAATTGAGGTTGCCCAGACCAATATGATGACCGCTGAATTTCCAGGGAAGATCGGAAAGGGGGGTGGGGGCACCACTTCTTGTTGCTGTTGTTGCGTCTACTTCGCACTCTGCACTCAGGCCTGCACAGCTGAGTTCCCCCCAAGAGTCTCTGCCATTTTGCTCCTTTCTCTTGCATCTCCAGTTATATCTCTTTTGCTTTCTCTATCCAATCTTTTATTCTCCATCACATCTTTTTCTCTAACTCAGCTTGCAACTCTTTAGCTCTGCCAAATCGTGCCATTTTTCAATTCGTTTAATTGCTACCAGATTAACTTTTTTTTTCATTTTCCATGCAATTCTACCTTAAACATCACTCTTTTGTTCCTTGTCTCTCTGCTCATACTAGGGGGAATGGTAGTGCTACATGGTGTTGGTTACAGTTCGGTAGATCTGAAGAAATCTTCATAGTCATACGTGGGTTAATTGTAAGTCTTTCTTGACTCTTAGAATGATTTACAAATATACAGTTAAAGGGTACAAGTTAGGAGCTATCTCCATGCTTGCTGGTACACACGTCTCTGTCCAACACTAGACTGACCCTGAGTGTGGGTCATGCGCTTTCTTCCATCTTAACCCTATATGTGCCAGACCCTTATACTACAGGTAGCCTAGTGGGTGTGTTATGGGATGAGTAATCTAGGACTAATGGTTGAGAGAAATGAGTTCAAATCCCACCATGACAGCTGAGAAATTTAAATTCAGTTAATTAAATGTGGAATTAAAAAGCTAGTATTAGAATTGATGACCAGATTGTTATAAAAATCCACGTGGTTCACTAATGGCCTTTAGGAAAGGAAATCTGCCATTCTTACCTGGTATGGCCTACATGTGACTTGAGACCCATATTAACGTGGTTGGTACTTAACTACCCTCTGAAAGTGGCCTAGCCACGCATTTGTATTCAGAAAGGTGGCTCAGCAACACTTTATTTAGGGAAATTAGGGATGGGCAATAAATGCTGGGTTTGACGGTCATATCCTATGAATTAATTTTTTTAAATCTTCATTTGCACGCCTCTCTATTCCTCTCACTCGTTTTAATACCCTTTTAAAAGCTCAAGTTGTTATTATTTTGAATGATTCAGCAAGTATTGTCCCAAGCATAGATATAAAAATGCTGCATACTCCCAAAGCATGATTTCAATTACATAGTAGTACTTAGCGAAATAACAAACTCTGCAATAAACAGCATCCCACTAGAGGCTTGTTTTTCATTGATTGCTCCCATTGTAGGTTTTCACTTACTTGTCTGCTTCTTTTTAAAATTTTAAAAAGCAGTATAATCCAGTGATGAACTTTAGAATCATTGTTTACTTGGCCAAAAATAACTTGTGCATTCCGTTCAACACTTTGGCTAGAGGCCTCAGTATTTATTCAGTATGGAAAGGCTATCTGTTGCCTGTTAATGTTTATCACACATATTTAACACAGCGTTCCGGCCTGAATTTTTCGCTCATTTGGCATGTGCGATCAGTGAGCCTGGGAGCAGTTGGGAAACACGGCTCCCGACCACGGTCGGCCCCGACCGCTGAAAAGCTCGGCGCTGTCAGGTTGGGGTCGGGCAATGACTTCGCCGCGGGCGTGGGTGAGCGCTGCCAGAGAGCCCCCTGACGGCAGATAGCGATCTCAGGGAGCTGCAAATAATAAAATAAAGCATATAAAAGCTGCAAAAAAAATGTCCATGCACCTGAAAGCATACCTCATAAAAATGCCGTTCCCCCAGATATTTATTTTTATTTTGTTTCCTGACGGAGATTTCATCCCGCCTTATGGACGAGGTTTCGTGAAAAATGAGAAGGCCGATTGGCCAGTCCGCCGACTGTAAGGTTGGACAGGTCACGGAAAATCGCACTGCGCCATTAATGGACTCAATTGCCCGTTTAATGGTTGACTGCTGTGCGCACCCACGGAGCGAAACATCGTGCGCGATGACATCGGGACGCCGCTCGCCCAACGTCTCCTCGGGCCATTTTGCACCCGATCGGGTCAGGCGCCTGCCCACCCACAGAACGTAAAATTCTGCCCTTTATGTCGATCCCAGAAGCTGTGAAACTGTTTTCTTTTAACCGGCCGCCTGTGGATATATCGAACATCTTATGTTATTTACGTTGAATACCTTTATACCAATAAATAAACATTTTATTTCAAGTTTTAGATTGAAATAGAAATAAAAGTTTTCCAACAGAAGTTTTGCATTCTGTCTGTACTCAATAATTTTGCTAACACCCTGTCCATGATATACAGCAGTGAATTGTAGGCTCAAGGCTTTTCTAAACATTGAAGTTTAGCCTAGGAATCGCCTACTCGCAATACGCTATGGTGCTGAAACTTGTCTGATCACTATATTGTTCAGTGTCCCCACAACATGAAATCCATCTCTGTCTGGGATACAACAGCATCATGATGTCAAATTCATAAATCCCTTTATCACAGATAATGGCAGAGTTCCTTCTAAATACTCCAATCCTGAGGGGCTGGAGTTATGGCCCTCTGCCAGCATGTTTCAAGGCAGGGTGGGGCTCTGCCAGCATGTTTCAAGGCGGGTGGGGCTCTGCCAGCATGTTTCAAGGCAGGGTGGGGGGAGGGCTTGTAAGATGCAGCACATGGCCTACCCGCCAACTTTGCACCTCCCCCAGACCCTGTCTCCATTTTCACAGGGTGGGGGCGGGGGTAGTTTGATGATGCCGGGTGGCCCACTCACCCTGGTGCCTATTGAGGCCTTTAAGTGGCCAATTAATGGAGAGAGACTCAGTCCAAGCTGGCAGCTTGGCAGCTTTTACTGGGTGAGCTAGTGTCAGGCAAGAAGAGAGGGAGGCCCTCCTTTGGAAGGCATCCTCTCTTCCCCTCAGAGGCACCCCCTCAAAGGTCATACCCCACTTTTAACCCTCCCCTCCGATCTCTAAAACCTAGTCTCCCTCACCCATCCCCTTGCTGGAGCCTGCCAACCCAGGTGCCACCGGTGCCCGGACTTACATTCAGTCTGGCTTCGTATCACCAACCACCTCCTCTTCAGGGACTGGCTGCAGTGGCCACCGCTCGAACCTGGGGCTGCTGGGTCTACAGAGTTGCTGGCCAATCCGATTGGCTGGCAGGTCTCTAAGGTGGGACTTCCTCCCCAGATGGTGATGGAAGTGTCACCCTGAGCCAATTAATGCCCTGCTGAGTGTAAAATGGCTTCCCAACCAACCTTTTAGCCTGGGGAGACAAGGAATGCAGAGCTCTGTCAAATCCAGCCCTAGATTTATGACATTACTGAAAATAATCACATTTGGTGATTTTAGTTTTAACCGTGAGCTGGCTGGTTTGTTTCTCCATGACAACTAACAGCTTACCTCAGTAACCTAAAAAAAGGTCTCTTCATGTCTCCCTACTAGGCAATCCTCACCGCAAATAGAGCTATGTATCTGTAAAACAACACAACTGTGCACAAGCATCCTCCATGGATTACCTCTAACTCCACAAGGCAATTCAACTATTTTTTTAAATTTTGTAGTTTTGGTGTCTCCACTCCCATCACCCAATGACTTGAGTGCCACCAGTCAAAGCCTGAACCTTGATGACTTGCTACCAAACGTCTGTGGGTATTTTTTGGACCTAAGGAGTGATTTATGGGGCTGCCAGGCAGTGCAGATATTACTGCAAAGGAGTTCATTGGACTCTACTAATGGACCTGCAGTCTACACCACGTTTTCGCAGAGGTTTTGCAATGCTATCATATGACCTTGATGCTCTGTTAACCTTCCTTTTACATAGGATATACTTGCCATTGAGGGAGTGCAACAGAGTTCATCAGCCCCATCCCTGGAATGGCGGGATTGTCTTATGAGGAGAGATTGAGGAAATTGGGCCTGTATTCTCTGGAGTTTCGAAGAATGAGAGTTGATCCCAGTGAAACTTACAAAATTCTTACAGGCTGTGACAGGGCAGGTGTGGACAGGATATTTCCCCAGGCCTGGGAGTCTAGAACCAGGGGACACAGTCTCAGAATAAGGGGCAGCCAATTAAGACTGAGATGAGGAGGAATTTCTTCTCTCAGAGGGTGGTGGATCTTTGGAACTCTCTACTCCAGAGGGCTGTGGAAGCTCAGTCATTGAGCATGCTCAAGACAGAAATCAGTAGATTTCTGGAGACTAATGACATCAAGGGATATGGGATAGTGGGGGAAAGTATTGTAAGAGGTAGATGATCAGCCCTGATCGGTTTGAATGGCAGAGCAGGCTTGACAGGCTGAAAGGCCTACTCCTGCTCCTAAGTTCCTGTGACAGGACTACAAAATTCATTGTCCAAATGCTGTCCAGTCAGGAGCTGACATCTCCTTAGCCTCGATTCAAGAACGTTCACTTCCTCTACCACTGACGCACAGTGGCAGCAGCCATCTACAAGATGCACAGCAGCAACTCGCCAAGGCTCCTTCGACAGCACCTTCCAAAACCGCGATCTCTAGCACCAAGAAGGACAAGGGTAGCAGCTGGTTGGGAACACCACCACCTGCAAGTTCCCCTTCAAACCGCACAACACCCTGACTTGAAAATATAATGAGAAGTGGTAGCATAGTAGTTTTGTCACTGGGCTAGTATTCCAGCGACCCAGGGTAATCCTCTAGGGACCTGAGTTCAAAATCCCACGACAGATGGTGAAAGTTGAATCCAACAAAAATCTGGAGTTAAAAGTCTGATGATGACCATGAAACCATTACTGATTGTTATAAAAACAATTCACTAAAGAACATTCACTAATGTCCTTTAGAGAAGGAAATCTGCTGTCTTTACCTGGTCTGACCTTCATGTGGCATGGGCAATAAATGCTGGCCTAGCCAGTGATGCCCACATCCCATGAATGAATAAAAAAAATATATATATCGCCATTCCTTCATTGTCGCTAGGTCAAAATCTTGGAACTCCCTCCCTAACATTTACACCACGTGAACTGCAGTGGTTCAAGAAGGCAGCTCACCAGCACCTTCTCAAGGGCAATTAGGGATGGGCAATAAATGCTGGCAGAGCAAGTGACACACACATCCTGTGAAAGAATTAATTTTTTAAAAATCATGCTGTAAATGGCCAACACCTATTAAGGGATACAATAGTCATTCATTTTAGGAAGGTTTACTCTTGGTGATGATTCTGAGGAGGTGACTGAGCAATGCTCAGGGACTTTTTATTTAATCTGAATGATCGAAGACCATAACTCAAAAGTACTCTCCATCCCGTGACCAATCCCAACCTTGACAGCTCTTTTCCAACTTCTCCAACTACTGTCAGCCTGTAACCGTGATCTTCCGGTCCTGCCGAAAAGTCGGTGTACTTTTGGCTGGTCCACCGCATCCCCCCCGGCAGAAACCCCGGCCTGCGTGTCTGCCCAGGATATTCCTGTTTCAGAGTCTGATGGGTGCCCTAGCTCCACTGGTGGTCGTTTGTTGCTGCTAATAATGAGCAACTTTTTCCATTGATATTATGAGGAAAATGAAGCAAAACTGGAGATTACTACAAGATGATGCTCTCAAGTACAGGCCACGCAGCAATCCCTTTACTTTTCACACAAACACTGCCAATCGTGGTCTCACTAAGTAGAATAAGGAAGAGTGGAATGGTGAGAGAGTAAGGCAAGGCTCAGGTGAAGGAGATTTTTTGTGAGCTTGTATGTTAACAGCTCTTTTATCTTCCTATTTACACCCATGTGTACACTTTATAAAGCCACAGAAGATGTGAAGATTTTCTCAGCATTATTTCAGAGTGCTCATGCCTTCACTTACCTTCTCCAACTTCGCTAAATTGTTTCCAGGAATGGTTAGCCGTCTGTGGGAGCACCAACTACTCCTGTTGACCGCACAATGCATCTGTGGGGCTTCTGGCCTTGAGCACAAAATAGTTTTGCTCTTGTTTCCCTTATTTCTGCCAACACTGAAACCCTATGTAAACCTTCGGGCCTTGATCATAGCTGACAGCCCAGACACTAGGCCACGTCCTGCAGTTCTCTTGCCCACTGCTGATTTTCATTGCTGTACTATTGCCAGCTGCCTAAACCACAAGTTCTGGAATTCTCTCCCAAAACCTCTTTGCCTCTCTACTTCTCTCTCTCCTCCTTGAAGATGCTCCTTAAAACCTTTCCTCTTTCACCAAACTTTAAACCACCTGCCCTAATATCTCCTCACATGGTTGCTGTCAAATTTTGTTTGATAACGCTTCTGTGAAGCGCATTGGGACAATTTAGTGCGTAAGAGGTGTGATATAAATTCAAGCTGTAGTTTTCCTTTTACAGTGCGTTTGCTTAATCTCAATCTCTTTGAAGACTTGGATTGTTTCCTGGCTGCAGCTAACTATGTTTCCCTCCATCACAATGGCTTGCATCCATTTAGCAGCAGGAGCCCCACACGATCCCAACTCAGGAAAATGCAGCAGAAAGATGTCGGTGGAAGAAGGTTTTGCCTTCTGCAATGTGGCTAGAAAAATCCCTACGATCCCGCTGCCGCAGATCCTGTGTTCCAGTTTAAAAGTGCAGCTGAGTGTTGAGGATGGCCAGAGCTGAATTTAAATCTGATTTGAACATCCTGATTGGACCCTTGCTGAATAAATGGGAAAATTCTACCCGTGCCACAGCAAAGATAAACTGGTCCCAAAATTCCATTCCTCTCCGACTTCAGTGCTTTTCAGTCTACGCGCTATTTAAAATACGTATGTTTATTTTCCCGTGCGCTGGCGCCTAGCCAAGTGTGCAAAGCCAATCTAAGGAGCCATCTCTGCGGTCCCTTTCTGACTTGGCAGCAGGATGTGGCACCTTGTGTGGCAATGGGCACCGAGCCACAATCTGTTTTTCAAATTTGCCCATTTAGAGGAAGTAACAATTGAAAATGACAATGACCCATGTGATCGAGTATCTGCTTTCAGGTCATAATTTGCTTGAAAGTATTTTTTTTTATAATTTCAAGAGTCACCAATCAAAACTCCTGCCACAATAATCAGTTGGACACACTAAAGCAATAAACATAAGCTCAGGCAGCATTTGTGTGTCGATGTTCAAGTTAGATAAAGTAGTACAGCATCGGCATAAGGTTCAGTAAATTTTGCCTCCAAAGAAGGGCAAACCCCATTTACACCCCAAAAATGCCTGAGTTCCACCAATTTCCGGTAAGGTTCCGGTATGGGAAGCTCCCAGCTGAGCAGGTACGGACTACTAATAGGGTGTCTTGCTTGCAATCTCCCTGTCTCTGACATATAGGACACCCAGTCCAGTCCACACCAAGAAAAACGGGAAATTGCTGGAAAAGCTCAGCAGGTCGGGCAGCATCAGTGCAGAGAGAAACAGAGTTAACGTTTCGGGTCCATATGACTCTTCTTCGAGTCACGCGGGCTCAGAATTATTACTGCACAGAAATGAAACATTAACCCTGTTTTTCTCTCTCCACAGATGCTGCCAGACCTGCTGAGTTTTTCCAGCAATGCCTGTTTTTATTTCAGATTTCCAGCATCCGCAGTATTTTGCTTTTACCGCACCAAGAAAGCCTGGGGTTTTGTGGGGGGCAGCTGTAAATCCCAGCTGTCCACTTTTGCAGCAGCGTGGGAATCTTTATGTTGCTCTAACTTGGACCTCAGATAAGGGACAAGAGGCCCAGCAGCAACTTCACCAGGGACAGTGCCAACCTAAGCAGCTTTCTCCTCCATCCCTGCCCCTCCACAGGGCAGGGATGAATGAACACAGAGCTCCAGCTTGCAGGAGGCAATACCTCTAACACAGGGTATATACACAGAGAGGATCAGCTTACTGGACATGACTGTGCACCAGTGCCTCAGGGGGCTCCGAGCTCCCTGTCAGGTAGTCACTGACACTTGCCACCTTCTGGAAGAAGACCTGCTGCCAGGTGGACCAGGTGGGCACACAGTGCCAGGGACGGCTAAGGTCGCCCCAAGCCTTTCATTTCTTCCGGGGATCCGCTGGTGATCTTTATAGGCTTTCGCAACCTGCCGCCTGCAGATGCATCTCGCAGGTGACAGGTGTCATGTTTGTGCGCTTCGCTATGGATGAGTCCATTCGAAATGGGTGGGCGTTCGGATTTGCTGCTCCAGCTGGATTCCCATAGGTCTGGGGAGTCATAGTTTGCATATACGTGGCAATCAAGGTGCCCCCCCAGATCTCTCAGGAGTATTAATCAACCATCACATTCCATCTATGTTCAGCAGGTTTCCAGCCGCCAAAAGATCATCATGTTGATGTACAAAGGGACCTGGGTGTCCTTGCACACTAGTCACTGAAAGCAAGCATGCAGGTGCAGCAAGCGTTTAAGAAGGTTTGTTGGCCTTCATTGCGAGAGGACTTGAGTACAGGAGCAAGGATGTCTCACTGCACCTATACAGGACCTTGGTGAGCCCACACCTGGAGTATTGTGTGCAGTTTTGGTCTCCTTACCTAAGAAAGGGTATGCTTGCCATAGAGGGAGTGCAGCAAAGTTCACCGCCCTGATCCCTGGGATGGCAGGATTGTCATATGAGGAGAGATTGGACCGACTAGGCCTGTATACACTGGAGTTTAGAAGAATGAGAGGGGATTTCATTGAAATGTTTAAAACTGTGACAGGGCTGGACAGACTGGATGCAGGGATGATGTTTCTTCTGGCTGGGTGGACTAGGACAAGGGGTCACAGTCTCAGGGTACGGGGTAAGCCATTTAGGACTGAGATGAGGAGAAACTTCTTCACTCAGAGGATGGTGAACCCATGGAATTCTCTACCACAGAGGCTGTGGAGACCAAGTCACTGATTATATTTCAGGAGGAAATAGATAGATTTCTGGACTCTAAAGGCGTCAAGGGGTATGGGGAGAGAGCAAGAGTACGGCATTGAGATAGAGGATCAGCCATGATCTTATTGACCAGCGGAGCAGGCTCGAAGGGCTGAATGACCTACTCCTGCTCCTATTTTCTATGTTCCTACGTCTATGCAAGATTCCTGTGTATTCCTATAGAACGACAGAAGTTTGTTGATGTGACAGCGAGAAAGGTATCAAGGACATCGGTCAAACAGAGGAACTAGCTTTAGAACAAAATGAGGTCAGGTTCACTAAGTAGAACGAACACATTAAATTCATGAGCAACTTTGGTGGAAGACAATGACAGCCATTGAAGATTGTGGAACATTTGGGCTAACTCTTCAAATGATGGGAACAAAAACGTGAACCAGGAGTTCATATATGTGCTTCAAATGATTTAACAGGCTGCGCGTTTGACAACGGCATTGATTTCCAACTGAACATTTTTAATATGTTGTTGAAGTTTGCCGAGCCCAATTGTTTAAATGTATCACAAATACGCTATCCCAGGAAAACCGCCACCAATAAATCTGGGTTTTAATCATCAAACATTCTCTTTCTTATTGATAACAATGCTGGCAAAGTGAAGCAGTCCTGTTTTCCACTTACCAGCTAGGTGGGAATTCTACTCATCACAGGGTTTGCGCTCGTGACCTTATCAAGCTCATTAGTAAACTCCTGGGGTCAGGCTCATTAGCATTTTATTGGCAGCTTCTCCCAGGGAGTCTGCCTGGAGGGGGCAGAGATTGGCTGCAGCAGGCCTGAGCGTGCCTGGTGGCCTCCTTCACATTGCTGGACACAACAGGAAATTTCTTTTTAGAAAAGAAATTGCCTTGCTCGATGCAATCACTTGCCCTGCGTTGGATAACATAGGTTTTCCGGCCATTTGATTTTTAAATTGCTCCCCTCTGCTGTACTTCTCACAAGGAAACACAAGGTATTCATTGTACTTAGTGTTTCCAGGGTGCACTTAATCTCAGATGAAGCATTGCCTTTATTTGCACTGTGTTTGAATAAAGCAGCCCGTATATATTTAAGTGACATGTTCAGCGTCTTCATAGCATCTGGTGGCAAACCCTCAGAAATGGCAAGGGCAGAGAGGTTGCTGATCGAATAGCTCCTAAAGACTTCTCTGTGGCATTCTGCTGAAATTGGATGAGGGAGTCAGCATAACTGCATTGGAAAATCTTTCTCCAAAGTGTTTATATTCCTCCGATAAGTTGTGTCTAGCATTTGATTTTTGAAGATGATGCTTTTGTCAGTATGTTGATGGATAGCGTGTGGCCTTGCCCACAGTTGGCGGCTGGATTGTTGTCTTAGGGGTGGAGTTCCTCCAGTTCTGGTCCAGCTCCAACCCAGGCAGCAGGGTCAGGTTCATTAATGCATAGCTCAGTCCACATGGGATTCCCACCACCAAGAGGGAGCCTGCCATGATCTGCAAGGAATAGGCTGCGGTGGGTCCACTTCAGCAGCAACAGAGGAAGTGGGGATAAATTCAGGAGCCCCAAAAGAGGCAGGATCAGCAGCCTTGACAGAGGTCCACATAGGTTAATCACAACAATAACTTTTGCATTCATATAGCACCCATAACATAGTATAACATTCCAAAGCGTTTCACAAGAGTTTTGTCAAATGAAATTTGACACCGAATCACATTAGGAGCTATTAGGCCAGGAGGCCAAAGGTTTGGTTAAAGAGTTAGGTTTCAAGAAACGTCTTAAAGGAGGTGAAATGGTGTTAAGAGGGAATTCCAGACTTTAGAATGTAGGCAGTTGAAGGCATGGCCACCAATGGTACAGCAATGAAAATTAGAAAGCACTAGAAGCCAGAAATGGAGAAGTACAGATACCTCGGAGAGTTGTGTGGTTGCGGGACGTTGCAGACATTGGGGCTGGGATTTTTAATTGCCCATGGCAGCAAGAACAGGAGTGAGCACGCTTTGAATTCGAAATTGAGTTTCCAGAGGGCGCGTGTCAGTGTCCAGGCTCTCCCAGGACACACTGCCATTTTCAAATTGAGGGTAGGGAGAAAGCCAGGAACCAACTCGCCTCCAGTTAACTGCCCATTAAGTTTCTTGAGGAGCTGGCTAACCGGCTGGGGAGGGCCAGAAAGTGATATTCAAAGCACGAGTCGCCAAACCCAAACAGCCTGGTCCATGTTATTGCAGCTGTCAGGTTCAATGTGGGAGCAATTAAAAAATTCCTTTTAACGACAAAATATTTTTTTGCCACTAGGTGTTTTGGTGTGAGTTTGGATGCAGCTACTTTTAGTTGGCCACTTCTCTGCATTGTGAGGCTGCTGTGGCCCTCCAATGTTCTACCATTTTTTTCTTTATTCCTTCAAGGGATGTAGATGTCACTGGCATGGCCAACATTTGTTGTCCATCCTTAATTGCCCTTGCTCGGCCATTTCACAGGGCAGTTAAGAGTCACATGCAGGCCAGACCAGATAAGGATGACAGATTTCCTTTCCTAAAAGACCATCAGTGAACCAAATGGGTTTTTATGACAATCCAGGGTCACCATTACTGAGACTAGCTTTCAATTCCAGATTTTTAAAATTTTATTTACCAGCTACTGTGCTGGGATTTGAACCTGGGCCTCTGAGTTATTAACAAAAAGCTACTGCGGATGCTGGAAATCCAAAACAAAAACAGAATTACCTGGAAAAACTCAGCAGGTCTGGCAGCATCGGTGGAGAAGAAAAGAGTTGACGTTTTGGGTCCACATGACCCTTCGGCAGAACTGAAGTATAGTTAGGAGAGAGGTGAAATATAAGCTGGTTTAAGGTAGGGGACGGGGGGAGAGAAGTTGAGGGTGGAGTGGTTGTAGGGACAAGCAAGCAGTGATAGGAGCAGATAATCAAAAGATGTCACAGACAAAAGGATCAAAGAGGTGTTGAAGGTGGTGATATTATCTAAGAAAAGTGCTAATTAAGAATGGATGGCAGGACACTCAAGGTACAGCTCTAGTGAGGGTGGGGTGGAAAGACTGACAAGGTATTAGTTGTAGATTTAAAAATAATGGAAATAGGTGGGAAAAGAAGAATCTATATAAATTATTGAAAAAAAAACCAAAAGGGAGGGGGAAGAAACGGGGTGGGGATGGGGGGAGGGGGATTTTAAGACCTAAAGTTGTTGAATTCAATATTCAGCCCGGAAGGCTGTAAAGTGCCTAGTCGGAAGATGAGGTGCTGTTCCTCCAGTTTGCATTGGGCTTCACTAGAACAATGCAGCAAGCCAAGGACGGACATGTGGGCATGAGAGCAGGGTGGAGTGTTAAAATGGCAAGCGACAGGGAGGTTTGGGTCTTTCTTGCGGACAGACCGCAGGTGTTCTGCAAAGCGGTCGCCCAGTTTGCGTTTGGTCTCTCCAATGTAGAGGAGACCGCATTGGGAGCAACGAATGCAGTAGACTAAGTTAGGGGAAATGCAAGTGAAATGCTGTTTCACTTGAAAGGAGTGTTTGGGCCCTTGGACGGTGAGGAGAGAGGGAGTGAAGGGGCAGGTGTTGCATCTTCTGCGTGGGCATGGGGAGGTGCCGTAGGTGGGGGTTGAGGAGTAGGGGGTGATGGAGGAGTGGACCAGGGTGTCCCGGAGGGAATGATCCCTACGGAATGCCGCCGGGGGGGGTGAAGGGAAGATGTGTTTGGTGGTGGCATCATGCTGGAGTTGGCGGAAATGGCGGAGGATGATCCTTTGAATGCGGAGGCTGGTGGGGTGATAAGCTTATATTTCACCTCTCTCCTAACTATACTTCAGTTCTGTTGAAGGGTCATGTGGACCCGAAACGTCAGCTCTTTTCTTCTCCACCGATGCTGCCAGACCTGCTGAGTTTTTCCAGGTAATTCTGTTTTTCCTCTGAATTATTAGTCCAGTGACAATACCACTACACCACCATCTCCCCGTGTCTCTTCTTCTGCAAAAAATTCTGACAGCTGGTGGAATTTGAATTCAATTAATAAATCTGGAATGTAAAGCTAGTCTCAGTAATAGTGACCATGACAACTATCGTCAGTTGCCATAAAGATCCATCTGGTTTGCAAATACCCTTTAATTACCCTTTAATACCCTTTAAATCTGCCACCCTTACCTGGCCTGGCCGACATGTGACTCCAGACCCACAGCAATGTGGTTGACTCTTAACTGCCCTCTGACATATTCAGTTCAAGGGCAATTAGGGATGGGCTTTTCCAGGGATGCCTACGCCCCAGGAACGAATAAAGAAAAAGAGCAACAGGCCCCTTTGTGGCGGCCATCTGCCTTTGCTACTAATTGGCCAGAGGGCCAGTTAGGGCATCTCTATTTGAAGATTGTATCATGGGGTCAGGACCTGGTGTAGTGTTCACTTTGTGTTTGATTATGTGAGTCTGGTAACTGATCGATGTTCACTGTACTTGATTGGTTAAGCCTGAATGTGGACTCAGAAAAATAAACAAACCGTCGAAAGAGCTGGAAGCCAGAGCTTGAAGCGTGGAGTAGACATTTTAAAGCACTGTAAATAAAGTTCTTACATGCATAGAAACTGGTGTCATTTCTGTATAGATCTGAGATATAAAATATGCAACATCTGGAAATTATTTGGGGGTGTTCCTAACCCTGAATTGAAAGTCAAGCACAGGGAGGGCAAGACCTTAGAGGCATATGTAAACAAGGGTGATGTTTTTTAATTGAGGTATTGGCAGACTTTGAGACAATGTATTTTTATGAACACAGGGGTGATAGGTGAATGGGACTTGGTACGAGTTAGAATACAGGCATCAGGGTTTTGGATGACTTCAAAAAGGGTGAAAGGTGAGAGGCGTGCTAGTTGAGTCGAGCGGTAACTGAGGCATGGATGATGGTTTCAGCAGCAAATGAGCTGAGGCAGGAGCAAATGCGGGTGATGTTCCAGAGGTGGAAGTAGGGGGGCTTGGTGATTGAGAGGATACGGGATCGGAAGCTCAACTCAGGGTCCGATAGGGTGCCGAGTTCACCAATGGCGTGGTTCAGCCCCAGCCAGTTGCCAGGGGAGGGCTGGGGTCAGTGGCTTTGGGAACAAGTTTTGTGGCAGGGACCAATTTCAATGGCTTCAGTCTTCCCAATGTCTAGTTGGAGAAATTCCTTCTCATTTAGTACAGGATGTTGGACAAGCAGTGTGACAAGTCAGAAGGATTGGAGGGGTTGAGTGAGGTGGTGGAGAGGTAGCACTGGATGTGGTCAGCATGCACATGGGACCTGACAGAAGATGGCACCATGGGTCAGCTCGTAGATGAGAAATAGGAGGGGGCCATGGAGAGATCCTTAGAATCTCCAGAGGTAACAATGCATGTGTAGAAAAAGAAACCATTGCAAGTGATTCTCTGATTGTGGCTGGATGGATAGAAATGGAACCAGGCGAAGGATAGTCTCACACATCTGGGCAATGGTGGTTAAGTGTTGGACGAGGATATTGTTGTCATCTATGTCAAAGGCTGCAGGCTGGTCAAGAGGATGAGGAGGGGAGAGTTGTCTATGGCCACAGTCACATAGGATGGAATTGTGGATTTAACGAGGGCCATTTCATACTGTGGCAAGGGTGGAAATTTCTCCATAAGGAAATTTACATAGGTAAATCACTGCTTGCTGAAGGGAGGAAGAGGAGGAGGCTGCTGCTACAATACTGAACATGCATTTGTATAGCACCTTTCATGACTTCGCAACGATGCATCACTCCCTCAGCACTGAATTGAAATGCCAGTCAAGATTGCGTGGTAGAATCCACAACCTTTATTCTTAGCAGCAAAAGCCCGACCATTGAACGAAGGCTGACACAAAAGCTTCCTTCATGAAGGCACCTAAGAACTGTTAACATTGATACATGGGGATAACTGCCATCTTTCCAATGGCAGCCATGCAAAGACACCAAAGACCCTGGACCACACACCCACCATCATTTGCAAGCAACACCCAGGGAAGGTATGACCAGAGGCAATCTTGGCAGAGGCAGCTAGGGAAGGAAATGCTCTCTGTCAGTGAAGCAGCAGGTAGTAGGAGATAATAAGAATTGCTATTGTTGAAAAGGAAATAAATATGAGTAGTGCAGTAAAGACTGTTCATCTAAGGATGAGGTTAAAGCATGTTATTAGTTTACGGTATTGCAAACTTTAATTTATACCTCACTGGAGTGTGCTCAATGGTGCTAATGAATGAAGAAAGTGGCACAATGCTTATTGTTACCTTGATAAATCTGAAATTTTATCAAAAACGGCAAGTTTATGAAATCTTTAATTTGCTGGATTAATTTGAGACCTTTTTATTTATTATTGTGAATTTGTATTCAGATAGGAAACAGGAAGAGTCATTGGGTAGAAGATTCAGCTTCAATGGGTGTGTGAAAGGATCGGCCACCAGTTGTTGATTTGCTTAGAGTGAAAATATAAAACTGAAAATGCTTTCTATCAATAAAGTATAAGTGGAAATTACTGTCAACAATATAAACCGTGCTCTCATTTCAAATTCTTTTCTGCTAAATTAACACAAGCCTTAAGCCATGTATTTAAATAGTAAAGAGAGAAATTTGATGAGTGCCTTAAACACTGATTTCTGCTTCTTTTACAGTTCACACCGAAAATCCAGAGTTTTAGACAGAACACAAAAATTCCTATTAATTTCATAAATGAATATATAAATGATAAGAATTCCAATGGCGCTAGGTAAAAGAAATCTTCTTTATACTGGCTATGAAAAAAGAGTAGAAATTCAACCATTAATTGGATTAAATTCTATAAACCTCACTGGATAAATGAAAATGAGAGACTGAAACCACAGTAGGCTTGCATTTTTATACTACCTCACTTAACAAGTTAATGTGATCCTTTCTGTCAAATAGTCAAGTATCAAACTATCTCATCAATAGTTTATAAGTTCTTTAATTGCTATGATCTTCCTCCGTTTTTCTTGAGTACTTTCTCTGGTAACAACACACCATCTTTCACCTCCCTGCTGTTTTACAATAGCTGAAGATATAAAAGCATGGTAGATAATTACAAGGATAATTACAAAAACAGAATTACCTGGAAAAACTCAGCAGGTCTGGCAGCATCGGTGGAGAAGAAAAGAGTCGACGTTTCGAGTCCACATGACCCTTCAACAGAACTGAGTGTAAGCAAGCAGTGATAGGAGCAGATAATCAAAAGATGTCACAGACAAAAGGATCAAAGAGGCGTTGAAGGTGGTGATATTATCTAAGAAAAGTGCTAATTAAGAATGGATGGCAGGACACTCAAGGTACAGCTCTAGTGGGGGTGGGGTGGAAAGACTGACAAGGTATTAGTTGTAGATTTAAAAATAATGGAAATAGGTGGGAAAAGAAAAATCTATATAAATTATTGAAAAAAACAAAAGGGAGGGGGAAGAAATGGAGTGGGGATGGGGGTAGGGAGTTTAAGATCTAAAGTTGTTGAATTCAATATTCAGCCCGGAAGGCTGTAAAGTGCCTAGTCGGAAGATGAGGTGCTGTCCATGGCCTTGAATTCCTCAAGCATCGGGACAGCACTACCAGCACAACTGGACTGGTCAGAGGTCAGTGGGGGCAGAAGCGGGGATCAAACCTGGTAAAGCCCCGTTATTCGCCCAAAGGAACTGAGCAGCAGCAGTGCTGTTCCCCGACTGAGAACAGATGAGGCGAGAATTTCATTCGCATGGCTGTGAGTTCTGGCCATAGCAGAGTGATGCTGCTGATGCTTCAGCTACCTCTTGGTACCTGTCTACCATTAGCTTTGTGGCCTTCCTTCCATGATGGAGAAATAGTGCATCCCTCCTGTGCATTCAATGCTCAGTGGCCTCACCATCAAACTAAGGTGTTCTTATGTGACCTGCGCTCTTTATGACCACACTGGTGGATTAAATGTACAAAACGTTGCCTTTTTGGAGTGCCACATTAAAAATTTATTTTGGGCAAAAATAACTTTACACAGGCACTCTTAAGATATTTGCAAGTTATATGTTTCCACAGATCCTCCTGTTCTCTCCACAGAAATGATCGAGACTTCAAGATGTTCCACCCATTAAGCAGCCATAGATCTTTAAGGCTATAACAGCACTTTACTTTTATTTAATTTTTACAGCAAAATCAGTCGAGATCGTTCACACTAAAGTTACATTTTTAACATAAAGTGAATTTTTGAATTGAAGGCGATAGAATGCCTCTTAAAACCAAATACTTTTGTTTATCGTCTTTTTCTAATACTAGATCACTGGAATACTCAGTAGAATATTTGTTAAAATATCACTATCATTTTATTAATTCCCAGTGTCACAGCTATACAAACATTGTGGTAATAAATTCGCACCCACTGCATAATAACTGTGTGGGAAATAATGGGCGGAATCATGCCAGATTTGCACTAAGTGCAGTAGCGGGCGGGTAAAACGACATTTTACCACCAGCCGCAATGGCGGCTTTTCATGCTGTATCATTCCAAACCCGCTGCATTATTGATGCATTCCCGGGAAACACGCTGTTTTGATGGCAGGTGGGTTGCAATTCACTTGCCATGTCGTCACCTCACCGCTTCATCACACCAGGCATCAGATTAAAGGTACAGCCGCGCTCAGCGCTTCCAGCCCAGGACTGCAGCAAAGAAGACATGGCCCTGAAAGGCAAGAAGACTGAAGCCTTGAGTGTCTTTTGGATGCCGTGGAGGCCCCGCTGTGATGTCCTCTACCCCCGCTCTGGCTGCAGCAGGGGTGGCTACATTACCACTCCGGCTTGGTAGGCGATGGCAGTGGGGATCAATGCCAATGCTGCACTGAAGAGGTTGGCCATCCAATATAGAGGATGAATGATCTCATCCATGCAGCTAGGGTATGGCAACCAACTCACTGCTCTAAACACACTCAAGCCCATCACACACTCACTGGCATCTCACTCACTGCCAGCTCAAGGGGCATCACCACTCATTCCCTCACACACACCCTCACATGTCCATCTGGCCTCATCTCCTCTGGAGACTGCCTCCTCAGGCATCACCACCTTGAGGTCACATGCACAGATCAACATGTGCCCCCCCCACACACCCAGGATTACTCTCCTTCCCCAGTACAGCCCTCTCGTCCTGCAGCCTCTTCCCTGGCCTGAGGCCTCTTCTCCCCCTTCCCCAAGCAAGACCTAGCCCTGCAGCCATTGAAAAGCCGCCCACATATGGCTGGTCTGGTAGGTAGAGACCTGCCATGAGCCCCCCCTAAACGTGATGTGGTGCTGCCTGTGAAGCCTGGCACTGATGACTGAGAGAGCTGCCCGAAGCAAGGTAGGCAAACAAACCTTGAAGTCCCGAGTGAAGTGCAGCTCGCCGAGTGCACGTCACTATGTGCTGCTGTGGAACATGTGGGCATGTTTTCCCACCAACGTGGGCAGATAATCCAGCGGGGGCAGGTGACGAGTCCAGCAGGTTGGCTTTATAATGATAGGCTGATATATTACAATAAGGTTCCCGATGTCCAATGATAGAGAACGCAGCCCGCCATTGGCGTGCGGAGCGGACAATCGCAAACTGGTTTCACGCTGTCGTGAAATCGATCGCGCCATATTTCCCGCTGACGCCACTGAACACGCCCGATGCGGGCGGGCAGAGAAAATCCCGACCAATGATTTCCTAAGAGTTATCACAAGGTAGTGACCTAGCCGAGGTTTTTGGTTAATAAACTAAACCACAAAAGCAAAGTTAGAATGGCAAGTAACAATCATCTGGGTGTTGACACATGGCTACAGACTTGAGATGCGCTTTTTAATGTCAAACTCTTTTAACCTTATAGTGTCATTGGTGCTGATTCAAGCTACTAGAGCACTGTTATGTATGATGATTTTCTTATTGATTGGTTCATGTCTTTTGGCATTATTGCTGCAAATTGATAAATATATCCCTTTATTATTTTTTTCCAAATATAAAATAAAAACACAAAAGCATATTGCTGTCCTAAATCAAGAGTAAAGCTTCAATAAAATTGCATCTTTATTGCAGAGTAACCATGACAATAACGTATTTGTTTCTGCTATTGGCATAATAACATCTGATATCTTTTTGATTTCCAGCAAAAAATGATCTTAAGGTAGAAGAAGAACATCTTGAAGAGTCACAGAAAAGGTATCATGTTTGCATTCTCAGTTAATTATCGGCCATGTTGTCTATGTTTATTTCCTCTTATCTTAAACAGCTTTATCTGAAAGATAATGTGAAGGGTACTTCAAATTTAATAGATATTTCACTATTGCCTGAGCACAAGATTTTTTTCTTTAAGTTGCTTGGTGGTACAGAACAAGAGTGTTGCTGAAAAAAAGAGACATTCTGTCGAAGTTTTTCATCTTGCACTCATCAGGACAGATTCGCAAGAATACCAAATCTCAAAGGAACTGCATGAGAAGAGGGTGCTGATTGGTTGGCATGTAGAATTTGATTGATAGAGGCGTTGTATTTTCCATGTCAAGATTTGGTACTGCGAAAAAACAAGAAAAAAGAAAAAAAGTTTAAATCGCTGTCATAGTTTGGGAACTGCAGTTCCTGTTAGGCCTCGGGACTCATGCACATGTGTCAGCTGGGAAAGGGCCACACACGTAGCTGGTGTCTTTAATGTCTCCGGGCCGGGAACCGGCCTGTGCACGTGCACAGTTCATTTCTTTTATGTATTTAGGCCGGGACCTGGCCCTGCGTGCCTGTGCAGAAGAAAAAGCAGACAAGTGAAACAGTGCAAAACTGCAGGTCAGGTGATCTGAAGAGGAAATCCATTGCAGGGAAGGTGTCCCAGGGAGCGGGACATGGGGAGAGGGATAGGGGAAGGTCCCAAACCAAGAAGAAGGTCCCAAACAAGGGAGCGGGACAGAAACAGATCCCAGAAGGCAGTCCTAGGTAAAGGACAAGGCCGGAGGTCAGAAATAGATCTTGTCAGACAAAGGCGAGAGAAAGAAGCAGAGCAATTGACTCTGAATTAATGAGAGAGAGTTGCGGGGAGCAGACGTGAAGCAAAGTGGGCTTGAGAGAAGCCCTGAGGATCCAAGGGGGCAGCCGAAGGTTGGTGACTCCGTGCTGCGGGCCGTAAGGGCAAGGTTACCCTTTGGAGCAGTGGTGTTCTGCTTGGCACATCCAAAGATCTGAAATTGTGCATGGTGGGCGAACCTGGAGAAAAACGGAGATCCGGGGAAAGGAATCTCGGAAGGCAAGATTGATACGCTGGAGGTGGATTCTTGTTGAAGCCGTCCGTGTGAAAGTGACATTTGGAGAGAATTCCAAGGCACGTTCTTCAAATGTTGAGAGTGGAAACCCTCGTGAGAAAGATAGAGTTTCAGTGAGACCAGTTGGCTCCCAGTGTGACAGGTTTCTGGGTGGGTGGTTGAGAAATCACACAGAACCTGCTTTGTTTGCCATCTGCCATTTACTTTGGAGTGTGGTGTGTCTGACCACAGTACGCCAGTTGGTTCACATGTATCACATACTTACCCTGAATATTAGAGTATAAGATAGATACAATAAATTGTTTTTTATCTTGCCAGATTCGTATGTATCTGTGTGAAGGAGTAGTGGATATATGAGTTATTTTCTTGTGTTTGTATTAAGATCTTTCCAACTGTTTTGTCTGATGTAATATAGTTCATTTTTCTTCTTTCATAATTTTTCTTTATGTTAAATGTTCATCAGGAGGCTCCTGGGCTGAATTCTCCGGTCGGTGAGAGGAGGTGGGGTCCGCTCGCCGCCGCGTGAAGTGACACTGGGCGGGCATCCCAACATCACCGTGCGTCATTTAGATTTACAGTACGGCGGGCGCACAGCCAAGTCGACTGCGCACCCGCCAAACTGTCAAAGGCCTGTTAAGGCTATTTAAAAACTAGTTTAAACAATTAAATGAACTGCCCGTCCAACCTTAAGGTTGGCGGGGGGGCAGGCGAAGAGCCCAGGCGGCCTTCGCATTTTTCATGAAACCTCATCTACGGGCGGGATGAGGTTTCATGGAGTGTTTTAAAATTCAGTTAAAAATTTTAAAAATAATTCTTTGACATGTCCCAGCTCATGTGACAGTGTCACATGAGGGGACATGTTTTTAAAGTTTTTAATTACTTTATTTCAGCTTTTAAATATCAAACTGATCTCCCTGAGGTACAGAGATTTCTGCACTCTTGTGTGCATGCGTGAAAGAGAGCAAGTCCCGACTCAGGGAATCTCCCCCTCCCCACCCACCGCCTGCACAGGGAGCGCTCAGCGCTTCTGGGCGAGCGTCATGCTGGGTGGGCCTTAATCGGCTCGCCCACATAAAGTGGCGGCGTGGCCCCGATCAGGGGCACCAATCGGGTTCGTGCCCGCCCCCGCACAAACCCCCCCCCCCACCCCCAACGGGGGAAAAATTTTTTGCCCCGTTGTATTTGTTCAGCAACTTACCTGCATGGTTCCTAAAAAATGTTTGGATCTATCGAGCCAGGTTTCACCCCGGGATTTGATTTGTTCAGTATTAACAGCAGCTGGGATTGTAACATTATCCTTGCCAATCTGTCCTGATGAGTGAAAGATGAAAAGCTTTGACCTGTGTCTCTTTTTCTCAGCAATTTCTTTCTTTACGTTTTCTCAATTTGTGATCGCACTTTACATGTATGACCACAAGCATATGCACTAAGATAAAGCCATAATCAATGGCTTCAAAATATTTGCAGGTCATTACTTGTGCCAAATTGTCTTCTGCCTTTTCATGTCTAAGGTGTAAAAACAGTAATTCTGAAGTTTTGTCATATAAATCCAGCACAGGTCTGATTCTGCAGTAAAGCAAAGTGAGATGTCCCCACGCTCACCTGCACACACGTGAAAAGTTAACTAGTTGTGATCTGCCAGTGTTCTCCAGTGCTGACCATGCCAAAGTTTGCCAGGTCACTGGAAAGCATCTTATTACCTTGGGCTGGCGAAAGCCCAACTTTAGATTCATCTGTGGCAAACTGAGTCTCGGCCATGTTCCAGCAGATTCCATCAGTGTCCCACTGGAATCACTGGAATCACTGTGGAAGGAATTTTGTGGCCAGTGTTCCTGTGTTATGGTTGACTTCGGCTGTGAGCTTTCCTGTGTGGATGATGGTGTTCCCAGAAGATTAAGGAAGACCACACCTTTGCACTGTAGTTATTTAGGCTTCAGAACTTTAGTGGTGCATTTTGTTTTTGAGCCATCAGTGGATAGTTTAAAGCATGTTCCCCTCCACTCCACGCCACAGTTTAGCTATATATGATGTTCAGAAGATGAAATGAAAGGTACCAAATATTTAACATGGAGGGTGCAACTGAAAAGTGGCAGAAATGCATCTGACATCATATAGGATTGGGCACTGTAGCAGTGTCCCTAGTGCTAGCCTAAAACAAGCATCAGGCCCTTGAATATACCATGACGTTATTATGTGGTATTCAGATTTGAGCAGTTGCTGGATCAATATCTTTCCCTCACACAATTTTTAAAGTGACTTTTGTTCGGTTTTCCTTCCCATCGATGACTTCTTCACCACTATGGAAAGAAAGGATTTCAAAGGTGGTGCTCATTATGCACACTGCTTAAAACGGAAATAGTTCACAATTATTCTGATCAATTTACAAGTCGTCTTCAATGTTAAAGATTTTCTAAATCCAATTGGCCAACACAATAAAGGTAAATGCTTCAAGTAGCTTTGAAGAAACATAATTAAACCTCTCAACTTCGTTCTTTAGCACTCCTGGGAGTCTGCATCGTGCTGTAGAATTAATTTCAGGCTCCTATTGGTTGTGATACCTTTGCCACTGACCAATCCAGGTCCAGTCCCAAATACTTGACAATATGATGCATAACATTTCGATTCGCTGCATTTAAAAGTCGGCATTGATCAGATACAAAAAGAACATGCGGCATCAAGAGAAAGGGGGTACAGATCCTGAAATGCCTCACATCAGACCAAAGTCTATTCTGACACAGAACCTCTAGTGATATTGTTGGAGACTTTGCACTGTAACTTTAATAGAAGCCAAGTCTAGAATGCACCTGTCATATTGGAATCAAGATTCAGCTAGGATTTCCTCCGATTAGGATTTAATTTCAACTTCATGGACTGCAATAGCAGACCCCAATGGATGCTGAAATTGCAATGCAGAACAAATGGCCAATTAAACAATCCAATTTTTTGACAGTGTATAATGTCCAGAGGGTATACTGCCAAGTAGTGAAGTGTATCTACCTGAATTGAACACTACAATGAATTTGACTTTTCTAACAATAGTAGCTCAGTTGAGTGAAAGTTGCAAACTGTAAATATTGAAGAGCCTGCCAGTTGTTTTTAACTCCAAACATCAACTAAGCTCGTTACTGAGTAGGTAGATTCAATTAGTTTTTTGCCACAGTTCATTTGCTGAATAGTTATGTGGTATTCACGCCTGGAAGTATAAATTGCATTCTTGGAAGGGTAAATCATAATCAGAGCAGGACTAGACAGATCACCGAAGTGCACAAACCCAGTAGGAATATAACAATATTGCAATAGGTATTGTTGTGGTGGCCATTATGTCTCTAGGAGGTGGAAGAAGACAAAGGAAAGGTCTGAGACAATCTGGGTTTGGACCATTTAGATCCAGAATCTCCTATTGCAAGGCCAGAAAGGGAATATGCCAATCTGGCTGATACTTGGTACTGCACTATTATATCAAATTTTCATTCACATGACAGGTTAGACAAAACTATAAATTACTAGCTTATCCTATTTGCATCACCTGAGCCTAATATTACTTCTAACTCTGCCACAAATGCATAAAATAGAAGGTACAAAAGAAAAATGATTTTTTAAAAATCAATTTATTTGACTTGTAGATAGATACTAAATATGGCTTCTGTGCGCAAGTCCTTCTGTTCATCATGTATATTATTCACCTTGTTGTTTACCACGTATTATTTACACTGTGGTAGACATCACTGCATACAAAGGGAAATTGAATTCATCGGTGAAATCAACTATCATCCCAACCAAACTGCCAACAAATTAGGTCACAGCTTTTTTTTGATCCCCTTTAGACTTAAAATGTGAGCTGGTGATTGTATACTGTCTTTAATTGCCTTCGCCACATTCTTGTTCTCTCATCCCCCGACAAATCTGCCTCTCAGTTACAGTGGTGTTTGTAATTGGCTTGTTATTTTGGCCAATTCTAGCTTCCAAGAGTATGGGTTGGGGTGGGGGGAATGGGCGGGGGAATTGCATTCTGGTGCCAAAGGTCATCGTCTTTAAACAGTTCTTCCTTTAGCATGAAGGTCACTACCACCTTAACAAAGTGTACATTTTACATGCCATTAATTTCCAATTTTCCCACCTACATGTTGGGATTACCCTCTTCATGATATCTTAAAAGGGTTAAGAAGCTGTAATTACCTAGATTGAAAATGATTTACCAGAACTTCGTTCCAATGGTAAATAGGCTGATTAAAGCATGAGTGGCATTTGGGACATTTAGTAAATAATACCTAAGTCCCATCCTGTCTCAATACCACCTTAAAGAAAATCAAGCCCTCTAAGTCAATGAAGGTTAGCAGCAGGATATTTAATAGAAACCCCTTCTCTTCTGAACCTATCTAGACATTGAATGACAGGGACTTTATGGAAATAACTGTAAATAATACTCCCTTTTTGAGTTATAGCTTTTATTTTTGCAGAACATTCAGTAATGAATCCATTTTATATTATTTACAATTTGCATATTACGTTTTATTTGTAAAATGAGGCTACAAGCTTAATATCCAAGTTTACCTGCTGAAATGGGGTTGATATGTGGGCAATAATTTACCTAAGACAGGAGAAAACACACACAATGTTTGCCAGAACCTTTAAATTTCACTGTTTCTCGCTAAATCTAAAACAAATTTAGAACTCCATTATCTCAATTGAAGCAAAGTGCATGGTGCTTAATATTATACACACAACATATATTTTCAGCAAAGCATTTATCTGTGGGGTATAGTTTATCATTTTAATACTTTGAACATAGTAATTCACCAGCTTTTTGCTAGAGGTCAACATTTTTCTCTCCTTGTCTTTACTATGTCATCAAGGTACATTAACTTAAAGTTATTCTTTATTATTCTTTATTATTCATTCCTGCTGCTATATTTTATTAAGGATCATCCTCCTTCTTTGGATTCCCTCTGTAGAATATTGGACCTTCTACTTCTGTCTTCCTAACTATCCGCTTGATTTTCTTTTGGACACTGCACAACTCCCAAATTTGTTTTGTTATTTGTATATTGCATGTCTTCATCCAAATGCCATGGGGATTGCCGTACCGTAACTGTAAGATCAAATTTTGATGTGTTCATTATTAACTGGGAGAGCAGCTCCGCCCTAATAATAGATATTATAAGTTCCACAAAGTGTACTTTCTCTAGCAGGAACGCAACTATTCTTTGGCCTCTGGCAATGCTGATTTATAACTTTTCAATCGAATTTCCCCTGACACACCCTCCAATTTGCTTTCTATCACTCACTCACCATCTTTTACAATGTAAGGAACTGTCCAGAGACGTGCTTAAAAGTTATTTTTTAGCAGTTACACGAGCTAATTCTTACAGGAATAAAGAATAGCCTACTTTATGGTACATACTTTGCTCCTTGCATTGTTCAGTTAGCAAGATCGGAAGAGTCCATGTGACATCAATTGAATTCTATTTTACTGCAGTACAACCCTTTTTATAAAGTTGTCAATGAAGTACAGTCTCTATAGTACTGGAGAGGGTGTTATGGAGAGAATGATTTATAGGGTTTTTTCTATTAATAAGAGGGCCATAAACAATGCATATGATATCAAAGTGTGTGGTATATCATTGTGTCGTAGTGAGCAGCTACTGTATTCATGACCAATTTGTATTTTACACAACCTCAACCTTGACAAAGCATTCTTTGATCCCGTTTGTTACATGCACATAATTTCTGAATGAGTATCCAGATCTAAATGACCTTTATTATGCTAACATGCAATTGGAATTTGTTATTTTTCAGTGGCTTCTAAATATATCAAAATTTTATGGGTCATTACATTTTCCACATTTATGATGTTCACCTCTATATGACATGCAGGTGTACTTTAGTTATACAGCCAAATGAACCTGGGGTTATTGAGAACATAAATTTCCATTGTGAGAATTTGAGTGTTATTAGTTTAAAGGCATTCTTGTAGCTTTCATGTCATACATGAAAAATGTTAGGTCACATCTTGAAACAGCAAAGCTCAAATTTATTTCATTGCTCTGCTTCCAAAAGATCAAAGATCTTTTTTGAGTTCTTCTCTTCTAAGGAAGAATAGAGCTTTGACCTTGAGCTGAAGTATTAGGGGCATATTCCAAACTGTGAGCTGTTCAGTAAAAACATTTGCTACATTTTGGGGACATGTAATCCAAGAGACACAAATTCAAGGAATATCACAAGCCAAAAAGAAAAGGGCAAGAATTTGCATGTGATATTTGCCACATCAAAGACATGAACAAGTACAAAACTGTTTATAGAAGAAATAAACTGCAGTTAAAGCATTGAAAAGGTACATAATCTAATGTGGAGATAATGCAAACATTGAGGATTTTGTGAAGGAATTGCTCTATAGCAGTACCATAAATGAGTTATTTTTGAATGGATTTATGATGTTATTGCACATAGTAACTGGAACAGTTCTTCCCCATTGTATTTGAAATGCAGCAAACTGTCAGATAGCATTACCTGTTGGATTCTGCTTTGGTTAAACCTGGTTATGTTCATTTATCAGTGTCAATAACCTCACATTCTCAGTATTATGACACTTCAACTGTTCAGTCAGTGTAGTATTTTGATTCCAGAAGGGAAAAAACAGTTTGCACCAGTGCTTTTATTTCCCAGTTTTTACTGGTGTTCCATTTTAAGGTATGAAAGACCAGTATCAGATCAGTATTCTTATTACCCAATTTTTACTGTATTTTCCTTCTGGGCATGTTTCCTATCAATGGAGGCTTTACATTCTTAATTAAAGCTGCATTAAGGCTTAATTTCCGTTTTTGTATCAGAAGCATTCATTAAAATAAAGACTTCCTGGGGGATTTTTTTTAAGTGTTTTGGTTTAATTTCAAAACCATAGATTTTTTAAATAATCAAAAAAAATGCAATTGATTGACTTGTATTCATTTAGTTCTGGCCAAAAACAATGGCCAACCTCATGGCAGAACAACTAATGAGGAATTCATCAAAATTAACAGTCATGATTTAGCAATCCATATCTGCAAATGCATAATTTAGGAAAAGCTTCTGAGTTCAAGTGCCACTCCTGATGAAGTAAGGTATAGCAGTACCATAAATGAGTTACTTTTGAATGGATTTATGATGTTATTGCATATAGTAACTGGAACAGTTCTTCCCCATTGTATTTGAGAGTCTGAACTCTCAAATGAAGACAAAGAATGCCATGGACCTGTACAAAGTAAAGCAGGGGAGTTCTGTCTGATTCTTGGCCAAAGTTTCCTTAATTGTTGTTTGTGCTCTGTATAAATTGGTGGCCATGTTCCCTCTATATATGAGTACAATTTAAAAATACATAATTGAACATAAAGAGTTTTGGATATAAAGCACTTTGGGACATCCTTAGATCATAAAAGCTGCTTTATAAATATCATTTTTTCTTACTTTTGCTAGTACAAAGAGAATTTAAATGGAAACATTAATTTAGAACGCAAGTTGGTCAGACCACAGCTATTATTCAGATGTGGCAAATATCCAGAAGGCAAAGTGTTGTTTTCCAGTCAGTAATCTATACGAAAAGATGTTATTGATTCAAAATGTCCATCAGTTCAGTGCCAGAGCTCCTGGAGAGAGAAAGTCAATTTACAAGGAAATCAAATATCACTCACCTTCATCCCTACTTCGCCCTAGCCACTGATGTCCGCAGCCATGCCTTTGATATTCTCAGGCTGAATTTTTCTGATGCTCTCCTCACTGACCTTTCTAAAATCTCAAAACAATTGAACTCATCCAAAATTCTGCCACATGCCTATTATTCTATAATAAGTCCCATTCATCTTTTAGCTTATCCTCAGTGACCTTTCCCAGCTTCCTGTCCAAGACCACAGATTGCAAACTGCTCTCGCTCATTTGTAAATCCTACCACTGCCTCATTGCATTCTACCTCTGCAACCTCCTCCAGCCCATACGTTCCAGCCAACATTCTCTTCTAGCTTGGGACTGTGCGTTCCTATTCCGCCTCTGCTCCAACATCAATGCAAAAGCCTTTAGTTCCTGTGATCCTCTTTTCTGTAATCTTCTTCCTTGACACATTTGCCTTGCTACAACTCTTCCATTTTTGATAAGAGTCATTCCAGCTTCCTTTCAGTCATCTTTCCTAACCTTCTCCCAATTCCTGCTTGGTGTTTGATTTTACTTTCGCCCCCTCTTATTTTTTTAATCAGTGCCTTGCAAGTGTTTTGCTATCTTAAATTGCCAAATAAATGAAAATGGTTGGTCCTTCTTGTGGTGTGCACAGCCTAGATCTCATTCACTCTTCAACACACAGGTGTTTCATCTCCAAATTTCTACAACTTTACAAGTACACCATAGCTTTGTTGCACTTTCCATTGCATAAACTTTTCCCAAGCTGTTCATTTTCAGCAAGTTTGCAAAATGTTTCAGCCATTTATGTCTCTACAACTAAATTATTTTTACATTGATGCTAATAACAGGAACAGGAAAAACCTTACAGATAACATTGGAAGTAACAATATTGTTAGTTTGTTTTCAGCATAGCCTTAATTGACATTGTTTTCTCTGGCTTCCTTCAAGCCTTCCACAGTCCAAGTCTCAATGTCATCCACCCATCTAATTTTTCTTCTTCCTCTAATGTTTTTACGCTCGATTTCTCCTTCATTTGTTGCCAGAGCAAAAGCTGTCTGGCTTTTATTTCCAGTGTCTATACTTGGCGATCTCTCTCTCTCTCCAACTGTACTTAGCACCTCTTTGATTCCTGAACTGCTACTCTTGATCTAACACACTATATGTCTATTCTGTCCATCCAGCTAATATTGTATAAAAGTGCATTTCAGAAGTTAAGTTACAAACAGCAAATCAAAAGTCATGATGACATTGAAGCACCCAAGTATGTCACCAGACTACTACATGTTCATCTTACACCCCAGTATTGACTGGAACAGACACTTCCAAGCACCATCATTTATATTTGACAAAATGCCTTAAGATATAGAACATTAAAGTCACAACAGCTGGTTAGCAATTAATTTACATAAGAACATACAAATTAGGAGCAGGAGGAGGCCACTCGGCCCCTTGAGCCTGCTCCGCCATTCAATAAGATCATGGCTGATCTGATTGTAACCTCAACTCCACATTTACACCTACCCCCAATAATCTTTCACCCCCTTGCTTATGAAGATTATATCTAGCTTTGCCTTAAAAATATTCAAAGACCCTGCTTCCACTGCCTTTTGAGGAAGAGTTCCAAAGACTCATGACCCTCAAAGAAACAAATTCTCCTCATCTCTGTCTTAAATGGCTGACCCCTTATTATTAAACAACGACCCCGAGTTCTAGATTCTCCCACAAGAGGAAACAGCCTTTCCACATCCACCTTGTCAAGACTCCCTAGGATCTTATATGTTTCAATCAAGTCGCCTCTTACTCTTTTAAACTCCAGTGGATACAAGCCTAGCCTATCCAACCTTTCCTCATAAGACAACGCACCCATTCCAGGTATTAGTCTAGTAAACCTTCTCTGAACTGCTTCCAATGCATTTACATCTTTCCTTAAATAAGGAAACCAATGCTGTACACAGTACTCCAGATGTGATCTCACCAATGCCCTATACAACTGAAGCATAACCTCCCTACCCATGTATTCAATTCCCTTCACAAACAATGTTAACATTCCATTAGCTTTCCGATTACTTGCTGTATCTGCATACTAACCTTTTGCAATTCATGCACTAGGACACCCAGATCCCTCTGCATCCCAGAGCTCTGCAATCTCTCACCATTTAACTAATATGCTTCTTTTGTATTCTCCCTGCCAAAGTGGACAATTTCACATTTTCCCACATTATACTCCAATTTGCAGGGCACAAAAGGCCTTGTTTTGCAAATCTATCTATGAAGACATGAATATAAGATAAAGGGAGCGAAAGAGATTCGACCCACCTCACTTGTTCTATCATTTAAGTTCACACTCGGAATGCATTCAGAGACTTTATTCAGCTTCCTCTAGACATCAGGTCTCTCAATTGAGTCTACATCTGCTGTTGTCAATCTGTTCCAACTACCCAAGTTATGTTTCTCTTGTGGTTTCCATAGCGTATAGCCTTGACTTGTGGTTCTGTTCTCCTAATCGACAGAGTTATTCCACATCCACATCCATTAATTCCTTTCAAGATTTTTAAAACTTGGAACTTGCCTCCCACACTCTCTCCCACTTCTCTCCCCTCCTCCCCGATGAAAACGGGTTAAAGTCTCAAGACCGTGAGGTGCAGTATCAGGTGCATCTTTCAAAGGTGCTGAGTAGACAGTTACGCCACCCACTTGGGAGAAGGCAGAAATCCATGCATTCCTGCTGAAAACACGTTCACTGAGTTACGCCCTTTGAATGATTGAAAAATGCTGCTCAGACTGTTTTGAATACAGGTCTTTTCAAATGTTTGATTACATACCAATTGTAACTAGTAACATTTATGGTGCACATACATAAACCTAAAATTACTGATTCTGCACTGAGCAATGAACCAGAGTTGGACAGAGATATAGCTACAGCACAAGAGGCGATTCCCAAACATGTGCTCTCTTTTCGTTGGAACATCCAGTTTTGCCACACAACTTGTTTTGTCAAATCCCTTGAGAAATCTCCCTCTTCAGCTCACTTTGCTAAATCCATTTGGGCTTCATTTCTATTTGTCCATATTTACAATCCGGTACACGACCATCTTTCGCCTGGGTGCGGAGGTGTGTTTCTCTGCACGAATGGACACACTTTGATTTTTTTGGCGAGGGGAGGAAACCCGATTTTACCTCCACATTCCCAACCCCCCGTGTCGCTTCCCCTCTGGCTATTTTTTTTTGCAGGTGGGGAATGCCTAGTGTGCAAACGCTCCCCACCCCCCACCACCACCTTCATTGAGGTGGGGTTCCCCATTTTAAATAAAAATCGTATTTTCTCCCACGCACCACTTTTTTTTGGTCTGGTGGTGTGGGGTCCTGGAAGCCCATTAAAAGCACGGCAGGTTTGAGAGTTGGTGAAGAACATTCAGTAAGGGAGTGGTGTGAAAGATGCACAATCAGTAAGCTGAAGTATGAAATCCTTAAGCCTGCTCCTTCTAACAGAGCAACTATGCAATTTAAATGGTGATAGGGTGTCCTTCATTTATTTCATTACCCGCAGGAAGCAATTATTTAGAAGAAAACACACAAGAAGAAAGTATCTTTGAAATTTTCCAACAACAGCGGGGGACTTGCGCTCGAGCAGCCCAGGGTGGTTTTTTATTTTCTCTTCCTTTCATAATCATTTTGTGCTTGTTTGATTCCCTACCACAGTAAAGCAGCTGAAATTAGTAACTCAGCAAGTGAGCCATTATGGTACCAAACCCACATCCCACAGTCTGCAGAGTGTGCTCATGCTGGGTTCTTTTCCTGTTTGATAATGGGAAGAGATAAGGAGACGATGAACGAATGTTTGCTTTGAGATGGCATTGGTGGCTATGCACACCACATCTTCATCACATGAGGCCCCTGAAGGAAATTGAGCACCAGGATGAGAAGCACAGTTTTGAGTCGTTGGCGGAGCGGGAGCCAGTGTAGGTCGGCAAGAACAGGGATGATGGGCGAGCAACACTTGAGGCGCATCAGGATACCAGCAGCAGAGTTCTGGTGAACGCCAGCATCTGGAAAGTACAGAATAGGAGACCAGCCAGGGGAACATACACGTAGTCAAGTCTAGAGATGACAAAAGCATGGGTGAGGATTTCAACTCCAGATGGACTGAGATTAAGGCAGAGACGGCTGACGTTACACAGGTGGAACTAGGCAGCTTTTGCAACAGAGTACATATGGGGTCAGATGAGATATTCGGATGCTGTAGTTGCAAGCAGTCTTTTTATTCAGTCACGGCATGTGAGTATATCTGGCAAGGCCAGCATTTATTGCCCATCCCTTATTGCCTTTGAGAAGGTGGTGGTGAGCTGCCTTCTTGAACCATTGCAGTCTACGTGGCAAGGGAGTACACGATGAATGGTAGGACCCTAGGAAGTACAGAGGATCAGAGAGACATTGGTGTGCATGTCCATAGATCCTTGAAGGCAGCAGAGCAGGTAGATAAGGTGGTTAAGAAGGCATATGGGATACTTGCCTTTATTAGTTGAGACATTGAATACAAGAGCAGGGAGGTTATGATGGAGCTGTATAAAGCATTAGTTAGGCCACATCTGGAGCACTGTGTGCAGTTCTGGTCACCACACTATAGGAAGGATGTAATTCATTGGAGAGGATGCAGAGGAGATTCACCAGGATGTTGCCTGGGCCGGAGAGTTTCAGCTATGAGGAGAGACTAGATAGACTGGGGTTGTTTTCCTTAGAGCAGAGAAGGCTAGGAGGGATCTGACTGAGGTGTACAAAATTATGAGGGGCATAGATAGGGTCAATAGGAAGAAACTTTTCCCCTTAGTCGAGGGGTCAATAACCAGGGGGCATAGATTTAAGGTAAGGGGCAGGAGGTTTACAGGGGATTTGTGGAAAAATTTTTTCACCCAGAGGGTGGTTGGAATCTGGAACACACTGCCTGAGGGGGTGGTAGAGGCAGGAACCCCACAACATTTAAGAAGTATTTCGATGAACACTTGAAACGCCATAGCATACAGGGCTATGGGCCAAGTGGTGGAAAATGGGATTAGAAAAGATAGGTGCTTGATGACCGGTGCAGACATGATGGGCTGAAGGGCCTCTTTCTGTGCTGTAAAACTCTATGAATTTGTGACAGTGCTGGTAGGGAGGGAGTTCCAAGATTTTGACCCAACAACAGTGAAAGAATGACAAAATAGTTCCAAGTCAGGATGGTGCATGGCTTAGAGGGGAACTTGTGATGGTGGTGTTCCCATGCATCTGCTGCCCTCGTCCTGCTAGGTGATAGAGGTCACAGGTTTGGTAGGTGCTGTCAAAGGAGCCATGGTATGTTGTTGCAGTGCATCTTGTAGATGGTACACACTGCTGCTACTCTACAGCAGCGGCAGAGGGAGTGAATCTTTAAGGTGGTGGATGGGGTGCTGATCAAGTGGGCTGCTTTGTCCTGGATGGTGTCAAGCCTCTTGATTTTGATGGAGCTGCACCCATCCAGGCAAGTGGAGAGTATTCTATCACACGCCTGGTTTGTTACTTGTAGATGGGACAGGCTTTGGGGAGTCAGTAGTTACTCACTGCAGAATTCCCAGCCTCTGACCTGCCCTTGTAGCCACAGTATTTATATGGCTGGTCCAGTTCAGTTTCTGGCCAATAGTAACCCCAGGATAAAAACAAAAAACTACTGCAGATGCTGGAAATCCAAAACAAAAACAGAATTACCTGGAAAAACTCAGCAGGTCTGGCAGCATCGGCGGAGAAAAAAAGAGTCGACGTTTCGAGTCCTCATGACCCTTCAACAGTAACCCCAGGATGTTGATAGTTGGGGGATTCAGCGATGGTAATGGCATTGAATGTCAAGTGGAGATGGTTGGATTATCTTGTAGATGGTCATTGCCTAGCACATGTGTGGCACGAATGTTACTTGCCATTTACCATCCCAAGCCTGAATGTTGTCTGGGTCTTATTGCATGCTGGCACGGACTGCTTTATTATCTGAGTATTTGTCACTGGTATGGAACATTGTATAATCATCAGCAAACGTCCCCACTTCTGACCTCATGATGGAGGGAAGATCATTGGCGAAGCAGCTGAAGATGGTTGGGCCTAGGACTTTACCCTGAGGAACTCCTACAGCACTGTCCTGGGGTTGAGCTGTTTGGCCCCCAGTAACCAGAACTATCTTTCTTTGTGCCAGGCATCATCCCAACTAGTGGAAAGCTTCCCCCCTGATTCTCATCGATTTGAATTTTACCAGGGTTCTTAATGCCACACTTGGCAAAATGCTACCTTGATGTCAAGGGGAGTCACCTCACCTCACCTCTGGAATTCAGCACTCTTTTCCATGTTTGTCCGAAGACAACGTAATGAAAGCTGAAGCCAAGTGCCCCTGGCCTAACTCAAACTGAGCATTGGTGTGCAGAATGTTGTTGAGCAAGTGCCAGTTGCTAACATTATCAATGACACCTGCCATCACTTTGCTGATGATTGAGAGTATATTGATGGGGGAGTCATTGCCTGGATTTGATTTTCTTCTGGCTTTTGTGGATGGGGCATACCTGGGCAATTTTCCACATTGTTGGGCAGGTGCTAGTGCTGTAGCCTGAGACAGTGCCACTGAGTGAGATGGAATCAGTGGCAAATTAATGGAGTTTGTAGCAGGATTTTGAAGGCACTAGCCTTGCTCTGCCCAATATTTCCAGTGTAGACATACATTTTTATCAGAAGTAACATTGTAGAGGAAGCATACATTTGTGGTGTCACAATGACATTCGCACTCATCAGCAAGTTAACAACACCATCCAATTGCTGTATTCATAGAGCAAGCAGTCAAATTAGAGGGGTGGAGGGAGGAAGAAGGGAGGGCAGCTGAGGAATTACTTACTTAAGCAGATCAGTAAGTCTTCACTTGGTCATGAAACTCAAGTAACTTGGAGAAATGTATATAATGTTTGCCGAGGCAGTTGATTATTTGTGCTGTGAATATTAAGCTGCCGCTGGAGACCTATGAATTCACCCTAGGTATTGGGAAAGCTATTAAGTCAGTAATGGATTATGAGTGAGTCTACCTGGAATTAAAGTTAGTTGCGGAGCTGAGCCAAGATTGAAAATGGCAAAAAAATTTCTGTTATGGTATTCTACAGATACTGGTAACATTCAAATGAACTATCAACATTCCTTCCTGATTGCCAGGCTTTTGGTAGACGGAATAAAAACAAAAGTACCTGGAAAAACTCAGTAGGTCTGACAGCATCTGCGGAGAGGGATACAGTTGACGTTTCGAATCCGTATGACCCTACATCAGAACTAAGACATATAGAAATGAGATGAAATATAAGCTGGTAGAAGTGGGTGGGACAGGAGAGCTCGATAGGGGGCCAGTGATAGGTGGAGTCCAAGAAGAGATTGCCAAAGATGTCATAGACAAAAGGACAAAGGGGTGTTGACGGTGGTGATATTAGCTAAAAGATGTGCTAATGGGGACATTAAGGGAAGCAAGCAGGACAAGCTAGTGGCAGATAGTGGCTAGTGCCACACACACACACACACACACACACAGACACCCACCCACCCCCCCCCCCCCCCCCCCCCGCCATCCTACCCGCACTACGGACTCGAAACGTCAACTGTATCCCTCTCCGCAGATGCTGTCAGACCTGCTGAGTTTTTCCAGGTATTTTTGTTTTTGTTCTCGATTTTTAAAGTTAGTTGCGGAGCTGAGCCAAGATTGAAAATGGCAAAAAAATTTCTGTTATGGTATTCTACAGATACTGGTAACATTCATATGAACTATCACCATTCCTTCCTGATTGCCAGGCTTTTGGTAGTCCTGTCAGCTTTTGCTGACAGAATCACCATTTTAACAATCTTCATCACTGCTCTAAATGTTTCTCCGGTGTTCCCTGATTGTGTGCATTGTATGCAGAGTTCTGTGCTCAACACTTGTATGCGAAGTTCTAGAGATCATGGATATGCGCAGAGGGCCATATGTCTGTGGACATGTGCTGGCTTGGCCTAATGTCTGCCAGCTGGTAAGAAAATTAAAATTATTCTCCCTGCCTCCGAATTCTGAATCAGTTGATGGGATTTGTTCTGGGAAATTAACTGTAGCAATATTCTCTAATTCATGAAGTAAAGACAGTCTCATGGCTTCTCGGTTTGATATTATGACGTGGGAGATGTTTACAGGATCTGGCTGAATGAATAACTTACAACTGTATTTCTGAGTCACAAAATAAGTCATGCACTTTTTCTTTTAAATTCTTTATCCCTTTCAGATTCAAATATGTTCTATGCAGAAACCTTCCAGTGAGGAACTTCCACTGGTTTTTAATTAACTATAATACAAACAACATGAATACAAGTGTTAGTTTTGCCTATTTAACTTGGGCAGAATCGTCCCTAAGTGCAATAGCGGGCGGGTAAAATGACATTTTACACACTGGCCACAATAGCGGATTTTTCATGCCGTATCGTCCCAAATCTAGTGCATTAATTATGCACTCCCAGGAAACATGCCATTTCCAAGACAGGAGGGCTCTCATTCGCCCGCCATGCCATCACCTCACCTCTTCATCACGCCGGGCACCATATTTAAAATCCAGACACGCACACATCTCAATGCTTCCAGCCCGCGCCTACTGCAGAGTGAATGTCCATGAAAAGCAAAAAGACTGCAGCCCTCAGGTTTAATGATGCCTCACTGAAATGCTGTTTGGACACTGTGGAGGCCCGCTGTGATGTCCGCTACACCCGCTCTGGCCGCAGGATGGGTAGCAGCATCACCAATCCAGCATTGCAGGTGGTGGCAGCGGTGGTCAGTGCCAATGCTGCACAGAAGAGGTTGGTAATCCAATGCAGATAGAGGATGAATGATCTCATCCATGTAGCCAGGGTATGGCAACCATCTCATCAACTCTAAACTCACACACTCACAAGCCCATCACATATTCACTGGCATCCCACTCACTGCCAGCTCAAGGGATATCACCACCCATTTTCACACACATACCCTTACACCTCCATCTGGCCTCGTCTCCTCTGGAGACTGACTCCTCAGCCCTCACCACCACTTGCACAGATCAACATGTGCCCCCACACACACCTGGGATACCCTCCTTCCCCAATGCAGCCCCTACCCTGCAGCCTCTTCCCTTGCCTGAGGCCACTTCTTCCCCCTTCCCCAAGCAAGCCCTAGCCCTGCAGCCATTGAAAAGCCGCCCACATATGGCTGGTCTGGTAGGTGGAGACCTGCCGTGAGCCCCCCTATAAGTGATGTGGTGCTGCCTGTGAAGCCTGGCGCTGATGACTGAGTGCTACCCGAAGCAAGGTAGGCGAACAAACCTTGAAGTCCCGAGCAAAGTGCAACCCGCCAGGTGCACGTCTCTTAAGTGCTGTTGTGAAACACGTCGACCTGTTTTCCGATCCAGTGGAGGGGGCGGGGGTAATGAATCTGGTGGGCTGGCCTTATAATGATAAGCTGATGTATTACAATGAGGATCACAACATCCGATGGTGGGAAATGCGGCCCGCTATGGGTGGGCTGAGCGGTTGATCGCAAACTGGTTTCACGCCGTCATGAAACCAATCGCACCATATTGTCCGCTCATGCCACTGAACACACTCGACATCGGCGGGCACGGAAAATTCTAGCCTATGTCTGTGTGGGTACAAAATTAAGGTTTTCAATGGCGTCATCTTTATAAATATCTCTTCCCGCTTTTGGATTTGTTCCTTTCCTGCAACAGACTATTTCTTCTGCTGATTTTTCTTCTTTTCAAAGTTTACTTTTGATTTGGCCTTACCTCCCAAGTCACGTTCACAGAATTCTCCAAAGTTTGTAAAGTGGAGCAACCTTCTTTCTTAAATCCTACATCTAATGCTTAATACATGTCAGCCACACATAAGCACCCATCTTAAGTTACACGTTCATATTCCACTGCATTCTCATTGTAACTACTTGCTTTCGCATTTCATAGAAAAGGATATTGCCTTTCAGTTTTTCCAAAAGAGCAAACTGAATTGTGGAGTGCCATTCCAATAACTGGTAAAAAAATTCTGAAATCCCAAGTTGCAAAAAAAGGAATTTAACACATTGTTGCATCAAAACAGTGACACTAGCCATTGACTTACATAAAGGGATGTTTCTGACTCTTTTGTGAGACGATCAGCTTTTTTGGGAATGTGTTTTCTAGACTGGCATCTATCCGATAAGGGTAATTGAAAATACTTTAAATTGGGCTTTCGGGGAAGTATACCAAAGTCCCTAATAACGACTGAAATTCATCGAGTAGCTTTAAGAGCTGGAAGACATGTTTCAGATCATGAAAAAGTTCATGCTGTTAACTGGAGATATGAGGCAACCTGAGTTCTGTCATTCCCCTTTCTGAAACGTGTGTTGTAAAGGTAATAGACGATGGGATTTTATTCAAGCTGGTGATTCCATAAGACAAGTGAAATGAGTGAAGATTGATTAGTGTCATTACTGATGTCATTACAACTGAGGTCCAAGATCCCATAGCATCATTATATACAGCAGGTGGTTTATCTTTGGAAAATGACAGGAAGTGCAGCAAGATTTTCTGATCAGCCACCCTTTGACCTTGGCAACTGTCTGAGGCTGAACTAGACTGTTCGCAACCACTGTCACATATTCGGCCCCAGATGATCTTACAAATGCGTATCTGCACCATCACTAAGACCACCTCCAAAACATCACTCAACTCACCCCTCCCTCAGCTGTTCTGCTGCTGAAACCCTCATCCCTGCCTTTGTTATCTCCGGACTTAATGATTCTAATGCACTCCTGGCTAGCCTCCCACATTCTTTTCTCTGTAAACTCCAGATCAGCTAAACATCTGCTGGCCCGAGCCCCAATTCGCACCAAATCCCATTCGCCCATCACCTCTTTGCTTGCTGACTAACACTGGCTCCTCATGAAGGATTTTAACATTCTCACACCTTTTTCCAAAAACCTCCATAGCTTGGCCCACCATATCTTTGTAACCTCCCCCTCCAGTATATCTGCACTGCTGTAATTCCGGCCTCTGATTTTAACTGCTCTACCATTGGTGACTGTGCCTTCAGCTGCCTAAGCCCCAAGCTCTCCCTGAACCTCTGTGCCTCTCCACCTCACTTTCTTCCTTAAAGACACACTTTAAAACCTATCTCTTTGACCAAGCTTTTGGTCACCTGTCCTGATATCTCCTTATTTGGTGTCATATTTTGCTTCACCACGCATGTGAAACATTTTGCGAGGTTTTATTACATTAAAGGTGCTAAATAAATCAAGTGGTTGTTATTGTGTTGTTGATCTCAGAAAATCTTACCCATAATTTGAATACTGCGGTAAAAATGTAATAGTCAATTCACCCGCCTTCCCATACTGTACACCTCATTTCCTGCTGCAAAAGCTCTAGTGCGCATATAGGCAGACATATTGCAACCAGATGCTAATCAGGGGAATATGTCTTCTTGTCTACTTCCTACAGTTTGTGTCCTTTGAACACTGAGGACAAAGGATTATTATTAGCTCACCAATGGCAATGAGGGCTCCAAAATTCATTCTTGCACCAGAGCCTGTGCCTGCAGTTATAATACTTCACCTTCCGTAGACCAAAGAGGGCTTTACAGAGTTCACAAAGAAACAATCTGTTTCTAAAATTTTGCCTACAGCAAAACAAGCAGCCGGATGCTGGGAACTCTTCCTCCAAAAGGCTAATGTGTTAAGGAACCTGATGCCTGATAGTCAGCTGAGGTCAGGGATGTATCTCCATGGTAAATGGATGCCCCGCCCCCTCTCCCAGCCTCCATCGCTGATAATTGAGGCAAAATGTAGCATCTACAGTGTTTTGTGGGACACGGACATCATATCTGTGCACACCCATTATTCATATTTTCTTAAAGGAATGTCATTTTTTTCTTCATAACATTTGTTTTAATTGCAAAATTATACCTAACGACGTTGTGATTAGAAATAGTTTTAACACATTTTAAGATTCAGCACTATGTAAATGAAAACAGAAATCTTAATATTCCAGCAATAGGACAATAACTAAAGCACATGTACGTACCTGTTATTCAAATACATGAACAGAGGGTAGGAAAACTAAGTCATGAAAGAAATAATCATCTTGATATATGTTATACAATTTAAGATAGGACCCGACTGTCAGACTTTAACTGTAAGCGTATGATAGTCCCCTGCCTGTTGTTTTAGCAATAACACTAACTGGCTTAAAAATACGCAGATGAATATATCTGCTAAATTTTAGACAGAGGAATGCTGTATTAAGGTGATAAATGTTCATCTGTTATAATCAACAACAATTTCTAGTTTTTATGTTTTTAAGAGTAGAAAGCCCATGAGAGGCCAAATGCAATATTTTGTCAAGATTATGATCTAGAGCATGTGGCTTAAATAGTTGATGATTTTTAGTGCTATTTTAGGGATGTCCTGTAGCATGCTATGTGCAGCAAAAACTATTGGCCTGATTTTCTGGAATGAGGCGTCTCACAGCATGCCACACTTGTTACAGTATATTTTTCCCCTCTTTGTTCTCACACTTCGAATACTGTGTGCAGTTTTGGTCTCCGTATTTAAGGAAGGATATAGTTGCATTGGGGGCGGTACAGCGAAGGTTCACTAGATCGGTCCCTGTGATGAGGGGGTTGTCCTATGATGAGAGGCTGAGTTATTTGGGCCTACTATCTCTGGAGTTTGGAATAATGTGGGTGGGAGGGCAGGCAATCTCATTGAATCATAAAGATTTCTGAAGGGGTCGGAAAGGATAAATGCTGAAAGATTGTCTCCGCTGGGCGGGGAATCTAAAACATGGGGGCACAGTCTCAGGAAAAGGGGCCGATCATTTAGGACTGAGATGAGGAGAAATTACTTCACTCAAAGGGTTGTGAATCTTTGGAATTCCCTATCCCTGGGGATTGTGGAAGTTTCATTGTTGAATATATTTAAGGCTGGGATAGGCAGATTTCTGATCTCTCAGGGAATCAAGGGATATGGGGAGCGGGCGGGAAAATGGAGTTGAAGCCCAGGATCAGCTATGATCGTACTGAATGGTAGAGCAGCTTTGACAGGCCGTATGTTCTACTCCAGCTCCTATTTCTTGTCTTCTCATGTTTATTCTTCAGCTGAAAAATATTTTATCCAGGAATGTGGGCTGGTGGCAGCATGGTTAGGGCAATGAGGTATCTGGGACATTGTTGAACAATGGGACCATTGGCTATCTCCTTAACCCATGAGATTTACAGATTGAGGAAGAAACAAAGGAATGATGAAGGAGGAGAGTGAATTAGAGACTATTCAGACATAGTAAGAGAAATAAAGTGAAGGAAAATAAAATTAGATTAAAAGAAAAAAAAAAGTGACAGGAAGGAAAAGTGAGAAAAAAATGTAAACTTAAAAAATGTAAATATCTTTCACTAGAAGCTATTACCTCTAGGAATCAGGCTCCACAGCTTAATGTATTCCCTTTGAGCCTGAGAGATTGATTGACATTACAGGAACATAAACCTTGTCATCAAGGAGGCACTCACGTTGTTAACTTTCTACGGTGAGTTAAATTGGCAATCAATGTGTACATGTAGTCATTTCATAAAACATACATGGTGGTTGAGGGTAAGCTGCTGTTTTGATGAGGCTATCACTGAAATGGCACAAACTGTTTATCAACTTGTAATTCTCGATTCACAGCATTTCTCTGCCTTGGCACAAGTTGATGGCTGATTTACAGATTGAGGGCAGAGGGTGCCATTATTTTAGCAGCAAAATGTGAGCCATTATTTTGACAGCAGAACACGGACCATTATTTTTTTCCCCAAATACAGAGCTAGAAAGAAGTTAAATCACAACTCTATTAATAGGATTGGATTGTGTTCAGTTGGAATTTTTGCCAATTTTTACATCATAATATCTAAAAATAAAAATTAGTCAACTAAAGTAACAAGATGGAGTGACAAATGGCTACAGAACTTGGATTTAAATATCTGGTTGGAAGCCAAGCGCTCAACCATATGATACACAAGGGCCACCCAGCAAAAAGACTTTTTTCTTTTAAATTGAGTTTGTTCCTCAGCTGCTAAAATATATCGGAACTTTTTACTGCAGATCTACTTCCACCTGCATAACATCCCCTGCCTTCTCCCCTACAACAAATTATCTTGTTCCAAAACCATCATCCAGACTGTGTTATCTCCAGACTAAACTATTTGAGTGCTCACCCAGCAGCTTGCTGCCTGCACTCTCTGTACACTTCAGTTCCTTCAGCACTCATCTGCCTGTATCCTATCCCATACCAAGACCCACTCCCCCATCATCCTGACCTACATTGGCAGTCCCTGCTTAAACCCTTCTTCCTGTCCACCTCTCTTTCCTCCTTTATCATCTGGGATCATATGAAATACACAAAAGACAGATGGAAAAAGACCCATTCCTCCACCAAAACTGAAAATCTTTTTTTAAGTACACCTTTTTGACCAAGCTTTTGGTCATTTCTCCCACTTTCCATCTTTGGCTCAAATCCTGTTTCTTTTATTACACCAATATGAAGCACCTTGTGACATTATTCTCGGGGAAAGACACTAAAAATATAAATGTTCTTGTCACTAAAATGACAATGGTTGCTGTAGTGGCGGAATGGACATTACTAACAAATCTACTTCCAGTGTGGTAGTATTTGGGCTTTTTCCTCCAATTCACTCCACTGGTGGCATTCATAATCTTTTTCATGACAATTTCTGAATCATATCTTCTCCATACCTTCCTTTAACCTGTTTCACTCATTATATCCTTTTGTCTGTTGATACCATGCTTAGAATATTCATGCTTCTGCCCCTCTTTCAGCCCTGGACCTGTGGGTAGCATTGAGTCACAAGGTTGTGAGTTCATGTTCTATTTTCGAGATCTGAGCACAATATACTCAACGACTGAGCATCCACAGCTCTCTGCTGGAGAGAATTCCAATGATTCACACCCTCGGATTGAAGACATTTCTTCTCATCTCAGTCCCAAATAACCATCCCTTTATTCTGAGACCATGTTCCCTAGTTCTAGCCTCTCTGGCTGAGGAAATAGCTTCTCACCATCTATTCTATCCTCTCAGAATCTTAAATGTTTCATTGATATCACCGCTCAGAGAGGAGAGCCCATTCTACTCAATCTCTACTTATAGGTCACCCTCCCATCCCAGGAATCATCTAATGAACTTTTGTTGTACCCCCCTCTAAGGCAAGTATATCCTTCCTTGGGCACTGAGAACAAAAGTGTACACAGTACTCCAGGTGTGGTCTCGCCAAAGCCCTGTACAATTACAACAAAACTTCCTTCCTCTTGCATTCCAAAGCCCTTGTAATAAAGACCAAAACGCTATTTGCCTTCCTTAGTGCCTGCTGTACCTGCATGTTAACTCAAATTCCTCTGAACCTCAATATTTAATAATTTCTCACCATTTGAAAAATAGTTTTTTTCTATTCTTCCAACAAAGTGAATAACTGCACATTTCCCTGGGTTACCCCCATCTGCCACCTTCTTGCCCATTCACTTAAACTCCCTATATCTCTTTGTAGGCTCTTTGCGTTATCCTCACAACTTTCTTTCCCACTTAGCTTTGTACCTCTGCAAACTTGGATACGTTACACTTTGTCCCTTCATTTAAGTCATTAATAAAATTAGCTAATACTGTAATAGCTGAGGCCCTAGCACTGATCCGTGCAGCATCCCACAGTCTGCCAACCTGAAAAAGACCCATTTATTTCTACTGTCTGTTTTCTGTCCGTTAACTAATTATTTATATATATATACCAATATATTACACCCAACCCAATAAGCTCTTACCTTGTGCAACAGCCTTTTATGTCGCACCTTATCGAATGTATTTTGAAAATCTAAATATACCGTATCCACTGATTCCCCTTTATCTACCCTGCCAGTTACAAATGATTATATAGGATGTATGGCAAAAAAACAGGTCATTTGGCTCAACCAGTGTTTATGGTCCACTCAAGCTTCATCCCATCTTTTCTCATCTAAATCTACCATCATAATCATTCATTCCCTTCCCCCTCATATGCTTGTCTAGTTTCCTCTTAAAAACAACTATCCTCTTCACCTCAACCACTCCCTGTGGTAGCGAGTTCCACATTCTCACCACATCCTCAAACAAACCCTAATAGGTTTGTCAAACACAATTTTCCTTTCCTAAAATCATGCTGCTTTCACCGAATCATATTATAATTTTCAAACTACCCTGTTACCACTTTCTTAATAATGGGGGGGTGGTACTTATTGGATGCAACAGGGGTCTCAGCTGACAACTGGAGAGCAAATGAAAGCCCTGCATCGCCTCTTTTAGGGAAGCCACTTATATGGCCAGCGGCAGGTCTTCCCCGGGATCAAAGACCCCAGGGTGGAAGTCCCAACTGCCAAGATATTCCAGCCAATCAGAGGCCAGCAGCTCGCAGTGCTCATCAGTGCCAAGGAGGTGTAGTGGCTACTGATAGCACTGCACTGGAGAGGCCTAAGATCAGCACTGGATCCCAGGCCAACAGGTAAGTGATGATGGGAAGGGCGTTGCAGGGAAAGGGAAGAGAAGGCATCAGCGAAAAGGGTGGGGGGGTGGCTCTCTGTGGGCCTCCCAATCCCGTATGCTGGACCCTCGATAAGGCACTGAATGTCTGACAATGAGGCCACCCCGCACCCCCCCCCACCACACCCCAGGAAGCCCAAAAGTAACACGCCACGGTTTTCTATTCAGGCTTCCCGCATGCTAACAACGCTGGATGAATATCAGCAGCAGCGGGATGAGGTCACCCACTTAGGACAGGAAAAACCCAGCACGTTACCACCCTTGCCAATCACTTTTTGCATGTGATTGTGAATGCATTGTGAAGAGATGTTGGGGAGGATTTCCCATCTTGCGGGCGGGCGGGCACGCGCCTGACCCAATCGGATATAAAACCACACGCGATGATGTCATCGCGCACTCACGCGATCGTTTGGTCGGCAGGCGCGCGAGAGTCAGCAGCGCGCCCGCCAACAATTGCTAGGCCATTATGGCCCTTCAACAGGTAATTCATTTATATTTTTCGCTGCCCGTCCGACTGTTGGGTTGGCGGGTGGCCCAATCGGCCAGGCAGTCTTCGGGTTTTTTATGAAACCTCATCCACGGGCGGGATGAGATTTCCAGGAGTAATTTTAAACATCATTTCAAACATGTCCTTCTTCATGTGACTGAGCCAGATGTGGGGACATGTTTCTCTCATTTTTAAAATGTTTATTTTTGTGTCCGCAATTCTTCTGCTCCCTGAGGCAGCTCTGTGCCCTCAGGGAGCTTTCAGTGCGCGGTCTCCCCCCCGGTGCATGCGCAGACTTCCGCGCTCGCTCCTCCCTCCCGCTCCCCACCCCAGCAGCGCTGAGCAGCTCCTCAGCACACCTTTCACGCTGGCTGCCCGTTAATTGGCCAGCCAGGGTGAAATCGCAATCGGGGGCCCAATCACGGGCGGCGGACTGTTTCACTGCTCCCGGGCCCATCTGCCACACCCGCCTGACGACCAGAAAATCCTGCCCATAACGTTTAGAATGGAAGGCAAGTTTCCAAATTGGCTTTGACATTAACCCTAGTCCTGAGGAGCATCAAGTTTATTCGGATGCAATTCAAAATTATGGAATTATACACATTTGTAGTGGCAAGAGGAAGCTAGATTTTTTTGACAAACATCGATTACTTTTGCCTCCGTAATGAGAGACAAAATTAGCCCTGGATTGCAGAACCTGCTTTGCACTGAGATTAAATATATTCCTGGAGAGTTCGTCGCAAGTCTTGCCGCTACGCTCCAGCCATTAGTCAGCCAACACATCCATCCTTGTGACATACTGCCTTCCTATGCCAATTGGAAAACTAAAATACTCATTACCCATATGGATGGTGCTTGACTGTCAGCCAACAGCCTTTTTTCCCATTTTCAGTATTTTTATTTCTCCTGGTAAAGGGAAATGTTCAAAAAAATGACAAAAACTTAAGACTTAAATTTCAAATAGGGATGAATTATTATTGGCTAAACAAGATTTTTTTCTGGTTGTATGGCAGTCAATATAAAAAGTGTTTAAGACAATGTAAAAAGACACAATAACAAACATAAAATAATATTATTAAAAGATTAAAACAAGGGTGTTGATTTGTGTAGAAGCCAGATAAAATAAAACCTGCAAAACCCTTTCTGTCAAATGACAAATTTGATCAAAATTCATGCTTATATTGCTTAGAAATGATTGGTGGCTCTCCAATGAGAAAGAAATGCCAATAAAATTAATTATTGAAAAGATTTAATTTGAAAATTGGTTTGAACATTAAACATTTACAATATTTCAAAGTTTCCAGTAGGATTTGGACCGGTCGTCTCACGCAAATCAAACTGTTAAAACCATTCTGCTGGTTACTAAGTTATCAAAGCAACTCTGTTCTTAGTTCTCTCCTTCAGGTTTTGATCTTAAACGAATTCTGATGTTGAGAGAAGACATTATTTCATTTTTTAAGTATGTGTGTTGTGGGTTGTAAAAAAAAATCTTTCATTTAAGCATCAGGGACTTGGAACTTAAACTTTCCTGTCAGAAGTATTCTCTTTAATATTCAAATTTGCCCACACCCAGCATTGTGGTGGCTGCATGCTTTTCATTATGTAACGCATGTACATTTCTAAGATGGAATATGCTTCACAAGCACTGCTGTTCAATGTGATATGCATGTTCTATTGCATGGAATACTTCCCTCAGACGTTTTTTCCTGCGTCTTGTTCCAAACCAACCACAGTTCATACTTTGAGGCACATTAATGCATTAATGTGATATTTCTGATTGGATTGTCGCACCCTTCCAGTCTTTAGAAAAATAGTGTTAAATCATGACATTTAGAAGATTTAAAGTATCCGAGGTAAAGCTCTTTAAGCTGTTCCCATACTGCTTAGATGATTGTCAGCTGGGAAATGCAGATCCAAAGCCCAAGATTAGGGTTGCCATCAATCTCCAGGACACTGTTGTGTGCAACTCTGGAGAAATATCATAGGGGCGTTTTTTAAAATTGTGTTTTTGTCATTTTTTTTAATGAACATTTCTCTTTACCAGAAGAAAATAAAAATGTTGAAAATGGGGAAAAAGGCTGTTTGGCTGACAGTCGGGCATCATCCACTTGAGTAATGAATCTTTTTGCTTTCCAATTGGCGTAGGAAGGAAGTACGTCACAAGGATGGACGTGCTGGCCGACTAATAGCTGGAACGTGGAGGCAAGATTTGTGATGAAATCTCCAGGGATATATTTAACCTCAGTTGGCAACCCTATCCAAGATAGGTGAACTGATTTCAAAGATGTTGGAATTATCTGTAAAGCATTGAAAGCACATTCTCAGAACAAACCCTGTGAGTGCAAACCTTTCACCTAGGCAGGGAAGCACCTGCACAGTTTCATCCTTAAAGGCTTTCCCGCCTGTCAGCTTCACAGAGAATTCCCCACCATGCTCTCGCTTTATTGACCCTGGTGAGTTTCACAACTTGGGAAACCCATGCACTGGCTGCTAAAGGCAAAATGCTAAGTCAGAATTAATTGCCTCTTTACATATTTAAATTAGGAACTCAACATCTGCACAGAGGTTTTCCTTATGCCTCCAACGCACCCCAATTAGAACTGGAAGTGAGCAGCATCATGTTGGGTTTCCGACACACCGGCATTTTTGTGGGGATTTAATCTCCCAGGCCTAAACTCAAATCCTTCCACTTGCCACAGAGGTGTAGAGCAAGTTGCCAGCAGTGGGATTCTCATTCCTTCTGGTCAGCGATGACTGCTTAGATAGAGGCTTCCATGGAATCACAGATAGCCTATAGTCTGCACTCCCACAGGTCATTGGGAAAGCTGAGGCATAGCCTGACAACAGGGTAACCAGATGATGAGACAGGATCATGTTGTCATCTCGCAGGTTGATAGCACATCTGAGTCCTCACCCCTACACCACCTAAACAAATGCCCCAGCCTGGTGTCAAACTGTACTGAACTGCTTGCAGTGTAGTTACATCCACCGTGCTGTTAGGAAGGGAGTTCCGGAATTTTGATCCAATGACAGTGAAGAAACGGCAATATAGTTCCAAGTCAGGATGGTCTGTGGCTTGGAGGTGGAATTTCAGGTGGTGATGTTCCCATGCATCTGTTGCCCTTCTTTCTAGGTGATCATGGCTTTGGAATGTGCTGTCAGGGGAGCCTTAGTGAGTTGCTGCAGTGCATCTTGTATTCAGGTTGTGGGGCACCTTTCCACATCAAGCATGGGGAAACACAAAGAGACAGGCCTCCATGTGCAACCACAGCCAGTAATGGGATTGAACCCACGTATTTGGCATAATTCTGCATGACAGTCCAACCGTCTAGCTGACTGACCTCCGCAGTCCACGAGTATATACAGTATTTGTAACAGGGCCGCCTATACGGAAGAATAAAATTTTAAATGTACACGAGGGGCGGGATTTTCCTGCTGTTGTCAGGGTGGAAAATCCCAGCCGAAGACCGATGACTTTTATGAAACTCATGGCAGATTTGATTGCTTCTGGAAATCATATGGCAGTAAATTGTTCAAAAATATCAGTTCTAAAGTTCGCTTTTTATTGTTTCCAAAACTATGGTTAGCTGTTGTCAGATTTGCCCCAGTCACTGTATGGTATAGGCCTAATGGGCCCTTCTTTTCATTTGTTTGAATGGCCCTTTCATTGACTATTTTTCCTTGAGCAGTTTTACACTTAATCAGTTGGATATTAACAGAAGTTCCAAAGGTGTGACACCCCCCCATGTGTGACATTTTCAGGGTGTAACCCCTCTGAGGCCACATTTCGAGGGGTGAATACAAGCTTTGTATGCCAAGAAACGAGACCTTCAATTAAGTAGGTAGCTTGACATCAGAGTAAAATTCAGTGCCAGGGACAAGTTGTTTTGCCCCTGTGATAAATTGAGGTGTAATTTTGTAATCCTAACTTGTAGTTACTCTTGCAGAAAGGAGTTTTGGGGGTGATCTATATTGTGGGAAGCTTTGGCCGTCTGGTTCCTTTCCTGAAGGTTTAAATTATCAGTCTATTCATCACCATTGTCACAAGCACTTTTCAATGTTGAAAGTGATAGGTAATAAAATAATGTGTTCTTTCATGTAATTTTATTTAAACTATTAAAACAACATGGTCACAATTGTTATTTAAAGAATTTTAAGTTGATTACACAAGTGACTAATTAATGATCTAATTAATACTCCCTGGTGTTTATATAGACATTTTTACTATAGGGAACTCTTTGAAACACTTTTTACTGCAAATTAAAGGTTCTTTTTCATAATTTTTTTTTGCATTTTTACTGCTATATAAACCAATCCTGATGGTTTCCATTAAAATGATGTAGATCTATGTGTAAATGTTTGATGTGTTATTCTCTTGAGGGACAGTAAAATAATCATTGTTCAGTTGCAGACTAATGTGAGCTCGAGGGACCGAGACTCATCCCAACTAGTGAAAATTAAGCCGCTTAAAATGTTTATCCTATCTTCAAGTAACTTTGCTGATTGAAGAAAGGTGTATGTTCTGCAGGATTCTAGTAATTGTTCTGGCCTAGTGCTAAATATTTACCTTAGAATTTAAATATTTCTCAAAGACAAAAGCCAAGAAGGTCCAACGTGAAATTATTAATAGCCTTCAAACTGCTGATATATCGAAATACATCGTACATTAATGGAACCAATTTGAGAAATGTTATTCCTAACAAATTTAGTGAATGTTTGCTATGTTGACGAGTGAAAGAGAAAACTATTTAAAGATAAAACCTGTGGCAGGAAACAGCAATGGTGAAGCTAGAAGAGACAAGAATGCATAAAGTAAATAAAACATAAATGTGCAAAGTAGCTATTTTGATCACATTGAATTAATTGTCTTTCTGTGGAGTACATGAATTGTATTTACTGTGGTTCTCAATGAAATTCCAACAAGAAAACAATTTAATGCATTATTTCATGTCATTATATTGAATCCGTGCCTGACGTTTATGTAGATATGTTGCTGAGATCAGTAACACAATATTGGATTTCATTGCATTTCAACTGAATGGCACCTTAGTTGTCAGAGAGAGCATGAGTTTAAACAGATACCAACTATTTGAAGTGCATGAATGAAAGGGAAAGTGTGCAGTTCAGATTTTATGTGTCTGTACTTGTTTATGTTATGTGCCTGGACTCCCTCACTTTTGCAGACTAATGTGGTCTTGATTTCTTACTTTGCTAAGTTTTTTTTTAATTTGTAAGTTGGGAGCATTTAAATAAGGGTATTGATAGCTCTGACCTTAATACTCAGATTTGTGCATGCATGTGGGCATGTTTATGTAACCATTCCAAATATCTCCTCCTGGAAAGACTGTAGGTGTTTGAAGGTTACCTTCTACTTGACAAGTGTTGCTGCCATGAATGTTGAAGCACAGGGAAGTCACAGTAATTACAGAGTATTAGCTACTGACTTTGGAACAAGCCCTCAGGGAAACTACAGCCACTAGCAGTTTTACGTGTTGACAGTTTTTTTTCCCCTTCCCTCCTAGCTTTGAAGATTCAATAAGGTTCTTTGGAGTGAAGCCAAAACCCGGGGAGAAAGAGATTACTACAAACTACGTATTCATGTTGTGGTTTGAGTTCTGTACTGATTTTAAGAATACTTGGAAACGTGAGAGTAAAAACATCTCCAAAGAAAGGTAAGAAGCGGGTGGAATAATCCATTGAAAATCTTTTCATTTCAGAATTATAACATTTTAATCTGAACATATTTATTGTACCACTATATGACACTCTTATTTACTTTATTTGGTTTTTTTTATTAACTTAGCTTAAAGAAGTTCAATCCCCCTGGGTATGTTGAAAAAGTTGCCAAAGTCTGTTATACCCACAAGGAAGATAAACACACATAATCTGATAAATTACACTTTCCCAACTCTTTTCAATTACCTGCTAATAAAGTGGAATGAGAGCTGTGCTAATTTGTAACAGATTGCTTCACTAGTGCATTTTTATGTTGAACCAGCCTAAATGAGCTGATATTACTGTCGCAGACAGTACCAACAAATAAAAGCAAATGCTTTTCCAGTTATTAAACTTCACTTGCATCAAAGAGAAACCCCCCAGACCTGGGCCACACTTAGCACAATGTCAAAGCCCCACACTGAATTTACGGCAGCACATCTGACCCCAGGTACCCTGCTGGGGACATCAAACTGCGTGACACTGCTCTCGCAACAGTCTTCTGATTTTATTGGTTTGAGAAAGAATAACCTTATCCCATATATGCTTTTAGGTAGGGTTTCATGAAGGAAGTTTTTATGTGAGGGCTTCATTACGACTCAAAGATTGGCATTTTCTCAGTTTTATGGCGAAATCGCTTTTTGCACGATTATACTCTTTGCTATGATTCAGCATTTCAATTTTCTATCAAAATGAATAGCGAATATTCAAAATAATAAAGTTGGGGCCTTTGTATAATTTGCTCTTTAGGTAACTATGTAGGAAAGTAGATGAGTATTTTGTAAAGCTTCAAGCTTTTTCTAATGGTAAAGTATTTGGTAAATTCTAATCGATTTAGCTTTGTGTGTTTAGACATTCATCTACACTTATAATTATGTAGTGGCTAACTAAAACACTGTTTATAAAGTTGTGAGAGTGTTCAAGAGAAAATGGTATGGAGGAAATTTTCACTGCATTGATACTCCGGGCAACTCAATACAACACCCTGAAATGTTATTTTATTAGCTCAGTGTAGGCAAGTAAAAACAAATCTTATTTTCTTTAAATTCTTTTATTGACTTATATATCTCAATTAGTGCATATTCAAGAAAAAACAGATGGATTTAAAATGTTTACTGTCTAATTTCATAGGCACTCTTGGGAAAAGTAAAAAAAGAAAAAAAAAGTAAGAGATAGTATAACACAACACAATACTGTTAACTCAGTAGGTTCAAAATTACTTCACCGCCAGGGTTTATTTATAGAGGTTATGGCAGAGCTACCTTGCAGTTTGTGATCATGCAAACTGCACTGGATGAAATGGGAAACAAAGTTTTCTTCTCAATTCTGTTCTGTAAGGATAATAAGAATCTTATGTTCAACTGTTACTTCAGGGTTAAAGGTGGAATTTATCAAAAAAACAGAAGGAATCCATTAGGAAATATAACTAAAAAATGGGAGTTCCTTGAAATGTTGTAAAATGGGACAGCAGAAAAAACATCCACATCTAGAATGTCTTGTAAAGTCATGACCCTTAGCGACACTGTTTTCCTAAGTGTGAAACCATTGATTTACCACCCAGTTTACTGGAAGTGGATCAGAATCAGATTAAATTAAATGGTGTCATTCTGCATTCTCTACTCAAGCAACTGCTCTCTGCAATCTAGTTCCATTGTTGCAAATGAATGTTATAAAATATAATAGGAACAAAGTTACTCAGACATATATATTCATTAGCACATTTATCCTCTAACATAGTTAAAAAGGTTGATCTTGTCTGTGTGATAGTGAAAACTGGTGATAGAGATGGAAAACCAGCTGCTGACTCACTATCACCCATCTTACCCTATTGCAGAATGTCAAGATCCACCATAATTAAAGAAAAATTAGCTCATCTTTAAGTTTCTAATATTGGATTTTTAATCTCCGCAAACTGGGACTAGCAACGTTTTGATCCAGTATTAGATGGCATTGGGCTTAGGGATATAGAGTCAATAATTTGACCGTGGCTCAGTTTCCCCCCCCCCAAGTACAATGTATTTAATCACTACAGATCACTAAAGATGCCTGTGCCTTTAAATCCTTTTAAGTTAGATCCACGCGAACTCTCTTTTCGAACATCTGTATATTCAGTTCCTATTTTGTCACGCAGAGAGGAACTGGAACTGTCGCTTTATTCACACAGGGAAGAACAATCTCACACAATCATGCTGAGAAAGACATTCACCCAGAAAGGGGCAGATTTGTTAGGGCAGGTTTTCCTGCCCGCTGTTCCTGAATGAGCACTGGATATTAGTAGTGGGCCCACAGCCTGCCCAGAAGCAAAGGCATTTGCAACCCTAGGCCAATACCCTAGTCCAGGAATATCCTCGGCATGGTCCCAAGGCAGCAACTGAAGGCCTTCAGCGTAGAGATTGGGATCTTCTGGCTACAGGTGAAGATCTGCAACCAGAATGTCTCAGTTAAATATTAAGATGTTTTTGAAAGAGCTGTAACTTGGAAAAAATACTTACAAGTCTTTGGCCTGCTGCCCGCCATGGGACTTGAGGGAGTATTCTGATTGACTGCAACCTAGCAGAAGGCCACCATCATATTTTCAGGGCATCCTCGTTCTGGGGCACTCAGAAAAAGTTGACATCAGATTTGCGTAGCAAGCGTAGGCTAAAGTTCACCTCTCCCATGGCCCAGAAAGTGCCAGAAATCCTGAAGGAACATAAAAGGGTTGGAGATCAGGCGACCTGGATCTCTGTCACTTTTTCCTGATCTTTATGTCTTTACCCCCCAAAAAAAATCAGCCCCATTATGTTCACACTGAGATGGACACATTCACAGAGAGAGACAGACAGGCTATCAGACAGACGGTCAGGCACTGTCACTTCAGAAGCAACCCAAAACACGGCAGTATCCATAGCGTTGAGTCATCAACCCATGTTCCATATGATTGTAGCTCCTGTTGGAAGCATGGGAGGTTAGAATTGCCCCTTATATGCACTCATAGACGAACTATCACAATATTTACTCATGAGCTCAAATTTAGCAAAGGACTATCGAATTGTGTTAAGCATTGCCCCGACATTCCAGTAGACAAATGCACAGTGTAACATTGAATAGCATGGACCAAGAAGGCAGCAAGGTTTGATCCCTGATCTGTCTTTCATAGCCAGTCTCAACTAAGATGCTGCAAATTGCCTGAGCATCCTGCATTTAGGAGTGGAAAATCAGTCAGGGTTTCACTCTCCTGATTGTTGCTGGCATATTAAGCTTTAATTGGCCATATTCCAGCATATGTGTCTGCTAACTGTACAGCAACCAATCGCTAATGGACTCACTGCTGACCTCAGCTGTGACACTTTCTGGATTTTCAGGCCCAAATGCAAGACAAGCAAGGAGGTGAATTTATACTTGATCCCCCTAATTTTGGTGTAAGAGCTGCAGAAACCCTGGAGAAACGGCATAAACACTGTTTATGGGCTGTCCTGCATTTCCAGGGCTCTCCTGCCCAAGTTACAATGGAAATTCAAGAGAATTCCCATCGAATTCTCCCTCATTAATCAGGTGGTATTTAAAAATAACTTTGTGTGATAAATAAATTGGGAGAGATGGGGTGAGAAGTACTGTATGATGAAAATATTATAGTTTTAAGGGGTGGTCCACTTGAAATGGTAAGTATTAAGATCAGAAGATCTGACTGAGTAGTGTTATTGATCCTGAAAGTAGATATCTTCATTAAACAATCATTGCTTCAATACCCTTTCATTTTAACTGTCTATAGAAATTCAGTTCATTTGACACTTCTCGATAGAGTATCTCTTGCCTTACAGTTGTCCGACAATATCTCAGAAATCATCATTCAAATGAACAAGATGTATTATAAAGATCTGGCTGTCAAGATTAATCATAACTCTTTGTAACAATTAGATTCTCAAACATCATAGTGACAGCAAGATTTCCTCCAAGGTGAAGAAGTGCAAATTTAATTTATTTTCGTTCACCATTTAGAATGGTTTTGCATTAATTACTTTCCATTGGCGATTACTTAGGATGTTTCAACCATCTGAAGACTAATCTGCAGATTCTTAGCAAACCTGTGTGTTCCAGTAAAGACATGTGCTCTTTCAATTCCATCTGTAAGGTCACAGAGTTATTGGAAATAAAAAGACCAAAAGAGTTGCACTAACAAAGATGGCATTCAGGTCCAAACAATTCCAAACTCCCTGGGATATTATACCGAAAATAATTTTAGTTGCTGTTGACTCAAGCTGAGCTAAATCACACAATTAAACTACAAGTGAAACAAGCAGCAGTAATGGATGAAACAAATGCCATGTAATAAGGATTGTCTTAAGGAGACTGCGATGAAAGGCAACCAGTCATTTCAGACATGAGAAAGTAGGCGTCTAGTGGCAGACCTTTCACTTGATTTTATAGAGTCTGAATGAAAAGCAGGCTGCCAAGGACCCTGATTACTTTCTCTCTGGGAAAGTATTTGAAATGTGAAAGGTGAATTGATTCATGTCTGTATTTTCCTGCACTTATGAAGGATTTTTACACAGTGGGAATATGTTAATTTAAAAAGGAAGCAGTGCTAAACTGATCTGTAGTACATGCACAGATGAAAACTTCAAGTTCCTACTGCGACCAAACAATTTGTCACTTTGTTTAATTTTACTATCCATTTTAAGGCCTTATTTGTTTTTTTTATTGTACATAGCTATAGTTTGGTAGGTACATACTCCAAAGTACTTGTTTTCGGTTTACTACAGATTGTTGAAATGTATTTTGGTAATAATGTGCATTGTGTATGAGGAATATTCAAAGCGATTAGCCAGAAGGGTGCACCAGTGATAATTCCTCAATCCTGCACACTCATCGGCAAGATGAGAGATATTGTAGGTCGGAGAATTCCAAACTTATGTCCAATTCGATTTCTGTGAACGTGGTTTCTCTACTGGGAACGCAAAATCTCAGAAACACCTTTCCCATTTAGCATGGTTCATTGAAATGTTATTTGTGTTTCTGAGGTAGTGATCATCCCCTCCGAGTAGAGAACTGTACTCAGCATAGATCAGAGAATCAGGGATTGCTGTTGTAGTTCTATCTCAAATCCAAGATGGACCTTCTCTAAAGGGTGCAGGATATTATAGAATCACCCTGCCTAGTACTGAGATTCACGCTAATGTTATCTGTTCTCTTGAGGGATGAATCCACCTTCGCTCCCTGGGTCTTGTATGAGGGCTTTAATTTTCTAATCCTGTGATTAGTCTTCTCCCTTCAAGTGCAGCTCCATTGCTAGGACTTTAGAATCACAGAATCATGCTTCTGACCTGTTCCTGCATCCCATTAGGAAATTGCAAAGGACTTGATGGACAATTGACCTTTATTTGTTCTATGCTTTCTTATATTCTTCGAATGAGCAGTGGTGGACTTCTCCCCTTTTTGGTTATTTCATTCTCAGATGGGGACACTGCTGGCAAGGCTAATATTTGTTGCCTACACTGGTGGTAGACCTCCTTCTTGAACCACTGCAGTCCCTGTGGTAAAGATGCTCCCATAATACTATTAGGGAAGGCGTTCCACGATTTTGACCCAGAAACAATGAAGGAACTACACTAAAAGCCCCAGTGTGTGGTTTGGAAGGGAACTTGGAGGCTCCCTTCTAGGCAGTAGAGATTGAATGTTTGGGAGGTGCTGTTGTGAAGCCTTGGCAAACTGCTGCAATGCATCGTGAGGTAGACACTGTTACCATGGTACGCTAGTTGTAGAAAGGTAGGACACATAAGCAATGCATAGTCTGTCAGTCAAGTGGAAGGTTTCTCCCTGGATAGAGTCAAGCTTCTTGAGAAATGATACAGCTGCACCCATCAGGGGAAAATGGAGAGTTTTCCATCATAATTCCTGATTTGTGCCTTATTGGTGCTAGATAGGCTTGGGCAAGTCAGTATATCACCAGATACTCAACATCTGACCCACTCTAGTACCCACAGTATTTATCTAGCTGATTCAGTTGACTTTCTAGTCAACAGTGAACCCAAAAATGATGATGGTGGGGAACTCAGCAATGGTAATGCCACTGAAGGTCAAAGAGTGTTGGTTAGGCCGTCTCTTGGAGATAGACATTGCCTGGCACTTTTGTGTTACAAATGTTCATTGCCATTTATCGTATCCAGCCTGGATGTTGTCCGCGTCTTGCTGCGTACAGGAGTGGAATTCTAAATTACATGAGAAATTAAAAATGGAGCTGAACACTGAAATCATCGGTGGACATCCCACTTCTGATCTTATGATAGAAGGGATGGTCATTGATGAATCAGCCAAAGATAAGTTGGACCTAGGATGCTCCTTGAGGAATGACTGCAGTGATGTTTTGGAGCTGGGATGAATGGCCTCCAAGACCCACAACCAACATCCTTTGTGCCAGATGTGACTCCATCCCCTGACCACAGTACAGTGATAGTGCACCATGACACAATGAAGCGTGCCCTCAATATGAAGATATGACTTGCGCTGTATGATGGTCACTCCTCGCAATACTGTCATGAATAGAGCTTCTATCGCAGGTAAATTTGTGAGACCAAAGTCAAGTAACTTATTTCCTTGTGTTGGTTCCCTACCACCTGTCACAAACCCAGCTATCTCCTTTGGGATTTGGCCAGCTTGGTTAGTGCTGGGGCACTCTTACTGATGTCCTCCACCCAGAGTGCATTCCATTCCCTTGTGACCTTCAGCACGTCCACTAAGAGATAATCGATGTAGGTGGGGGAGCGCTGATTCTGCTGAAGGAGGCCGGCTGATGTGAATCAACAGAAGGTTCAACTATCTGGTTTCCTTTTGACAGCATCAAAGCTATTTGCCTCAATCACTTCCTGTTGTAGCAAGTTCTACATCCTAATCACTCTCTTTGAGTTAAAAAATCTCCTTATTCCCCTGTTGGATTTATCAATACCTACCTTATACTTCTGTCCCTTGGCTTTGGATTCTTCCACACACACAAACATTGGACTAAGTTTTCCCAGCCCCAGGGAAACAGAGTTAGAGAGAGTTGGCGGGGGGTAGGGCCCAGAAACTAGGGAGGGCCATATAGGGATGGCTTCCCATCGCATTCCCACTTCTGGGGCTACTCCCAGGGCAACATGAAACCAGGGCCAGCTGCCCACTTCACGGAGGTGGGCAGCCAGTGAATGCAACTAAGGCCCCACTTAGAGGCCATTTTGCGATGGTGGCAGTATCTTCCCACTGGCAAATTGGATGCCTGCCAAGTGCAGAGGCCACCAGCACATTGGAGGCAGCCTCCCAGTGGCAGACCAGGTGGCCGCTAGGCCCCAGGCCCCGACGATGGGGCCATGGGAATCAAAGGTTGCAACCACGTCTGTCACTGCTTCAGGACAGGAATTTCCCTTCCACACCAATGGCCCTTCCGACTTCAGGGTCTTAATTTTCATCCACATTTCAAAGCATCAGTGGCATTACCCACATTGCTGTCATTCCACTGAAGAGAAAGGGGTGTTGGTAAACATAGACTTAGTACCCAGCAATTCCAGTTTATTTAAGATGTGTCGGTCTAATCATTGACTTCTCTGTAGGCAACCAAGGATGCCTCCATGTTGAGGTGTCCTCACATCCACCTGCTTGCCTCAGCAGCGCCCACCTCTCGCTGTGTTCCCCCTGGTTGAGCCTCCCACTTCCCTGGTCCACCATCCTTAATTGGACAGGGCTTCCAGAGACAGCTCCTTAATTGACCGCCTCCGAGACGATGGTGACCAATGTCCTACCATGGCCACTGCAGCTTCCAAATCCAGAATTGAGGCCAGGATCGCAACCTAGTCAGGAAAGTCCAGCACATTCTCTCCCTATCTGTCCACCCTAGTCATGATTTTTAAAGACCTTTATCATGTGTCCTGTAACTCTTGTCTTCTCTAAAGATAAAAGCCCCAACCTGTTCAATCACTCTCAATTGGTGTAATCTCTCCATTCTGGTGCCACCCTTGTAAATCCTTTTGCACTTTCTCCACTACTTCTGTGTCTTTTCTATAGTGCGGAGACCAGAGCCATGCATCATACTCAGTAAATGTGCCCTGGACCCTAAACAAGTTTAGCATCATTTTGCTACTTTTTAATTTTTAGCCCCTAGAAACAGGCCTGTCAGTCAAACGGAAAAGACATTAACCCGGCTTTCATTTGAACTGATATGACAGGCGGCACTGCCCTCTGATCCACCCCCAAACCAGTAGGTGGATGGGAGCCGAAAAATTGGCAGCCCACCTGCCGTTTTTGAATAAATAATTAATAGGCAAATTGAGTTTGTTACCAAGCCAATTGACCCAAATATTATGCTGCCAATGTCATAAAATGGTTGGTGTGGCAGGAGTGGATGAGCTGTTCTTTTAAGCAAACTGCTTAAAGGGTGGGAAGGAAGGCGGGGTACGTACTTGTGGGTGCCCTGTGCCCATCATGTTGCCCCTGCCTTTGTTACTCCTTGCCTGGCCCCCAAAGCCTGCACAGCACCCCACCACCCCCCTCCACCCTCTCCCTCCCTAGGCTCCCCAATCCCTACCCATCCAATACCCCCGACTATCCTCACTCCAGCATCTATGTCATCTTCTTCCCAGGGCCCTTTTGCTGCCCCAGCAGTGCCCACTATTGAGCTGTATGGCTACTGGGAGAGCTAAACGCTGCCAGCCAGTCAGGTTGGCCGGCAGCTCTTGAGGGCAGGTCCGCCCCAGGGGGACGGACTCCCGCTCTCACCTCGTTCATGCAGCCCACAGGCACTTTACTGCTGCGGGGCAGCCACGTTCACTGTCAGTCGGAGCGGCAGTGACTTTCCTTCTGGGGGTGTGCGCAATACCACCCCCACCCCCTTAAAATAAGGCCTATCATGTGTGTATTTGTCTCAAATAGAGTTAGCACAAATGCTGGATGTTTTACTTCCCCCATTAGTCACACTGGATTTGTATGGACACATGGGCTTCACCATTGCTGAGAGATGATGAAAACCTTCCTTTGAAGAGATTTCTATTATAACCGGTTGGATTTGACATTTCCCCTGATTGAATTCCTAAGGCTTTCCATTAAAAATGAATTTATACTCACTGTTCATGTCAAATTAATCAGACAGTTGCATGGTGTATGGTATTTGCATCATCCACACCTCAAAGTTTCAGCGGCATTACCCACATTGCTGTCATTCCGCTGAAGAGAAAGGGATGTTGGTAAACATAAGACGCGACTTGATTGAAACATATAAAGATCCTGAGGGGTCTTGACAGGGTGGATGTGGAGAGGATGTTTCCTCTTGTGGGAGAATCTAGAACTAGGGTGTCAGTGTTTAAGAATAAGGGGTCGCCCATTTAAGACAGAGATGAGGAGAATTTTCTTTCTCTCGTAGGGTTGTGAGTCTTTGGAACTCTCTTCCTCAAAGGGCGATGGAAGCAGAGTCTTTGAATATTTTTAAGGCAGAGGTGGACAGATTCTTGATAAGCGAGGGGATGAAAGGTTATCAGGGTAGATGGGGTCAGGGTTACAATCAGATCAGCCATGATCTTGTTGAATGGCGGAGCAGGCTCGAGGGGCCGAGTGGCCTACTCCTGCTCCTAATTCGTATGTTGGTATAGACTTTGACCAACTGCTGGTAAACATAGACCAGCAATTCCAGTTTATTTAAGATGTAAAAGGTGTTGAAACGCATGAAGCACCAACTAGATTTTCCTAATGAAAACAGAGATGATCCTTTTTCTCCTTTCTCTCATTCTATCTGAACCAAATGAATAGAAACAAAATAAGCCACATCGACAAAGTAACCCATGATTATTGTCTAAAAGCAAAACACTACAGGTGCTGGAAATCTGAACTAAAAACAGAAAATGCGGGAAATACTCAGTGGGCGGGATTTTCCCGTCGGCGAGCGGGGGTGGGGCCCGCTCGCCGATGCGTAAAATGATGCACGGTGACATCGAGCGGAACTCCCAATTTAAATTTTCCGGTAGGCGGGGATGCAGCAAAATCAGCTGTGCGCCCGCCGACCTGTCAATGGCCAATTGAGGCCATTGACAGAGTCATTGAAGCAATTAATGGACCTGCCCATCTAACCTTAAGGCCGGCGGGCAGGCCGGGAGCCCTGGTGGGCTTCAGAAAAAGCATCAAACCTCATCCATGGGCGGGATGAGGTTTCATGTAGGTTTTTAAAAATTTAATTAAAGTTTTTTAAAAAGTGATGGGCATGTCTCAACTCATGTGACAGTGTCACATGAGGGGACATGTCAGGGAAATTTTTTTTTTCTATTTTTAATATTTTTTATTGTAGAGCCAATCTCCCTGAGGCAGCACTTAGCTTCGGAGAGATGAGTGCGCTCTATCATGTGCATGCGCGAAAGAGCACACTCTCAATTTTGGGATTCCCCCCACCTGCACAGGGAGCGCACAGTGCTTCCATGCGGGCATCACGCTGGATGGGCCTTAATTGGCGGCACTCCGATCAGCTGGGCACCGCCATTTTACGTGGGCAGGCCAATTAAGGCCCACCCAGCGTGATGCACACCTGGAAGTGCTGAGTGCTCCCTGTGTGGGCGAGGAGGGGGGGTTGCCTGAGTCGGGAGTGCGTTGTTTCGCGCATGTGCGCAAAAGAGCGCCGAAATCTCCCTGTGGCACCTCTGTGCCTCAGGGAGATTAGTTTTAAGTTTAAACAGTTTAATAAAGTGTTGAAAAAATGTTTATGACATGTCCCCTCATATGAAACTGTCACATAAGCTGGGACATGTGCATTAATTTTAATAAAAATTTTTCTGAAAATTTTAAATCATTCATGAAACCTGATTCCGCCTGTGGATGAGGTTCCATGAAAAATGCGAAGGCCGCCTGGGCTCTTCGCCTGCCCCCCACCGTCGACCTTAAGGTTGAACGGGCAGCTCAGCTGATTACCTTAATTGCTTTTTATCAGGCCTTAACAGGCCTTTGACAGCTTGGCAGGCGCGCAGCCGACTCAGCCACGCGCCCGCCGAACTGAAAATCTAAATGACGTGCAGTGACGTCGGGACGCGCGCCCGACATCACCCCATGTCACTTTACACCTCTGTGAATGGGCCCCGCCCCCCCGCTCGCTGAGCCAAAGATTCTGTCCCTGGAGACAGTGAAGGAACGGCGATGTTGTTCCAAGTCAAGATGGTGTGTGGCTCAGAGGGGACCTTGCAGGTGGTGGTGCTCCATGCATCTGCTACACTTGTCCTTCGAAGAGATAAAGGCCAGGGGTTTGGATGGTACTGTCAAAGGAGCCTTGGGGAGTTGTTGCAGTGCATCTCGTAGATTGTACTGAACTAGTTTCTAATGGGGGTAAAATCCTGAAACCTTCCACAATTCACCACAGTTTGGTGCCCATATAAGAATTTATCATATGGAGCCTTTATTTACATGTTGCAAACTTAACCAAACAGAGATGGAGAAATACCCCCAAGTCAAGAACAGGAACACAAGAAATAGGAGCAGGAGAATTGGGGCAGAGTGAGATAGAGCCAGGAGAGAAACTGATCATTTCTAAAAGGGATGGTGAGGAGCCAAAATAGTATTCAAACAAATGGACAACATGTGAGCAAAGCTTGGAAATGAACCAAAGAACTTGTACTCGGATGAAGCCATGTTGGGAGGAAAATTGCAAGACATAGAGAAGAGTGGCAAAGAGCCAAAAAAAGAAATTACAGAACTCAGAACAAAATTGTTCAAAGTAGTAGTCCGAGTTATCAGAGAACAAGGAGGAGATGAAAAAGCTAGAATAATAAACATGGAACTTGGGATGGATATGAAACTCTGACGAAAACCAGAACACAATACATGGAGCTGAAGGTAAAGTGTTTCATAGCTGAGAGAGGAATCACGACAACTGGTTCAGATCCAGAAGAGTAAACACGAAAGAAAAATAGAACTAGGAGTGTTCGTGAGTCTGGCAGAGGAAGAGAAAAAGAGGATCCACCCTTGAATAGAAAACATCCGCAGCAAATCATCATCTTAGTAAAGCAGCCCTGAACTTGAACGGATGTAATATTCTAGGAGAGATCATTTTAATCTAAAGCACTACCTGCAGAAATATTGGTTGAAAAATATATCGAAAGGCATTCCTTACTTGAGAGGAAATGTCAGCCAAAGATGGGCAAAGTTGTGTCTCCCAACCAGGAAAGACGTCTGTGTGAGTTGCATCCTGTTACGACGCAGCAGATGATGTGCGTCAGGCCAATCAAACCCATGAGAAATAGGAGCAGGAGACTTGATCACGCGGTCACAACGGTTTTGCAATTTGTATTTCTTTTCGAGATGCATGCCTTGAATTCAGTAGCAATCAATCCACCAAGACTTAGAGCAGAATATTGAGCTTGGCCGGTGGGCGGGCGGGCGGGCTCACACCTAACCCTGCCGAGCACCTAACCCGGCCGAGGACCTAACCCGGCCGAGCGTAAAACGATGCGCGATGTCACCAGGCGAGTGTCTCGACGTTATCGTGTAGTCCCACGATATTTCGCTCAGCGGGTGCACACCGGAGTCAGCAGCGCGCCCACCGACATTTAAAAGGCCTATTAAGGCCATTAAAAAGGTAATTAATTTCAAATTTGTCCTACCGGCCCAACCTAATGACTAAAGGGGAAGGCGAAGACTCCAAGCGGCCTTTGCACTTTTTAGGAACCCTCATCTGCGGGCGGGATGAAGTTTCCTGAAGCAAATAAAAGTAAAATAAAAATTTCACACTTGAATTAAAAATATGCCCCTGCCCATGTGACAGAGCCACATGAGGGGACATGTCTTATCACATTTTTATTTTCTTCATTTTTTTTTTTAAACAGCGTTTCATTCTCCCTGAGGCAGCTCCGTGCCTCAGGGAGATTGAAGCGCTCTTTCGCGCTAGGCCCACTCGCCCTCCTCCCCCCACCCACACAGGCAGTGCTGAGCACTGCCACTCGCGTTCCATGCTGGATGGGGCCTTAATTGGCCTGCCCGCGTAAAATCGCGGTAGGTGGTTGGCTTCCCGACCTCCCCCACACGCCCCTGCCAAGCATCTCCACCAAGGGCAAAATTCTGCCCTTAGAGATTTTTTACAAAACTAAATTAAACATTTATTAGCAAAACAAAAGATTTCAAGGTCTACAAATTACTACTATAATAACTCCTAAAACCCCTAATTAACCTGGCTTCCAGTTACATCCCTGTTAAGTAAAAACAAATAGATTTAAACAGACCCAGGCAAAGTCAAAAATACCCTGAACAGCCGAATTCAAAGTGAGTTTTCTCAGCTTAGGTTCCTGTAGACAGCAACTTGATACACAGAGGCTGGAGGCTTTTCACACTTGTGTTAGACCTTAGAATTCCTTCCCCCTTACACATAGCATCATCTCCTTTTTACATGTTTCTCCCTTTTTAATGCAAATTCCATTGTTCCCATATGTCTTTGCAATTTTACTTTTCTCATAAAATTAGCTCTATGAAAGATTTATATTATCAGTAACCCTTGGGAAAAATAAACACACTGTTTGGCTTAGCTTCTTCTGGCTAAGTGTAACATCTTACCATCTCTTCAAAATTCAAACTACGCTGGTTTGTCTAAAAATGCAAATTTTCCTTACACCTCACATTCTAAAACTTTAGCCATGTTTACGTATTTAGCATTTCAAACCTAGCTTCTTTTTTAATGACTCTAAGCCTCCAGACCAGCTGTCTCTAATTCAATTAAATCCCATTATTAACCCACTTTTCGTTAAATCACAGTAATGTGCCAGTTTGTTGTCCAGCCATTACTGCATGTCACAGAATTCAACATATATTTTAGTCTTTCATGTCAATCCCAGTAAATGGTGCTTATACAAATGTTCAGTGGCTTCACATGTCCGCAGGAGAGATATTTCATGGCATAAAATATTGTCCTTTAATATTTTGGTTCAAAATGACTGCAGATTTTTTAGCATATTCCAAACCATACAAATCATGTGTGTGGATAAGTTCCTGGAAACCTTTAAGTGTTAAGTGAAAAGGCCCTACCTAAAGTTTATCAAATTCTTCACTCAGAGAACAAATGCCTATGTCTGTGCTCATGTTAACTCACCAACCAAAGCTATCTACTCTAATCCTATTTATTTGCCCTTATCCTGTATCCTTTTATATTCTTCCTTTTCAAATATACAATTTCATTTTAAAATCATACCATAGTCACTGTTGCAATTGCTAGTTTTAGTCGAACATTCTGATTTCTAATGGCTCTCAGTGTGGAAAAAGCATCTTCCAGCTTTCTCCTTCATTCCTCGTGCATTAATCATGGGTTTGTACATCTTTGTTTCTGATTCGCCAGCTAGTGGAAACAATCTTTCATGTTTCCCTCTTTATAATTTGAAAGAAAGAGCTTAACTTTCCGTTTCAGTGAAGCCACAAGTTTTAATCCTACTTATTATTTTTCAATTATCATTTCTCATTCTGCTATAATGTTAATAAAACTTCACTGTATGCTTTCCATTGCTCTAAAGTGTTTTTTTCCTAAATGGAGAGCCCAGCACTGCAGATAATCTTCCACAGATGTGGCCCTAACCAATGACCTCTACAAATTCAACATTATTTCTTTCCCTTTGTATTCAGTTCCCCATATATAAAACCCATAATTCCATTTGCCTTTTTATGGCCTTTCCTACCTGCACTTCAACCTTTAAAGAACTCTGCTAAGGATCTTGCCATTTAAGGTGTTCAGTTCTTTTTCTGCCGAAGGTTACTATTTCCCAATTCTCTACATGGAATTGCATCTGTCACCCATCTGCGCGCTCTCCTAGCCTATCTTTGTGTCCCTGCAATTTCCGGTACTCTTCCTCAGAATCCACCATTTATTAATTGAATACACCCATTAATCAAAAATAAATTAATATCTATTAATCAAATATAGTATATTAGTAACGATAATTAAACACAAATAAGAGAAATAAGGTCATTATATAATATTTCATTTTGGAATTAATATAGTGGTTAAGGTGTGGGTAAGAAGGTGTAGGCAACAGAGACACTGAAATGAGAAGAACTGATAGGGTTTGCCAACTCTGGCTGGACATATTCCGGGGGACATCGGCGGAAGTGACATCACGGATGGCTCCCGGAAGTGACATCACAGGAAGCCAATGGTGTGGCGTGAGGGGCGAAACTGTTTTATTGTGTGGTTGGGGTCTAGATGGGGGCTTGGGGGATTGTCCATTCTCCCAAAATATGCCGCTTGAGTCGGTAGTCTCTTCAAAAACATTACTTACTCTTCACTTAACAGCAAGCATTTACACATTTGGAACTCTGTACGAGGTTGGAGCTTCTCCTCCTTCCAGATCTCTCTTAATTCTTATTCGTGTGATCTGACCTCATTATTAGATCAGCATCATGTACGCCTCTGATGTTAACCCTGTCCTGTACAGAAACTAGTTCCTCTGTTTGGGGAAATCAATGAGGAGCCAATAATCTTAAAGTTCGAGCTATACCCGCCAAATGGGTACTCTACCGCAACCTGCTATTTTCAGATGGTCAGTTTTTACACCGAGCTGGCTTGACAAACATGGCTTCTTGGCAGCATGTTCCCATTCAGACTGATCCTGTATGCGGCTGCATAGGAGACAAGCCTTGTTAAACATTGAGCATGAGCATCCGTGCGAAAATATTAAAAGGTACCATGCATTGAAGAAATTGGGCGCACACAACAACAACATTTCAAAGAGAACATTGAATGTTTGGGGAATGCATTTTGTGGGAGGGGGTGCAAACAGGCAGACATTGATTCTCCACCTGGCCTCATCCAAAAACGTTTTTTTTTTGGGAAAAAAAAATCTGATCAAGCACCCTCCAGCGACCCCTTTAAGAACGGCTGCCATTGTTGATACCGCAAGAAAAGCACTGAGGGCACAGGCCCCGCACACATACACCTGTAGTCTCAGCTACCTGCGCTAAAGACACGCAGACCAAACAAATTCAGAAGAGGGCTTCCCCCCAGCCCCCTTTTGCTGCTGATGTTGTGACGCACGACGACATCATCGCACACATGCGCAGGATAGATACTGACAAGCAAAGAAGCAGGCCCGTTCCGATCTCCAGGAATGCTTCCTTTAGCCACCAGGAGATTGATGCCGATTCCGAGAGACTCCCAGCCACTCCAGGAGGGTTTGCAACCTTAACAGACCATGTTAACACGTTTGTCATTAATTGTTCAAATGCAAAAAAAATGTAGATACACCAAGAATTGTTCAAACAGATAGGATTGAGGCTACAATTAAATGTTTGAAGCATAAGTTATTGCAGGCAGTTCTGTGTATCTGTGTTTTTGAAATAAGCTACATGCGTCCATTAAACATAAGGTCATACCAGAAAGGGAGGTTTCCTTGATTCTAAGAAAGAAAGGATGGTCAGAACAACTAAAGATGAAGTTAAAGGCATTTTCAGGGTCCTAGTAGACTTGATGCTCAACATTGTGCTAAGGCACTCAACAAATAGTATGGTGACTGATGTAGCCAAACCAGTGGATTACAAGCCAGAGGGACTCATGCTCAAACAGTAAACTGCTAAATACAAATTATACCTGGTGTACTGTACAGCAGGGCTGATTCCTGCTCATCAGAGATCTGAGCTAGGAAGAAATACAAATTTTGGCTTGCTTTACCTCGGAAGACGATGACGGTATCGAAATGGGAGATCCAAAAACAATCCATAGACCAAATCCATAAACAAAAAATGTTAAAGTAGAGAAAGGATTCAGAGTTTCAAGCTGATAAAAGGCAAATGGAGGTCTAATTCAGGAAGTAACACGTACAAATAGTGGCCGACGCATGAATTAATATAAATCTTGAGTAATAGAAGCAGAAACCAGGGAATTATTTAAGAACTAACAAATTGTTGGACTGTAATTGTCCGTGAACTGTAATGTCTTTCTGGATGAATAACCTAAATTGGGATGAAAGGCTTCTTCCAATTTATTTATTTTGTGATCTTTTTGTATATACTCTCAAACCAGAATTATGGACATGGAACTTGACCTGGGCTATTATTCAGAAAAAAAATGCACGCGCTATTAAATTTTTAAAAATGTACCACTGAGAGTGTGGATGCCTTTTTACAAAAGAATGCTAGGTTGTCCCCAATTTCATGTTGAGAATATCAGTAAGGCCAACAGGGCACAGCTTTATTAAGGTGCAAATTGGACAGTAGCTTCCAGAGTCGACATACACATTTAAACATGGAGTTTGTGAAGCTGTGGTTCAATTTACCCTGCACCTCCACAAGCTTCACTACGTTGCTACCTCGCAGATACTCAGCATTGAAATACATGTAAGAAGGTGAAGTTACTTTACTTACTTATTAAATATTCACCAGATGCACCAGAAAAAGTTAAGATGAAGCATTCAAGTGTACATGAATTATAAGTGACATGATAAGTCTTAAGCACTACTAACCAACTTCTGCGGCACTGAAAATTTAAATTTACAAGTCTGGGGTCTCATTCCTTGAAAATGTAATTATTGTTAGAGTTTTTTTTTACCTTTTGTATTTTTCAGTATCTCTCGATCACAATTCCATCTTCCTCCCTCTCTTTATTTTTCTTTCCATGATTTTACAATGAATTAAACATTCTAATTTATCCTTCCTGATTTAGTTTCTATAGTCTGAATGTTAACATCAAAAAATGGGTTGATTGGAGTCAGCTCAGATGTTAGATTTTTAAGTCTCAAAATCAACTCTAACCCACTTAGCTCTAAACCTGCTTCACAGTTTTAACCTCACCTTTGAAAGCCCAGCAACTAATGGAGGGGCAAGGACAGCTTCAGAGAGAATCTGACATCTGGGCAATGATGATCCATCTCGGCCTCTTCCGGAGGTCCCCAGCAGCACAGATGCCAGTCTTCAACTGATTCAATTCACTCCACGTGATATCAAGAAACAGCTGAAGGCACTAGATACTGCAAAGGCTATGGACCCTGACAATATTCCAGCAATAGTACTGAAGACTGGTGCTCCAGAACTTGCCACGCCCCTAGCCAAGCTATTCCACTACAGCTACAACACTGACATCTACCCGGCTATGTAGAAAATTGCCCAGGTGTGTTCTTTACATAAAAAGCAGGACAAATCCAACCCGGCCAATTATCGCCCCATTAGTCTACTCTCCATCATCAGTAAAGTGATGAAAGGGGCCATCAATAGTGCTATCAAGTGGCACTTGCTTAGCAATAACCTGCTCACTGATGCACAGTTTGGGTTTAATCAGGGCCACTCAGCTCCTGACCTCATTACAGCCTCGGTTCAAACATGGACATAAGGGCTGAACTCCAGAGGTGAGGTGATATCAAGGCAGCATTTGACCGAGTGTGACATCAGGGAGCCCTAGCAAAACTGGAATCAATGGGAATCAGAGGGAAAACTCTCCCCAGCTTGGTGTCATACCTAGCACAAAGGAAGATGGTTGTAGTTGTTGGATGTCAATCATTTCAGTTCCAGGACATCACTGTAGGAGTTCCTCAGGGTAGTGTCCTGGGCCCAACCATATTCAGCTGCTTCATCAATGACCTTCCTTCCATCATGAGGTCAGGAGTGGGGATGTTCGCTGATGATTGCACAATGTTCAGCACCATTCGCGACTCCTCAGATACTGAAGCGGTCCACGTCCAAATGCAGCAAGTCCTGGACAATATCCAGGCTTGGGCTGACAAGTGACAAGTAACATTCGCGCCACACAAGGCAATGGCCATCTCCAACTAGAGTGAATCTAATCATCATCCCTTGTCATTCAATGGCATTACCATTGCTGAATCCCCCACTATCAATATCCTGTGGGTTACCAAACTGAGCTGGACTAGGCATATAAATACTGTGGCTACAAGAGCAGGCCAGAGGCTAGGAATCCTGTGGCAAGTAATTCACCTTCTGACTCCCCAAAGCCTGTTCATCATCTACAAACCACAAGTCAGGAATGTGATGGAATACTCTCCACTTGCCTGGATGAGTGCAGCTCCAACAACACTCAAGAAGCTTGACACCATCCAGGACAAAGCAGCCTGCTTGATTAGCACCACATCCACAAGCATTCACCCCCTCCACCACCGATGCACAGTAGCAGCCGTGTGTACCATCTACAAGATGCACTGCAGGAAGTCACCAAGGCTCCTTAGACAGCACCTTCTAAACTCACGACCACTACCACCTAGAAGGACAAGGGCAGCAGATAGATGGGAACGCCACCTCCTCACTCACCATCCTGACTTGGAAATATATCGCTGTTCCTTCACTGTCGCTGGGTCAAAATTCTGGAACTCCCTTCCTAACAGCACTGTGGGTGTACCTACACCACATGGACTGCAGTGGTTCAAGAAGGCAGCTCACCACCACCTTCTCAAGGGCAATAAGGGATGGGCAATAAATGCTGGGCCAGCCAGTGATGCCTACATCCCAGGAATGAATTTTTTTTAAAAACAAAGAGAAAAGACTTGAGCTGTGGAGTTAAAACCCCACGTGGGGAGACATGTGGTTGCATTTTCCGGCTGTGGTGGTGGCAGTTCACCGGATGGAAAGTTGGTTGGAAGCTGACTCACTCCGTGGACACCTCCGTAAGACAGTACCCCTCCCTCTATTCCCGCCCTTTAAAAACTTTTTTTAAAAATGGGCTGCCCACTCCCACCCGCCTGCCCATGTTAACTGTATTATGGCATGGACAGCGTATTAACAAGCTCAATTTACCATTAATTATTTATTTACATGTGGCAGGCAGGCTGCCGATTTTAGCACCTCCCACCCACCATACTATGGGGGTGAGCTTTGGGGTGGGTGGGAAGCTGGTGGGCTGGGCACCTGCCCTATTTTATGTGCCCCCCCACTGCTGAAAACACACCCAGCGGGGGCATGTAAAATCCAGCCCCTGGACTCTCACGTTTTCCCTCAGGAACTCCGCTCCCCCACTTATGCAACCCCACCTCTCGATATCCTGGCCAGTGCGTTTTCATTCTGATTGGCTGAAGAGCCCACGTTGTGACTGGCCCTGTTCTCACATGGCTCAGATTCACTGCACAGCGCTGCTAATCATCGCTAGGATTGGTAGATTACCACTTAAACCCGTGGGCAGCTATAAGCATGAAAAACAACAATAACTACTCCTTTGCTACCAACCACCAAACCTGTTCCCTTTTCTCGCTATGACTTGTACTACACTGGAATTGTTCGGGTAGCTCATTTGATTTGAGAGAGTAAAAGATGATGAGGATAAATGCGTTTTATTCCTCAATAAATAAGTGCCCTTTGAACTGGTTCCTAGCTGTGTCTCATGAACACATCTTGCCATACAGTTGGGATGACAACATTTTGAACGTGTAAAGCACTGATTAACTTTATAGCATTGCACCATTGCCTGTGATCCCTGGGCAAAAGAAATTGTTTGCTGGAGATGTGTTAACATGATGGTTTGCAGTCACTCTCGGTCTTATAAAGCTGCCTGTGGTGCACATTGTGTTCTTCTGCCCTGGCTGTCATTCCCCATCACACACGCTGCAGTTATGGTGGAGGCAAGTACAATTGATTGAGTGTGTTTTGTGGTTTTCATGCTGAATTCTTTATAGAGTTTCCTCGGGCTTGGGTTGGCCAGGGGCATAATGCTAAGAGATTTATACCAAGAGTAAATTATATGTTTTACATCTCGAGCCTTACAGACCAACTTTACAAACCAATGGCTTTCTTGGATTTATTGTTAATAATTTCTCTCCCAAGTCTTTATCCAGTGGTTAAAAGGGTTTTTATCCTCGTCGCTTTTCGGACCTGATCAAAGTAAATCATTCAGGCAGGGCATTTAATTTAATTACATTTATTTGCAGGAAATTTGCCTTTTCAGCAGCAAAAGATACCAATTTAACTGAAGTTAAATAAATGCCAGAACTGCACATCTGTTGTTTGTATAATATGCTCTCATCATGTTTCTTCCAACTTTTTATATGTTTCTGCACCTCTGTCCCTCAGCATTCACATTATCAATGCTGATGCTACTTGAGCATCTCGGCAGCCTGTCATTAAAATAACTGCAGCTCAGCAGGTGAGCTCAGCATGCCCTGATCATATTCATGCCAACCAGCTGAAAACAGCACAACTTACAACTGGCAGGTCATTAAAATGGCCTTAATTGGCCTTAACAATCAGCAGCAGGCTTTTTCCCTGAAATTTTGTTGAGTGCTTCACTCTTTCTTTAATGGGCACGAAACAACGGGTAGTGCTGAAGCTGACAAAATTCTCCTCGCATTTTACTTCGCTCCTTGGCTATCTGCTGGCCGTAACATACGACCTTGAAGTTGTTGCTGTTCAGTAGCAGCAGATAACACGCACTATAGGAATAATTTAGGAAATAGGGCAGGATGCAATAAATGGCGCAAAAACGCCAAGTCAGCCAGACCACGTAGGCAAGTTATATCTATGGCATTACATGATTTGATTCCATAATTTGTCACTTTTCCAATGAATATTATGAACTTACCCCATGGCTGTGTCGCTCAGCCTATGCAATGACGTGAATACAATCTGAACTATATTTGTCCTGTGTGTTTGATGAACAGGATGCGCTCACTGTTACTGTCAAACAGTTGTCTTTTATTTGTACTGAAGAAAGCCCCGCATCAAACATTGAACAACTGAGCTGCCGCCAATGAGAAGATGCTGAAGCTAACTATTTTAATCACTCCTTCGTTCCCGGACATGACAGAAATTTTGGCCGGAATTTTCCAGCCCCTCACGTTGGGGTCTTCCGGCGTCCTCGATGTGAATGGAGATTTCAATGTCTCATCAGCCCCACCACAATGGGGGGGTTGGGGAGGGGGCAATAGTGGGGGGCTGGAACATTCCGGCCGGTGATTCTTTTCTACTTTTTGGAGAGCTGGCTATACCTTCTCTGACATGTCACATCAGCTCAAATTACATCTAGCACATCACTACTATTTTTTATTAACTAAGGTTGCTACTACTGGAGTCATTCTATCTGTGATCTTATAGAAGCATATAAGATCTTAAGGGGACTTGACAGGGTGGTTGCTAAGAATTTGCTTCCCCTTGCGGAGGAGTTGAGAAACAGGGACGCAGTTTAAAAATTAGGGGTCTCCCTTTTAAGACTGAGGTAAAGAGAATTTTTTTCTCTCTGAGGGTCCTTAGTCTACAGAATTCTCTTCCACAGAGAGCAGTGTAGGTTGGATCATTGAGTATGTTCAAGGTTGAGTTAGATTTTTGATCATCAAGGGAGTCAAAGGTTATGGGGGCAGGCAGGAAAGTGGAGTTGAGGCCACAATCAGATCAACCACGATCTTATTGAATGGCGGAGCAGGCTCGAAGGGCCAAATGACCTACTCCTGCTCCTAATTCTTGTGTTCTTGGGTTGTGTTCTTGTGTGTTCAAGGTGTAATGTGCAGTCGATAGACCTAAGTTATACTGCCAACTGGGAATTCCCGCTGGTCACACTAAGGTCAGTTGCAAAGAAGCTACGTATACACATACTTGAATACGTGCAGAGTTCTGCTTTATGGGTGGCTATTTTCTAATGTATGAAAATTCAGGTTGCTTTCTTCTAATATTAAGAACATTAAAACATTAAGTTTGGAAATTTGCCAGAGAGTTCAATGGACTACTGGAACTTATAAAACGTGACTTCGTACTGTGCTGAATTTAGATGGTGTGAACTTGGATGATTTCAATGCACTGTTGGGTCAGGCTGGACTTGATACTGTTACAAAATGACCTGAAAACGCTTCACCTTAACACTAAAGTGGAAGTATAAATGTATCCTAAAAATACCTGTAGTTTTATTTACATTTATTTTTATTTGAATCCATTGTATAAATAGAAAAATGTCAAAAGCGCCCAACAATTGTCCAACATGCAAATCAAATTTGTAATACACAATCAATAAAGTGGTAAGTCATGAAAAGAGAGAGAGAAAATAGTCATCAGTAGGGAATGCGTGTGAATGTTCTGAATGGGCTTCAACAGTATCACCAAAGACCTGTAAACTGATGCGAGTAAACTCAAATTTGCAATATAAACTAAATTATTCTTTTATTTATGAATAGCTAAGTAAGCCACTAGTAAGTATGTCTTTAATTATTGTTGCATAAAAATATATTTTACGTGCATATATGTGTATACATATATATATTATATAGTGAGAGAGAGAGAGAGAAGCACCTCATCAAGTTAAAACTGAATTTTATGGAGGATAATATTGTGTTTCTTCTTCAAGAAATGGTTCATTGGTTGTGCTTGTAAACACAAGACACATATGGTACCTATCTATAAATCACATCCTGTTTTTAAGTGCCTGGGCGCGTTAGATCTACACAGAAGTCACTCTGAAATATAAGCCATATTTCATACCTTAAATGATTGGTGCGACTTCACTCAAAACTGATGCAGTAAATACTTCAGAATTATTTATCTGCAGTTACAGTAAATTTCAGGTGCTTCTTATTGGTTGATGTGAAAGTTTAGAAAAGGCTATTTATGCTTTAAATCACCATTTGGATTAATTATCAATTAGTAATACAGGGTACATACTATAATTCAAAAGTGGAAGGTTCCCACTTGTAGTACAAAATATGCATCTAAGATTACATTAGATATTAAAAGCTATAGAAATTGGGAGCAGCCTCAAGCAATTAATGTGTGTTTATGTTACCATTAATCAAGTTTTTTTTTAAATTGCCAGTCTTTCCTTAACCTGGATCATAAAAGTATAACTATATGTTTATTTTATAAGTGCACTTTCTGGCAATTTAGGACACATTTGTGTGTTGGATCCAGTGTGGAAAAATGTTTTGAAGGAGTTGTCTGGGAAATCATGGGCCATTGTCCCATTCCACCCTTCAGCTTTTGTCTTGACATGTCCAAAAGATAATGATGGACTCCACACAGTGTAAAGACAATCTAGATTTCAATACTGTCATGTTGATATGTGTATGATATATGTTTTGCCACTGGTGAAGTCATTTGCTAACGTAGGCTATCTATATGCAAAAGTACCCGATTGGGTCCTTAGCATTGGAATTTAGTTGTCTAATATTTTAGTAGCCTTTAGCTAAAATCTCACTATTTATTTTAAACCTGAAAGTACAGCCAGTAACTATTTTGAGGGAAAGAAATCTAATCACAACTGGTTTCAAAATTATCATTTGCACCAACTTCTTTGAAGTATGGCACATGAACTTTATATGGGTTTAACAAGGGTTTCTAACAGCTTTCATATATAGCCTTTACTGTTGCCTTTTGCAATGCTTGCTTTTTAACCACAGCTATACATATAAATTGTGTCTTAAATGCTGGAAACGGACAATCAGTAATGCTCAAACTATCCATTTTACACAGATTCTGTGCAATTGGGGTGATTATTGCTTTAGACACATTACAATCTGGAGGGGAGTAGTTAAGTGTGCTGATCCATGTAACTTTTCTTTTAGAAGTTATGCTAATGTAAAACTAGTCAGTCTGATTCATAGTTTCCTCCCTTCATCTAAGTGTAGAACATTGACCATAAGTTTAAGTATTTCCTTATAGAAGGTAACAGAAATATATTTCCCTATTATCAGAACTGGATAACACAAATAATGTAAGCCAATTAAATATTTACACTGGAAAAAAATTAACTGAGGCACAAAAATAACACAGTAATCTTTCTGGAGCCTCAAATATTTATAGTGATATATTCCTTTACTGTGCAAAAAATGTTAATACTGAATTCCATGAAAAAACATGAAACTTCACAATAGACATTGGTCAGTGCAATTTACATTTGGATAGAATATGACAAATTAAGAGTGCCCCGACCCTTAGTCATGTTCTGATTTGTCAAAGAACAAAAGAGGGCCAGATTTCCCAGAAGCGAAAGTTTCATTGCTCATCATCTCAGGTCCATTTTGAGCCTTCGCACCCGATTTACTCCAGATTTAGTCTTGATGAGAAGCCTCCTTGGTATTATTGCTAAACTCTTGGAGCATGAATATACTAGAAGGAGCAGTTCATTAAATATGTTCCAAAATTCATTCTTTCTAATCTGTGGTTAAAGCCTACAGATTCAGTTAAACCTTCTTTAGCAAAATATGCATCAAGCTGCCATTTATTTGCAAAACGCATCGGTTTTCATTTTCTTTGGTAGTAAGAGATGCTTCAGTAATTAGAGACACAAGGGAGTAAAACTTTATTGTGCGGTTTTGTTTCGTAGCCATAGATTGACAGATGACCACGTTAAAGTTTTTGCTTCAACCATTGCTGATTACTTAAAGCTATATTTTGAAGTTAAGAGTAAAAAAGCTATAAAAATGATACTATTTCTCAAATAAGCAAGTAGAAAATAGGTGATTTTGACCAGTAAGAAATTTAAAGATTAATGAATAAATTACAGGATGCATAAATATGAAAATCACCTCACATTAATGTCCCTGCTTCATATAGCTGAGGTGTTAGTGCAATTTTCGAAAGAATAGGGGCACATTTTTTTTTTATTCATTCACATGATGTGGGCTTTGCTGGCTGGGGTGGGTCAGCATTTATTGCAACTAGGGGATGGGCAATAAATGCTGGCCCAGCCAGCCAAGCCCACATCCCGTGAATGAATTAAAAAAATGGCAAAATTCCCTCGATATGTTCGCTGGTGTTCAGCATAGGGAGCCAGGGACAGTCCCGATGCGTGTACATGCACGGTACTTACGCACAGAATTTAAACTTCTGATGGGCAGAGACACACAGCCCGGACCCCTCCAAGGATTGCCTTCGACACTGAGCCCGCCATTGTAGATGCCCTGAACCGGCCCAGAAACTTACTCCAGGAAAATCACGCTGTTAATCACAGGCACGGGGCCTGGGTTGAAAGTCATGAACAGCAGAAGTTGTACCTCCAAAAGGTGTTCAAAATTAAACCTGCTGAACAATTGACAACCCCCCCAAACCCACCAACTGTAAAAACAGGATAAAAAGGTGAGGCTGCAATTTCAGTCGTGGGCAGGAGTGAGGCTGTCAGAGGATTTGCACCAATATTAAATCCCCCCCACCCACCCACACCTTCCCACCTTCTCCCTCAACCCTCCCCACGATGGGTGGGGGAAGTTAAAATTTTTAAAGCGCTGATTTCATCTCCACCGCGCTACTTAAAATCTGTCGCCATTTTGACACTGGCAGCTGCATGCTGTGCAGAGGTGGGACACGTCATTAAGATAGTTAAATCAGACACCCACATTGCAAAAGGGAGCTTAAATGAGACCTAACAGGAAAATGGATGCATCAGCTGCCAGCTTAAGAAAGGCTTTACGCCTCTTCTTGTTGCCCTGGAGGGTCAAGAGTGTTCACCATTGCCCCTTAAGAAAGCCCTTGGCCTCCCTTCTATAGATCGCAGCCTCTCTTTTTCCCTAATGCCACTATCGACAACCTCTCTTCCATTCCCTCGCTCCCTCGCTCCTAGACTGGCCTCTCTCCCCCACCCCAGCTCCAATCTCTCGCTCCCATTCTCCTGATTGTCACTCTCTTTCTCCTCCCGCCCCTCCACCAAGTTCAATCTCTTCCTCCCTCCTTCCAGATTGCCGCTCTCTTTTCTCCCCCTCCCTTCTATGCACTGATCGCTCACTTCCTTTCTGCCAGTTATTTGAGACTGTACTTAAGTTGCAGAGGGCATCAGCTGATGCAGTATTAGCAAACTGCTAGGATTGCACGTTGCAGAGTTTCAGGGTGGCATTTGATGTAGGTGATGAGGGTCCTGCCCACCCCATTGCCTCTTTTAGGAAAGACCCACTGAATTAAGTGCCAGTCAACAGTGGACCTTCACCAGGATCAAGGAATCCCAGGGCAGAAACCCCATCCCCCGAGAGCTGCCAGCCAATCAGAGGCTGGCAGGTGGTCATTGCTTGGCAGTGCCATCGGAATGCGGTGGCTGCTGCTGGTAATGCACCCATCCAAGGCCCAGGATCACCGCAGGACCCAGGCCACAGGTGAGTGATGGCGAGATGGGAGCGTGGGGAAAGAGGGTTGCAGGGGAGGAGTGCCGGCAGCAGCAAGGGCAGGGGGCTAACTGTCAATGCATCCCGCCGCCCCCCCCACCTCCCCTCCCTTTCAGTGACGGGCCCCTCAATCAGGCACTGGCCTTTGAAAGAGAGGTCGCCCTCTCCCCCCCACCCCATAAACTTGCAACCAACCCTAATAGGGTTTGCTTTTCAGGCTTTCCACTTGGGGAGGCCCCGACTCAATTGCCCACTTAATTGGCGGTGGGGCAGGAGGGCCACTCACAAACCTTCCCACCCCGGACTTAATCTGGGTGGAGGCAGGAAGGCAGCATCGTTCCCACCTGCTACCCTCCCGCCCCTTTAAATACCGCCCCCCCGCCACCAACTCGACTCGGGAGAGGGCATTAAACTTTCCCCTCTAGGTCAGGGTGTCTTTCAAAGTTCAGCCATGGAAGTATTTTTAACAAAACAAAAACAGAATTACCTGGAAAAACTCAGCAAGTCTGGCAGCATCGGCGGAGAAGAAATCAGTCAACGTTTCGAGCCTCCATGGCCCTTCGGCAGAACTGCAGCATAGTTTCAACAAGGGAGAAATATAAATTGGTTTAAGGTGGGTGGGGGGCGGGGGGGAAGAGACACATTGAGGGTGTGGTGTGAGCAGATAATCAAAAGATGTAGAGACAAAAGGGTCAAAGAGGTGTTGAAGGTGGTGGTCTTTGTCTGAGAAAAGTGCTAATTAAGAACGGAATACAGGATATTCAAAGTACAGCTCTAGTGGGGGTGGGGTGGAAAGACTAAAGGTTTTAGTTTTAGATTTAAAAATAATGGAAATAGGTGGGGAAAGAAGAATCTATATAAATTATTGAAAAAAAAGGGGGGGTGGGGGGGGAAAAGAAACGGGGTGGGGATGGGGGGAGGGGGAGTTTAAGATCTAAAGTTGTTGAATTCAATATTCAGCCCAGAGGGCTGTAAAGTGCCTAGTCGGAAGATGAGGTGCTGTTCCTCCAGTTTGCGTTGGGCTTCACTGGAACAATGCAGCAAGCCAAGGACAGACATGTTGGCAAGAGAACAGGGTGGAGTGTTAAAATGGCAAGCGACAGGGAGGTTTGGGTCTTTCTTGCGGACAGACCGCAGGTGTTCCGCAAAACGGTCGCCCAGTTTGCGTTTGGTCTCTCCAATGTAGAGGAGACCGCATTGGGAGCAACGAATGCAGTAGACTAAGTTAGGGGAAATGCAAGTGAAATGCTGCTTCACTTGAAAGGAGTGTTTGGGCCCTTGGACGGTGAGGAGAGAGGAAGTGAAGGGGCAGGTGTTGCATCTTCTGCGTGGGCATGGGGAGGTGCCATAAGTGGGGGTTGAGGAGTAGGGGGTGATGGAGGAGTGGACCAGGGTGTCCCAGAGGGAACGATCCCTACGGAATGCCGTCAAGGGGGGTGAAGGGAAGATGTGTTTGGTGGTGGCATCATGCTGGAGTTGGCGGAAATGGCGGAGGATGATCCTTTGAATGCGGAGGCTGGTGGGGTGATAAGTGAGGACAAGGGGGACCCTATCATGTTTCTGGGAAGGAGGAGAAGGCGTGAGGGAGGATGCGCGGGATATGGGCCGGACACGGTTGAGGGCCCTGTCAACGACCGTGGATGGAAAACCTCGGTTAAGGAAGAAGGAGGACATGTCAGAGGAGCTGTTTTTGAAGGTAGTGTCATCAGAACAGATGCGACGGAGGCGAAGGAACTGAGAGAATAGGATGGAGTCTTTACAGGAAGCGGGGTGTGAGGAGCTGTAGTCGAGGTAGCTGTGGGAGTCGGTAGGCTTGTAATGGATATTGGTGGACAGTCTATCATCAGAAATTGAGACAGAGAGGTCAAATCCCTCTACACCTCCATCCCCCACCAGGATGGTCTGAGGGCCCTTAGCTTCTTCCTTGAACAGAGGCCCCAACAATCCCCATCCACCACTACTGTCCTCCGTCTGGCTGAACTTGTTCTCACACTGAACAATTTCTCCTTTAACTCCTCTCACTTCCTCCAAATAAAAGGTGTGGCTATGGGTACCCGCATGGGCCCCAGCTATGCCTGTCTCTTCATGGGGTATGTGGAACATTCCTTGTTCCAGTCCTACTCCGGCCCACTCCCACAACTCTTTCTCCGGTACATCGATGATTACTTCGGTGCTGCTTCATGCTCTCGTCGGGACCTGGAAAAATTTATTAATTTTGCTTCCAATCTCCACCCCTCCATCATCTTCACATGGTCCATCTCTGACACTTCTCTTCCCTTCCTTGACCTCTCTGTCTCAATTTCTGATGATAGACTGTCCACCAATATCTATTCATTAGAAATTGCAGTAATTTGCTCAGTGAATTCCTATTTCTTGACAACAGTTGGTTTTGATAGTTTACAGTTCGAGCTGTTCACTGGTGGTGGGATCTTCAATTTTCAGCTCGGTATCTTTTTGCTTTTAGTTTCAACTCATCACATCACACCATGAGTTTGTCTCAGCAACAAGTCACGGTTTTCAACAAAACCCATGTTGTTCATTTGAATTACTGCTTGTCAGAAATTCATCTCGATTGTTGTTGACCAATTTAAATGTTCATACATGGGAATAAATTATTTTTCAGTCACTTGCTTTAATGTTGAGTAATCTGTAAAACACAGTACAGTACACTATTCATTTGCAAACAAAGCAAGCAGATATCAGGTGACTGGCATGCATCTCACTGGGGAAATCCTGGGCAGAACAATATATGCTATTGAAGTAAAATGGCACATCAGTTTATTCTCACCTTTATGACTCGGCTGTTAACACATTCTGAGACTTTTGCTATGTGGTTAATGTATGATGAATGATTAATTAATGGATGATTAATTGTGTCAAACTACAGTGTGAAATGGTAAAAGGGCAGCTCAGATGAGTGGAGTGCTTTGTAGCTGAAAATAATTGATTATATACATAATTGGTTAGAATTTTACTATACCTGGCAAATAATTGGCGCTCACTGTCCATTTGACTTGCTCTTGCCCATTTAATTGCTATGACCTTTTGTACTGGAAATTCCTGTAGGTTGCTGATCCAAACTGTGTGGTACCCTCCACAGGATACCTGGGATCTGTGTTGTTACGGCCAGGTGAGGAGGGGTAAACATGACTCCCCTGTCCTACCACTCCAAGTCTGACCATGACAGGGTGTTTTTTTGTCAGTTTAGCGAGGATGAAAATGTTTGTTCAATGTCTGTGCTTAACCATTTACGTGCTGACTGCAAAGAAACTCACCTGGCAGGCTTTCTTGAGTTCAAAACTAAAAGGGGTTAGTTTTTATTGAATTAAAAACCCACCCAATTAAAGATATAAAAAATATTTAAAAAGGTAAAATCATGTCCAACTTTGCAACCCACACACACACACACACACACGCATGCAGAATTACAAACTGTACAGTAGGTAGTTACTTCCTTAGCCAAGTTAAAGTTCAATGCTCACAAGTTAAAGAAAAAATAGAGGATTCACTGTTTGAGTCCTTTGCTGGTATTTGTGGCTGCAGCAAATTTTTATCCATAGTGATTTTGAACTTCTAGGAATGGAAGCCCATGTCAAACCACAATCGCCAGAGGCAATTTATTTTTAAAAACGTAATCTGTCTTTTCCAGAAGTTGATGAGTTTTTCACCTGAGGTTCAGTGCAATGGAAATTCTCTATCTCTGTGCTGGATTTTTAACTTTAAGAGTGATGGGGTTTTGAACTTAGGAGAGAAGAGAAGGGAGCTTGTTAGTGCTTTGTTGGCAGCTTTTCAGGACTACTGTTTTAGCAACTTGCATGCTGTATTAAAAGAGATTTCAGAAATGGTTAGTCTAATCATGTGACCTGTCCCCCCATAATAATTTCAGAAAGTATTTGCTTAGCTGAGATAAAAGCAAAAAACTGCGGGTGCTGGAAATCCAAAACAAAAATAAAAATACCTGGAAAAACTCAGCAGGCCTGACAGCATCTGCGGAGAGGAACACAGTTAACGTTTCAAGTCCGTATGACTCTTCAACAGAACAAAGGAAAAATAGAGGAGAGGTGAAATATAAGCTGGTTTAAGGGGGGGGGTGGGGTGGGACAAGTAGAGCTGGATAGAGGGCCAATGATAGTTGGAGATAGCCAAAAGATGTCATAGACAAAAGAACATAGAGGTGTTGAAGGTGGTGATATTAGCTAAGGAATGTGCTAATAGGTGACATTAAGGGTAGAAAGCAGGACGAGCAAGGTACAGATAGCCCTAGTGGGGGTGGGGTGGGGGGAAGGGATCAAAATAGGCTAAAAGGCAGAGATAAAACAATGGATGGAAATACATTTAAAAATAATGGAAATAGGTGGGAAAAGAAAAATCTATATAAATTATTGGAAAAAAGGGGGATTAGAAAGGGGGTGGGGATGGAGGAGAGAGTTCATGATCTAAAATTGTTGAACTCAATATTCAGTCCAGAAGGCTGTAAAGTGCCTAGTCGGAAGATGAGGTGCTGTTCCTCCAGTTGGCGTTGAGCTTCACTGGAACATTGCAGCAGGCCAAGGACGGATATGTGCACATGAGAGGACTGAAATGGACAAGCCCTACATTTCTGCAGCAAGTTTAGTTTATTAGTGCAATATCTGGAGTGAAACTTCACACATTCAATACAATTGATGCTGCTTTTGCTAGATTACAGAGGAGAGATAGTGGGCGGAATTTTATAGCCTCGGGATTTTACATTCCCGCCGAATTCAGTGGAGTTTAGAATGGCTCACCACATCTTATGGCCCCGTCCCCACCTCACCGGGGCCATAAAATTCCGGCTGTTAACTCAGACAGCAACTTCTGGATTTTCATGTTTAACCGTGCATATGCGCTCGACTGAAGCTGCTGTCCAACATGTTAATATAATCAATCACAGTGATCGTTTATAGTAAATTCTGACCCATTGGCCTCTTTCTATCAGAAACACACAAAAATACATGCATCAAGTATGCGTATCTGACTTAGTGCAGTACTCTCTCTTTGCAAGTTCAAAAACTATTGTGCAAACGAGACATATTGCCAAATGGAACTCCTTACTCCACCGCCCTAATTATTTTTTGACTGCCCAGTGAGCCTTTTGATCTGTCGATTCCGCGTACTGAGTGCTCAATTTAACACTTGACTAACAAGTAAGATCAAATAACAAGATTAAGTGGATAATTTTAGTAAACCTGCACTTGTATTTAGTTCGCCATTACTCATAAGTGCACCAGAATACTAAACATTAATCACCTTAAATTGAATTCAGAGCACATATTTATATAATTTTTTTAAAGCACCCTGGTCATTGTGCTTGTTCAACAAATTCAAGTGGTACGAGGTTTTATATGCCCTGTGTTTTCACAGCAGAGTTCTATACCCCACACCTGCCTTCAATCAACCAAAATGGATTACATCAACTAGCTGTATCAGCACACACAAACCAAAAGTCATTCAGTGTTCAGAGACCAAAGTGGCTGTTGATAAACGGCAAATGAACGAACAAAGCTAGGATTTTATTAAATCTAGTGCTTTACCACATGAGGCCTGCAATTTTAAATTTGTAAATTGAACATAAGCATTTAACCACATATCTTCAGGAAGAGCAAAGTATTATACAGGTTATATCTCCCACCTGTTTTAAATTTGGCTGCATTTCACTTTTGGTAAGTTACTTGAACCTCAGGTCTAAGTTTATTATTGCTGCATCTTCATTTTAAGAATTAAGCTTCAAAACGTGAAATGTATAGACATCTAGAGAAAGCCTCCTTGACAACTTCTGAATTCTATATGACACTGTCCCCTAAAAAAAAATTATCCAGAGGGCGCACTCTACTGATTTGCATACTCCACGGAAAAGGGAAATGCATAAGGCATTCCGAATGTTTGCACAACCTTGGAATAGTAAGCAGCAACTTCTTGGAGCCTCCACATGTGCGCTTAACACACATAGGCATGGACTTGGATTTATCCTACCCTGTGGATTCTTACTCTGTTTTCTTCCAATTTGAAGTCGCTAAATTGACAGATGATGGCTTAGCAGTACTAGAGAAGCATCATTTTTTAAAAGACAGCTGATTAAATTAATAGGCCTTAAACTGGCACCAGTTACGTTCTTGGAGGTGGCCTTAGGCATACTGCTGCAGTTAAAGCTGTGTTGTGGTCATTCTGGATGCCAAATATTGCAATGTTGGACAGAAAGTGCTGGAAATACTCAATCCGTTAGGCAGCATCAGTGGAGAGAGAAACGTAAGTTAACATTTCAGGTCAATGAGCTTTCGGCAGAACTGGCAAAAGTTAGAGAAGTAACTAGTTTTAAGCACGTACAGAGGTAGGGAAAGGAGAGAGGGAGGAAACAACAAAGGGAAAATCTGTGATAAGGAAGGCAGGAAAGTTTAAATGACAAAAGGGATGAAATTTTTCCTTTTACTTCCTTGCTTCCCAATGTCCAGGGCTCCAAGTGCTCCTTCAAGGCGAAATAGCAACTTAGTTATACTACTTTCAATTTTGTGCACTGTATTCTCTGCTCACAATGTAGTCTCTTCTGCATCGCTGTGACCAAATGGAAATTGGGTGACCGCTTTGCAAAACACCTCCATTCAGTCCGCAAATATAACCCCGAGCTTCCAGTCTCCCATCATTTTAATTCTCTCCCTCTCTGTCCTTGGCCTCCGACACTTTTCCAAAGAAGCTCAACATAGACTTGAGAAGGGGCACCTCAGCTTTCAGTTAGCGGCTTTACAGCTTTCCAGGTGCAACACTGAGTTCAATCATTTCAGATCATATTAATAACCATTTTTGGACTGCAACTGTTGGTGATGATTCTGCTATTTCCATTTACACCTCCTCTAGATCCACCTTTTGTTTCATTACTTGTCGCAATAGCATCTCCTTTTCCTTGCACCATCATGTATTTTGTCCTTTGACCAATCCTGTCTTCCACCCTATCACCTACCTTCTCTTTGGCTCTACCACTGCCCCCTCTTCCCTGACCCTGTACTTGCTTAAAACTTGTTGCATCTCAAATTGTTGGCACTTCTGATGAAAGGTCATCGACCTGAAACTTTGGCCAGAATCTTTGGGTAAGATGATGCACGGTGACATCGGGCGTGTGTCCCAATGTCACCACGCGGCATTCAGATCTTGAGTTCGGCGCGCGCGTAGCGGAGTCGGCTATGCACCCGCCGACCGTCAAAGGCCTATTAAGGCCATTTAAACAGCAATTAAAATAATTCACTGAGTTGCCCGTACAACCTTAAGGTTGGCGGGCAGGTGAAGAGCCCAGGCGGCCTTCGCATTTATCATGAAACCTCATCCAGGTTTCATGAAGGTTTTTAAACTTTAATAAAAATTTTCAAAAATAATTCACAGACATGCCCCAGCTCATGTGACACTGTCTTAAAAATTTTTTTTTTTCCTTTATTTAAATTTTTAAATGTCAAACTGATCTCCCTGAGGCAGCTCTGTGCCTCAGGGAGATTCTGCGCTCTTTTGCGCGCAGGCCCCAACTCAACCTCCTCCCCCCCCCCCCCGCCCGCACAGGGAGCGCTCAGCACTTCCGGGTGCGCGTCACGCTGGGCGGGCCTTAATTGGCCCGATCACGTAAAATGGCGGTGCGCAGCCGATCGCGGTGCCGATCAGCTGGGTGCCCACCCACGCTCGCTTCCGCCCAACCCCCACAACAGGGAGAAAATTCTCCCCTTTATCTCTGTTCCTCTTTCTGCAGATGCTCTCTGGCCTGCTGAGTATTTCCAGCATTTTCTGTTTTTGTTTCACATTTCCAGTGTCAGCTTTACTTTGCTTTCGTATTGCAATGTTGAACCTAACTTGCTGAAAAGAAGTCACCACAGCACCATGGAGCTAAAGAGGTAACAGCAGAGACAGGGGCTATTTAGCCCATTGTGTCCAGGAACTCTATGGCTGGAATTTTCCAGCTCCGTCCCCCCCTTCTCTCCACCCCCCCCCACCCCAGCCCACCACAGCGGCTTTCCCCGCGGTGGGGCTGGCCATTGAAATCTTCATTCACCAGAAGGACTGGAAAATTCCGGCCTATAAGTCAAGTCAAGTGCAAAGCCATATGTGAACAGTGCTCAAGCAATCGGCGGAGCCCGCCAGTGGCTTTACAAGCTAATGGGCAGGATTTTCCACCCACCCCCATTGGGGGAGGGCGGGGGGGGATTTGAAGTGCAGGCATGTGGAGGCGCGCCTCCGAGTAGGGGCGAGCCGCCATTTTACGTGGGCGGTCCAATTAAGGCCCGCCCAGCGTGAAGCCCGCACGGAAGCGCTGTGCACTCCCTGTGCGGGCGGTGGGGGGAAATCCCAAAATCGAGAGTGCGCTCTTTCACACATGCGCACGAAAGATCACACTCATCTCCCTGAGGCTAAGTGCTGCCTCAGGGAGATCGGCTGTTCTGTCGCAAGTATTAAAAATAGAAAAAAAAATCCCTGACATGCCCCCTCATGTAACACTGTCGCATGAGTTGGGACATGTCCATAACTTTTTTTAAAACTTTAATTAAAATTTTTAAAGCTTACATGAAGCCTCATCCCGCCCGTGGATGAGGTTTGATGTTTTTTCTAATTCCCGCCAGGGCTCCCGGCCTGCCCGCCAACCTTAAGATTGGACGGGAAGGTCCTTTAATTACTTAAATGACTCTGTCAATGGCCTCAATTGGCCATTGACAGGTCGGCAGGCACACAGCAATTTCGCTGAGCCCCCGCCTACCTGAAAATTTAAATGGGGCGCGGTGATGCCGGGAGTTCCGCCTGACGTCACCGTGCGTCATTTTACGTGTTGGCGAGCGGGCCCCGCCCCCCGCCGGGAAAATCCTGCCCCATTTCTCAGTCTTTACAACATTATGAAAGACATATTACTCATGTCTTTGTTCATTACATTAAGCATATCCCACCCTTGCACAGATATGCATGCTTCTCTGTTAATGAGTTCAGTGGAAGACGCATCTGCCAATTGGATATTATATAAATATCAGTCTCAGGATCTGCCATACAAATGCAGTGAGATATAGGGGCAGGGAAGGCTGTCTCCAGTGAGCTCATTATTTGGTAAATAATTATTTCTGGTGATATTTATTATTTTAGAAAAGTGTCTTATTCATTTAAAGCCAAGTCAAAGTAGTTGGCCTTATGTCCCACTGGAAGTCAGAAGAGGTGCTAATTCTAACGTTGTATTAACAACTTATCCTTTGTACCTGAGGAGACATTGAGACAAATTCAGTTTAGTTTACACAGATTTCACCGTTCATTTTACTCATGTAACTAAACTCACAGGGAGAATAAACACCCGAACAGATTGGCTGAGTGAAATATCGCCTGTCCGGGTTGTAACCTCGATTTCTTTCTATGCCATGCCTTCTCCGGCAGGGCAAAAAATGCAACTTGTGCTCAAATTCTACTCGCACAATCATAGCTTTCGTGTTCTGTATCATTTCTTCCAATTACAGACTGGTTTCTAATCCTATCCCAGCTGTGGCTACCAACTGAATAAGAATATGTTTTCGCTGTTATTTGCAGACAACAGAGATCATAACTGCTATAGTTTTAGTCCTCAATTACTTAACGAGAGTACGGAATCAGTAAGAAAGATATGAGGCACACTTTTTCAGAGCAACAAGGTAACCATTCTGGCAGGGTGCTGGAAAAGGTAGTGTTGGTCTGCTTCTGGCTAATGCTAAACAACGATCCCATCTCAAACCCATTTGAAGACGCATTCTATATATTAGTTCTTTTCAACCCTTCTATCAGGAAATCTTTCTTCAGTGAGTGAAATCATTAGCAACATCTATTGGTTTTGTCCTGAACTCAATCACCTCAAGTGTTCTGTTGCATCATCTGGACATTTAGAGGCACAGCAGTTTTATATCAAAACTGTAAATCCTTTACACAGTTTGAGCTGGTCATTAATGGTCTAAACTGCTGTTATATTGACAGCATATATCTAACGTCAGCGTTTTCAACCACTGTGTTTTATATTAAATGTCCACTGCTGAGGTCTGACATTTTTTTTCATAAGTTGCTCACTTAGCATGGTTTGGCCAACAGCATTATCACCTGCATTGAATAAGTATTGTTAAAAAATATTCTGAGTTCCAGCCCGAAAGAGATGATTTCTTTTCCGTGCTTAGAAGGCCAAGCATCGGTTTGATGCCGTTGTGAAACCGGTTTGCGATTGTCCACTCCGGCCATCACCTCCTCCTGCCTCACATCGCGAATGTCATTTTAATACGTTTGCATCTAATTATAAGCCCTGCTCGTGGGAATCATCCCCCCCACATCAAATTCACCATCCAAGTCAAAGAGTCATAGGGGTCTACAGCACAGAAAAAGGGCCTTCGGCCCAGCGGGTCTGCGCCAGTCAAACAAGTACCTAACTATTCTAATCCCATTTTCCAGCACGAGGCCTATAGCCTTGTATGCCTCGACATTGCAAGTGCACATCCAAATACTTCTTAAATGTTATGAGTGTTTCTGCCTCTACCACTCTTTCAGGCAGTGAGTTCCAGATTCCCACCACCCTCTGGGTGAAAAAATTCTTCCTCACATCCCCTCTAAACCTCCTGTCCCTTACCTTAAATCTATGCCCCCTGGTTATTGATCCCTCCACCAAGGGGAAAAATTCCTTCCTGTCTACCCTACCTATGCCCCTCATAATTTTATACACCTCAATCATGTCCCCCCTCAATCTCCTCTGCTCCAGGGAAAATAACCCCAGTCTATCCAATCTCTCCTCATAACTAAAACTCTCCAGCACAGGCAACATCCTGGTAAATCTCCTCTGCACTCTCTCTAGTGCAATCACATCCTTCCTATAATGTGGATTCCAGAACTGCACACAATAATCTAGCTGTGGCCTTACCAGCGTTTTATACAGTTCCAGCATAACCTCCCTGCTCTTATATTCTGTGCCTCGGCTAATAAAGGCAATTATCCCATATGCCTTCTTAACCACCTTATCTACCTGTCCCGCTACCTTAAGGGACCCGTGGTCATGCACACCAAGGTCTCTCTGATCCTTGGTACTCCCCAGGGTCCTACCATTCATCGTGTATTCCCATACCTTGTTTGTCCTTCCCCAGTGCATCACCTCACACTTATCCGGATTAAATTCCATTTGCCACTGATCAGCCCATCTGACCAGCCCGTCTATATCCTCCTGTAATCTAAGGCTATCCTCCTCACTATTTACCACCCTGACAATTTCTGTGTCATCCACGAACTGACTGATCAACCCTCCTACATTCAAGTCTAAATCATATACAATATACCACAAACAGCAAGGGATCCAAAACTGATCCCTGTGGAACCGCACTGGACACAGGCATCCAGTCACAAAAGCACCCTTCCACCATCACCCTCTGCTTCCTGCCACTCATTCAATTCTGGATCCAATTTGCCAAATTGCCTCGGATCCCATGGGCTCTTACCTTCGTTATCAGTCTCCCATGCGGGACCTTATCAAAAGCCTTGCTGAAGTCCAAGTAGACCACATTAAATGCATTGCCCTCATCTACACACCTGGTCACCTCTTCAAAAAATTTAATCAAATTGGTCAGACATGACCTCCCCTTAACAAAACCATGCCGACTGTCATTGATTAATCCCTGCCTCTCCAAGTGTAGGTTAATTCTGTCCCTCAGAATTGCTTCCAATGGTTTCCCCATCACTGAGGTTAGACTGACTGGCCTATTGTTCCCTGGTTTATCCTTTCCTCCCTTCTTGAATAATGGTACTACATTGGCTGTTCTCCAGACCTCTGGCACCTCTCCTGTGGCCAGAGAGATATTGAAAATTATTGCCAGTGCCCCTGCTATCTCCTCCCTTGCCTCACTCAACAGCCTGGGATACATTTCATCCGGGCCTGGAGATTTATCTACTTTTAAGCCTGCCAGACCACTTAGAACCTCCTCCCTTTCTATGCTAATTTCTTCAATTATATCACAGTCCTTCTGCCTGATTTCCATACCCACGTCATCCCTCTCACTTGTGAACACCGACACAAAGTATTCATATAGAACCCTACCTACGTCTTCCGGCTCCACACACAAATTACCACGATGGTCCTTAATGGGCCCTACTCTTTCCCTAGTTATCCTCTTAATGTACCTGTAAAATAATTTTGGATTTTCCTTTATTTTATCTGCCAATGCTTCTTCGTGCCCCCTTTTTGCTCTCCTAATTTCCTTTTTAAGCTCCCCCCTACACATTCTATACTACTCTAGGGCTTCCGCTCTTTTGAGCCCTCGGTATCTGCCATAAGCCTCCCTTTTTCTCTTTATCCAATCCTGTATATCCCTCGACACCCGGGGTTCCCTGGATTTGTTGGTCCCACCCTTTATCTTTAATGGAATATGTTGGCCCTGTACTCTCCCTATTTCCTTCTTGAATGAGTCCCACTGCTCTGACACAGATTTACCTAAAAGTAACTGCTCCCAGTCCACTCTGGTCAAATCATATCTGAGCTTATTAAATTCGGCCTTCCCCCAATTTAGAACTCTGATTTCTGGCCCATCCTTGTCCTTTTCCATAACAACCTCGAATCTAATGGAGCTTTGATCACTATCTGCAAACTGGTCCCCCACTGATACCTCTACCACTTGCCCGGCTTCATTCCCTAAAATTAAGTCCAGGACCGCCCCCTCTCTTGTGGGGCCTTCTATATACTGGCTTAAAAAGCTCTCCTGGGTGCATTTTAAGAATTCCGCTCCCTCTGAACCTATCACACTATGACTAACCCAGTTAATGTTGGGGAAGTTGAAATGCCCCACTATTACTATCCTATTATTTTTCCACTACTCTGAAATTTGCCTACATATCTGCTCTTCTATTTCTCTCTGACTGTTTGGGGGGCCTATAGTGCACTCCCAGCAATGTGATTGCTCCTTTTTTGTTATTAGGTTCTATCCAAATGGCTTCATTTGAGGAGCCTTCTAAGATGTCATCCCTCCTTACTGCTGTAATTGATTCCTTGATCAATATTGCGATACCCCCTCCTCTTTTACCTCCTTCCCTGTCTCACCTGAAGACCCTAAACCCTGGAATATTGAGCTGCCAATCCTGCCCCTCTCTCAACCAAGTCTCTGTGACAGCAATGACATCATACTTCCATGTGTTAATTTGCGCCCTCAACTCATCTGCCTTATTTGTCAGACTCCTTGCATTAAAATATGTACCTTCCAACCTTGCCAAACTCCCTTGTGCCTTAACTAGCCTATAATTTCTATGCCTTCCAAACTCACTTTCCCTCTCTTCTAATTTTGGCTGTGCATCTCCCGCTGCTGAACCTCCTCTCAGGATCCCATCCCCCTGCCAAGTTAGTTTAAACCCTTCCCAACAGCACTAGCAAACCTCCCAGCAAGGACGTTGGTCCCATTCCAGTTCAGGTGCAACCCATCCGTCTTTTACAGGTCCCACCACCCCCAGAAACAGCCCCAGTGTCCCAGAAACCTGAAGCCCTCCCTCCTGCACCATCTCTCCAGCCACACATTCATCTGGACTAACCTCCTATTTCTATACTCACTTGCGCGTGGCACCGGAAGTAATCCAGAGATTACTAACTTTGAGGTCCTGTTTTTTAATCTGCTTCCTAGTTCCCTAAATTCTGCTTGCAGGGCCTCATCCCTCTTTCTACCTATGTCGTTGGTACCAATATGTACCACGATCTCTGTCTGTTTGCCCTCCCCCTTTAGAATGCCCTGCATCCGTTCAGTGACATCTTTGACTCTGGCACCAGGGGAGTAACATACCGTCCTGGAGTCATGCCTGTGGCCGCAAAAACACCTGTCTGTTCCCCTCACTATCGAGTCTCCTACCACTATTGCTCTTCCCCTCTTTTTCCTCCCCTCCCCCCCTCCCAACCTGTGCAGCTGAGCCACTCACAGTGCCATGAGCGTGGCTGCACTCCCCAAAGGAACCGTCACTCTCACCGTTTTCCAACACAGAAAAACGGTTTTCGAGCGAGATGCACCCTGGGGATTTCCTGACTACCTGCCTGACACCTTTCTTCTGACTGATGGTCACCCATTCCCTCTCTGTCTGTACTTCCGTAAGCTGTGAGGTGACCACGTCTAAACACGTGCTATCCACGAAACTCTCAGCCTCACGGATGCACCTCAGTGCCTCCAGCTGCCGCTCAAGCCCCGAAACCCGGAGCTCAAGTAGCTGCAGCTGGTGGCGCTTCCTGTACACATGGTCCGTCAGAGCGCAAGGAGTGTCTAGGACTTCCCACATGTTGCAGGTGGTACATAACATGGGACTGAGCTGCCCTGCCATGCCTCTAGTTTAAAAAAAAACCTTACTTTAAGTTAAATACAGTAAAAAAAACATTAAATTATTTATGTACTTTAAAAACTAGAACCATTACCTTCCCTTAGCTTAATCTATTTTAAACTGGAGAAAAAAAACTGGAGAAAAACACCTACCTACTACTCACCAATCAGCTCTCACCTTTGTGCTGACGTCACTTTTTGAAGCTTCCCCACACTCACGCTGGCTCTGATCTCTCTGCCGCTCTCTTGCAATGTCACTCTTGTTATTTTCAACAAGAACTTACTGCAGGACACTCCTCCCAGGCTGCTTCACCGCGATGCTGACTGCAGGACACTCTTCCCAGACTGCTTCACCACGATGCTGACTGCAGGACCCTCGCCCCAGACTGCTTCACTGCGATGCTGACTGCAGGACACTCTTCCCAGACTGCTTCACTGTGATGCTGACTGCAGGACACTCTTCCCAGACTGCTTCTCTGTGATGTTGACTGCAGGACACTCTTCCCAGGCTGCTTCACTGTGATGCTGACTGCAGGACACTCTTCCCAGGCTGCTTCACTGTAATGCTGACTGCAGGACACTATTCCCAGGCTGCTTCACTGTGATGCTGACTGCAGGACACTCTTCCCAGGCTGCTTCACTGTGATGCTGACTGCAGGACACTATTCCCAGGCTGCTTCACTGTGATGCTGACTGCAGAACACTCTTCCTAGGCCCATTCTGACTCCAGAACCGTGTGCTTCATGGCTGTGTTTAAAAGGTGTACACCTGGTGACCTGAACTTTGAAGGGAACTCAGAGGTGTGTGTGCACATAACCTTGCGCAGCACTCGTGAGCATCACCCGTAGGACATGAAGGAAGAGGCGCCACACATTTGCGGTGGGCCAGCCTGAAGGAAGTACACAGGCACATGCCGGGGAGTTTTGGGGTGAGGGGGGGAATCAGGGAAGCGGCCACGCACTTAGAAAAGTGAACATTCTTCCACAGCTGAGAGCTGCTGCAGCTCCATTAACATGCTGGGAGCCAGGCCTCTGAAACTTTTCTGCCCACTCAAGCAGCGCAAAAGCATGAAAGTGTCACCAAATGCTCCAGAACTTTTCATCCTCGGGCACAGACTGCAAATTAATGTGCATTTTAGGGGGCAGCAGAACAATGGGCCGACTGGGCAAGTTGTAGAATCCCCTTGTGAAAGGGGCCATGGCGCAGTCACTGGTGCAGGCGCTCACAGCCCCTTGCAAAGTCTTTGTTAAGGTTTGGACCATTGTCCATTATGGTTCAAGCTAACAGAGCAGCCCTGCAGTGCGGGTTAGGAGATGCCTGTGCCTGAGCTGAGAGCACAGCATGCAGTCCAGTGGGCAAAGCTGCCGCCAATCGGTCAAGTGGAGTGGACCGGAGGTGCGTGGGGTTTCGGACAGCCAATGAGCACATGGCACACTGGCCATCCAAGTGATGGCCAGCATCCTCCTGCATGTGTGAAGGGGCCTTCAGACTTAACCCGGAGAGGTTCTTAGTATACCTACGCTACCCCACATGTCTGTCTTTGATCCTGCAGGAGGAGGACATCAGGGTCATGGAGCCTGGTGATTTAGCGGTATGCCTCATGGCTTACAGAGACCAGAGACGGAGAAGGAGAGAGTGGTGGAGGCACCTGGCTCAGCAAAGGGAGGAGAACCTCCCTCAAGGTGAAGGTGCAGCAGGGCCTGGTGCGCACACAACTGAAGATCCACAACGAGCCGTCTCTCGTAGACATCTTGGCTAGACCCAGGGTCTATCGCTGGCGCCTGTCATTCCTGCAGATGACCGAGAACCAGTGTCGCCGAAGACTGCGCATGTCTAGGGAACTGGTTGGTCACATATGCCACCTGCTGCAGGATTTGATGCCACGGGGACATGGAGGGCATCCACTGCCAGTGGCCAGAAAGTAGTGCTCAATTTCTACATCAGTGGCTCCTTCCAGGGTCCACAGGTCACCTGTGTGGGATGTCGCAAGTCTCCATGGACAAGTGTACCCAGGAGGTCATGAACACCATCTTTGCGAAGGCATAGAACTTTGTGCATTTCGCCCGGGATCAGGAAAGCCAGGATGCAAGAACGCTGGGATTTGCGCAGATCTCAGGTTTTCCACAGGTGCAGGATGCCATTAACTGCACTCACCTGACGCTTAGATCTCCATGGCAACAAGCAGTCAACTATATCAATCGCAAGGGCTTCCACTCACTGAATGTTCAGCTGGTGTGCGACCACCACAAACGCGTCCTACGGGCCTGCACATGATTCCCAGGGAGCGTCCACGAGTCCTACATCCTTAGCAGGTCTCAGATCCCTGATACCTTCCAGGGTCCAGAGAGGCTGCAGGGTTGGCTCCTCGGGGACAAGGGCTACCCACAGAGGACATGGCTGAAGACGCCCAAGCAGTGGCCTCAGACTGCAGCAGTGACGTTATAATAAGGCTTATGCCACGACCCTGACTTTGGTGGAGCAAATGATAGGCATTTTGAAAATGAGGTTCCGGTCCCTTGACAGGTCCAGTGGAGCACTGCAATACAGACCACCGAGGGTGTCGCGCATCATTGTCGCTTCCTAAAACGTGGCGGTGCAACAGTGGGAGGACCTGGCTGAGGAGGAGATGGAGGAGCTGCACACATCCTCCGACGAGGAGGACATTGAAGGGGATGACGATGAGGAGATCCTCGAAGACGAGGATGCTGGCGATGAGGCCATTACACTGGCCAGAGAAGGTAGGTGCACTCGGGAGGCCCTCATAGCTGCCAGATTTGTCTCTGTGAACGTCTGATTCCTGTCTGGCTGAGGGCAGCTCGCTTGCGCTCTGCAGTCAGGGTCGTATCAGGGAGACGCAGCCATGAAACTTTAAATGCACCTGATCCTTTGTCTGCCTTCAGCACCTGACCCCTTTGGGAGCACAGCGTCACCGGTCACAGATGCTGAAGAGATGGAGGGCCAGCCCCACTTCTGGCTGCAATGACCAGCACCATCAAGGTGCAGGAATCACTAATGTGCCCAGTGAGTGTGAAGCTGGACCATCTCTTTGGTCTGAAGGTTACACAAAGCACAGGGAAGAGGCCCTGGACTGAGACACCTGCCTTTATCTTGTGCAGGAGCCAGGGTTTCACATCTGAGTGACACAATAACTGCTCATCAGAACAAGGAGCCATAGGCAGGGAGACATTCTTGGGCGTTTATTTACAATAGTGAACATTATGTACAAGTGATTAACATACCTATCCAGGCTGTGCAACTACATCTCCTTAACCTTCCTAACCTGCTATGTCTTGGTGATCCCCCGACATCCACAGTGGCGGTGGAGGCAGCCTGCTGACTGCTACGCCCTGTCTGTGATGACCTTGACAGGCGTCCTCTGGAGGGCAGAGACCTGGAGGGCCCCGGCCTGCATTCGGCGTCCTGCTGTGTTGAACTGGCACCCACCTCAACCTATGAAGGTGGAGCTGCTGAGGTCACAGGAAGAGGGGATTCGGAATGGCCGAGTGCTCCCAGAGCCATTTGGGTGGTAGCCCCAGGGTGTACATCTGCTGATCCTCCTCCCTATGGGTGCCTGAGGGCCCCTGGCTGACTCCTTGAGGAGAAGGGGTAGCTGGAGTGAGATCGAGCTGCCCCACACCCCTCTCGCGACCAAGGCCTCCATGGCACCCTACCAGTGTTGACCTCGGTGCATTGGCATACCAGCGCTATCACCTCAGAATGAAGATGGATGGACTCCTCCATCGTGCCTTGCAGTCTGAGGAGTTGAGCAGACATACCTTCCTGATGTTCCTGAGCTTGCCTTTGCAGCTTCAGTAACTGAGGTATGACTGAGTCCAGAGGGTCCTCATCTGACTTGGACTCAGCTTCCAGCAGTCCTCCAAGTGCCAGAGACTTGGGAAGTCCCTGCCGCTGCCTGCTGTGGATCAGACAGTGCAATGTGCTTACCAGATTGTGACCCCGGGGCTACTCTAGAGCTAGGTCCCACCGAGGTGTGTGTCTCTGCACTGGTGGAAGGTCTTCAATGAGGGTGTCATCAGATTCTTCTTCCGAGGTTTCTTCAGGGCTTGAGTTGAAGACTTGGCTCGTGGACCCCCTCAGCTGCTTCCCAGTTGTGTCTGCAAAAGCAAGGAGAGATAATTAGTGCTTGGCAGGGGACTGCGGAACAGGGGAACTCACTCTACGCATGGTTGTCTGGTAGATGTTGCACTGCTGGACCCTCACTTGGTAGAGCAGCGCTGACCTCACCATCAGAACAGGAATGGTCCAGATCATCGCCAGCCAGCTGAATGATTCTATTTTCAAAGTCTGTGAGGTCCTTGATGTCACGCACTCCTCCACCAGTCCGCGACCTCTCCCTTTTGTTGTGTGCCAGCTTGTCCTGCATGAATACAGATGGAGAGAGTGTAAGCAGGACACCTGCCAGGCCAGATGAGAAGAATGCCTGGCATGTGTGGGTGGTGAGTGGTGCCACAGACAGGATGAGGACACAATCTTCAGGGCAGATGAAGGTGTGTGTGAGAGAGTGACTGGCGATGTCCCTTGAACTGGCAGTGAGTGAGATCTCTGTGGATGTGTGATGGGTTTGTGAGTGTGTGAGTTGAGAGGGACTTACCCTGGTGGAATGGAGGAGATCATTCATCCTCTTTCGGCACTGGGTGGCTGTCCTCTTTTGCAGGGCATTAGCGCTGACCACCGTCTCCCACACTGGATTTGTCACCTTGCTTGCTGATCTTCATCCAGAGCGAGGGTAGAAGACTTCATGGCGGCCCTCCACTGCATCTAGTAGGTGCCTGAAGGAGGTGTTGCTAAATTTGGGGGGGCAGCATGTTTCCTCCCTTTGACGGCCATGACTTTGCAGCAGCTTCTGACCCCGTAGAGAGAGCTAGCTCTGTGCAGGGGAGTCCTTTAAATATGACGCCCGGATTACTGACGGCCTGAGGTGACAATGGGGCGGGGAAATCAGAGGCTGCCCTGCCAGCGATCCAGCGTGTTTCCCGGGAGTGCACTATTAATGGGGCGGGACACGCTGGGAATGAGAAGATACGGCGCGAAAACCCGTCCTTGTGGCCAGTGGGTAAAACATCCTTTTTCCCATCCGCTCCAGCACTTTGTGTGAATCTAGGACACTGCCACCCTTAATGTACTCACCTGTACTCATGCATCTTCTCAAGGGCAATTAGGAATGAGCAATAAATGCTGGACTAACCAGCGATGCCCCGTGAAGGGATGAATCAATAATTGCTGGACCCTTTTTATGTATAAGGGTAGTTTTTTTGCCATTATTTCAGTTTGGGCATTGGGTAACTTGAGTGAAGAATTTAGAAGAAGATTAGGCAAGGAGACTCAGCTTCAATTTAAAGAAACCTGCCCCTTTTTTTCTGCAATCGTTACATAGGTGTGGGCTGCCTGCCTGATGTTCCTCCATGTGCTGCACCCAGGGGGGTCCTAAAGAGTGAGGAAGAGAATCATGTTTCCAGATTAATTTTGTTTCCTTTATAATCGGCATCCCTTTGAGGTCACGATGTCTTAATGGTGAGATATTGGGACTGTGACTGTCTGCTACGGTGATCCAAAACCTGAGTGAGACAGCTATGTGGTACTCTAAGATGCTGGTGATGATTAACCAAGCAGTCAGGCTTACTGCTGGGAGCTAGAGGTGTAGATCTGTCACTGATATTTGGAACTCTTCCCACTCAGCTGGAGTTAACACTGCAAACCAGTGCTCTAATAGATGTTGTGGTGCTAGCTGAATAAACAAGTGGAAGCTTATCACTGCTGTATGATTATTAAGCTGTGGGGTCTTAGGTAGTTACACTTCTGCAATAGCCCTCTACATAATTTGGGCTGTCTAAACGTTAGCTCACACCAACATCTATCTAGGTTCCCTGGGATTAAGTAAGTGGCGTGTGTCTTTACAAGACAGAGAAAATGTTTCATCATCAGCAAATGGAAACTCTACAAATGTGGGTTTTTCAGTTGGTTCAGTTTGAGGATTTTTGAAGATAATGGCCCAGATTTTACTGTATTAATAAAGGTGAGGCTGTCAACACTTGCTGTTATTATCGAATAGAAGTGACAGTAACTCCTACATCCACACATGTGTAGTTGTACGTGGAAATGCTACCTTGTTGTCAGTAATACCTTGCTTTGTCGTAGTCTGCACTGTTGCAGTCTTCATCAATAGTATCAGCACTGAGTAAGTAAGTACTTAGCCATAGTCAACAAAAAAGCCACAGGCGCCTCTCCATTTGAGAGAGACAATTGGTTATATAGCTTGAGGGGCACCAGTTTGCAAGCATAGGGCAAGGAGAGGCTGCAGACCTCAATGAACTACCACAGAGATCACTGTAATAGTTTCTTCCAAAAAACAGCTGAAAAAGTTAGAGCTAGGAATAACTTTGCTTTTAACGTGTAAGTGATTATTACTGCTGAATGACATCTCTGGACCTGACAAATTATTTTTTCTAAGTGTGGAGTCTAGTTTCTTTAGAAGAAATTTAATGTTGCAGGTTTTTTTTAAAATAAACATTAAAATTGTTTTTAGTTTCTTGTTTTTTCTCATTTTATGCCTATCTCTTACTCCCATGTATATTTCCCAACGTGCATTTTACTTGCAAAAGCAAAATCCTGCAGGTACTAGAAATCGGAAATGAAAATAGAAAATGCTGGAAATACTCAGCAGGTCAGTTAGCATCTGTGGAGAGAGACAGAGTTGACTTTTCAGGCCAATGACCTTTCATCTGAGCTATCTTGTTTCCTGTGCAATCATTTCAACGTAATTTATATTTCCTGTTTTTTTTTTTAACTTCCTGCTTTTCCATCTTCTTAACTTGTTGAGGATTCTTCAATCTGATTGGTTGAAAAATTTCTGTGCTGCATCCTTTATTTACTGACGCCCTATGGCCCCTCAGTAGATGGCACCGAACTAGATGGGAACCCGATAACTAATGAGAGGTGAGAAGCCTGTGGCAAGTCTCTGGGTGGCTGTACACAAAATGAAAGATGGACATTGTTCCCTCACCACACAGGAAAATTCTGGGTGATAATTTTCACACCAATGACTGATGAAAATATACTTTCACTTGTCAAACATAATCAATTTTAATTTGAACATTTACATCTGTTTTCAGTTTTGAATCAACTTTGGAAATTTATACTGTAGATCAAATGCATTCAAATGATATTGGAACCAGTAATGGGAAATCATTCCAATGCACGCATCAGTAGGAGGTTTATAATCCACCTAAACTTTGTGTATGATTGGAAGAAGGTGGGATTTGCTGATTTGCTTTAATAAAACTGGATGAGCTTTTGAAATTTAGCTATGAGTATTTAATTGCTCCCTTGATCCATCTTTCTTTTGGCACTACGATATTCTTGGGAGTCTTCTGTCTCAGACACCATATTGGTGGCAGCAATAGTGTTTGCACAGTAGACAGATCATGACATCAATCAGCAAGTTTGATGCCAGTGTCACCATTTTGGAAGTCCATACTCCAGCTAACATTGTCTCTTAATTACTGGTCATTACACATGTTCAGAAGCAGGAAGGAACCTCAATAGTGCTATTTATAAGGAGCATCAACTACTTTCAGATTAGTTGCTAATTGATTTCAACATGCATCTGCTATGATTGTGCAGTGTTTGGTGCTTTCTAGAGTTCTTGAAAGTTGCCAAAGTCTACAACTTGAAGGCTTCTGCACAAACCGGTCATTCCCAGCTATGGGTGAACCAGGAGGCATGCCCCATGGAATGCAGCATAACAGGGGGAATGAACAGAGGCAACACAGAGCAGGAAAAGCTGCTGGAAGTGGGAGAAGGAGGGGTAGAAGGGCTCTTAGCTGGAGGCTGCATCCATCCAGGACAATCAGGGAGCAGATATCTGACCTGAACTTGAGCAAAGAACAACGTGTGCAATACCTGCGCTTCAGTAAGGGCTTCCTCACTCAAATCTACAACTTGCTGCAACTGCAAACTCAGAGCAGGACATTGCCAGTGGCTGTAAAGTTAACTGTGGCGATTAACTTTTATGTGATGAGCCCCTTCCTGGAGCAGGTAATATATGCAACATGCTGTCCAGTTTGCTGTCTACAGTTGCATCAGGGATATCGCTGACGGTCTCTACTCAAAGATAGCTGAATAAATTTCATTCTTGCCAGAGAACAGCATACAGAGTGAGCATGCAGCCTCACAAAGATTGCAGATTTCTGTATGGTGCAGGGTGCCTTGATTGCCTGCATGTTGCTTTGCAGGAATCACACCTCAACCTTATGATGTGACAAAACCAAAAGGTACTCCATTCCCTCAATGTCCAGCTGATGTGGGACCATAGACTGTGAATTATGCAGGTCAATGCCCAGTAGCAGTCATGATGCCTTCATTCTGTGCCATCTCTATTCAAGCCATACACCAAACCTAAGTATGACTACTGGACTACAAGAGCTATCCACTGATGGCATGATTCATGCACATGCACATGCGAGCAGCAGGAATGGAATGAAAGGCATGCTGCCATGTGATTAGAGCAGATGGTTGACATATGTAAACAATGCTCCTGCTGCCTGGACTGTCTGGAGGAGCCCTGTGACAGTTGGCAGAGCACATGTTAAGTTTTGTTATGGTCTGCTGCATGCTGCACAGCCTTGTCATTATGAGGGCACAGCCCTTACTACCAGCTACTGCAGATGGCCTTGCAGGATGACCTTGAGGAGTTCCGGACCTAGAAGACCCTACTTCAGATTGCGCTGTCTCGGTATGGATTGCAGCTGTCTCTGCTCGCTGGATGACAGGCAACAGCAAGGGCACTAACAGAGTGGCAGTGGTGAGAGGGCGAATGCTGTCATCCTGAGAGGGAACAGCAGCCACTGTCACTTTCCCTGGACAGGACCTCAGCGGATATCTGACATCTATTACCCAATCGCCTGTTGGAGAATAGTTTGCTGTTCTGCTGGCACACCCTGCAAATCTCTTCCAATATTGATGTTCCCGACCTTGATGGCAAAGCAATAAGCTGAGCTTCAAAGGCGTAAGTCTGGGCTTTCAATGCAGGGGATCTCGGACCTCTGCGCATGTTGCAATGCAAGCTGAGACAACGGCTATCAGACACTGCAGTGTGGTTGGTCCACAAGTATGCTCATAGACTTGGCCACTATTTCCATTTCAGACAGGATGGGCTCCAAACGCTGTGCACAGTCCTGTGCCAAGTTGGTGCTGGACTCTTCCATACTCCATGACATTGCACGCAAGCTTTCTGGCAGGCCTGCCAATCCACCAAGTATTTCATTGTGCATAGCACAACACTGCAGTGCTGGAAATCTGAAGCACAAAAATAAAATGCTGGCAATACTTAGCAGATATGCAAATAGAGAGAGAAAGAGTTTAAGTTTCAGGGTGATAACCTTTCAACGGAGCAGGACCAAGTTAGAGTTGTAACAGATTTTAAGTAAGTGCTGTTGGTGGGGAAAGGGCGGGGGAAAGGGAGAACAAAGGGAAGGCCTGTGATTGGGTAGAAGGCAGGAGAGATTAATTTGTTAAAGGGATGATGGTGCAAGGCAAAAGGAGAAGATAATGAGGCAAGTAAAGAAATGAGTAAAGTAAAGAAACAGGGGAGATGTAAATGAGAATAACAGAATCGTCACCAACAGCTCCATCTCAAAAAAAATTAGGCCAGAGGTTATGATCTGAAATTGTTGAACGCAGAACGCTGTAATGCGTTTAATTAAAAGATGAAGTTCCATTCCTTGAGCTTATGTTGAGCTTCATTGGAACGGTGTAGGAAGCTAAGAACAGAGAGATCAGAATGGGACTGGAGTGGGGAATTAAAATGACAAGCGACCAGAAGCTCGGGGTCACGCTTACAGACTGAAGGAAGATGTTCTACAAGGCAGTAACCCAACCTGTGTCTGGTCTCTCCAGTGTAGAGGAGAACACAGCTTGAGCAGCAAATACAGTATTCTAAATTGACAGACAGACAAGCACACTGCTGTTTCGCCAGGAAGGAGTGTTTGAGCCTTGGACAGTGAGAAGGGAGGAGGTAAAAGGGCAGTTGATGCCTCTTCTATGCTTGCATTGAAAGGTGCCATTGGAAGGGAAGGGGACGTTGAGGGTGACTGCGGAGTGGACCAGGGCTGGGGAGGTGAGAATGTGTTTGGTGGTGAAATCATGCTGAAGTTGGCAGAAATGGCAGAGGATGATCTATTGAACATGCAGGCTGGTGGGGTTGAAGGTGAGGTCAAGAGGAAACTTGCCATAGTTCTGAGAGGGAGAAGAATGAGTTAGAGCAGAAGTGCAGAAAATGGAATGGACACAATCGAGGGGCCTGTCAACTACAACAGGGGATAATTTTGGTTGAGGATAAAGGAAGACATATCAGAAGCACTGGGCAGAAGGTGGCATCACCAGAAATGATATGGCAGAGAAGAAGAAACTGGGAGAATGAATGGAAACGGGGTGTGAGGAAGTGTAAGCATGTTAACTGTGAGAGCCAGTCAGCTTTTAATGTATATTGGTCGATAGTCCAACCCCAGAAATGGTGACAAAGAAGTCGAGGAAAGGAAGAGAAGAGTCAGAGATGGTTCCTGTGAGGGTGAGAGAAGAATGTAAATTGAAAGCAAAAATTATGAAGTTTTCCAGTTCATGTCGAACCCCAAAAACACCTTTTAGGTGCACACAGTTCTTTCATGCATAAGCGTAAAAGTCAGCAGGTTTGCTTTGCTGACTCTGTTTTACAGACATGGCCCTCATTGCAGATTTTCTAACCCAAAAAATCTTGACCAATTTCTTATATTTGCTCTTGTTAACTAATTTCAGAAGGCAGAAGCAAGGACATCCATTAGTTTTTGTGGCAGGTTGATCATGTTTGCTTTATCATTTGAGGACACCAAAGAGTTTTGAGCGTTACCGTTAGTTATACATTTTTCTTTTAGTCAGTCTGTCATCTGTGGATTGATGAGTGATAAAGTTAATAGTATGTATTCTGTTTTTAATATTCATGCAGCTAACACTGCATCAATGGAATTTATATTGTCCAGTATTTGGGGGCTCAATTTTATGAATATTTTATGATTTTCCATCTGCTTATCTGATAATCATTGTTGATATTTTAAATCATTTTCAAAGTAAACTGTAATTAATATCCTAGGATGTAAATAGAGCTAAGATCCCCATTTCACAAGAAAAGAGCTTGGCTAAATTCAATTGGACATTATTTATTCAATCTGATATGATTCTGCTATAGGTAACTCACCTATCTAATTCTGAAGTGTCAAATGATTTCATTGCAGCTGTGGTGTGTCCTGGATGCTATAGATGGCTTCTCTTGGACAGGACCCAGCAATTGTAGCGAAGGTCTTTAGAAGGTCTTTGGTATATTAATACACTAATACACTAAAAGTACTGTAGACAGATAGATTAGATAGCCCAATGTACAACTCTTTCCTGAGACTGTAACTATTCTGCATATAATGTCATAAACCTTACGAGAGCCACATAGTCTGGATCAATGACAAAGCGACCCAAGCTTATACCTTATATGCCATTAAATGAGGAGGACACAAGAAGCAATGGATGTGGAAGTCCCAATATAGCTTTTCTCCCAATGCGATCTTTGTCAGCTAAATTCAAATTCCCCAAAGTTTAATGGAATAATATGATTAATGAAAAGCTGAGCTTTGAATCTAGCATGTATTGGGGCTGATTGAGATTCTGAAAGATAGTTTTATTGTCTTTGATGACAAGTTTGCATACAACACTTCAAATTCTAAATAAGTCGGATTGTGATGTTTTAGGAGCAAGATGGTCATTACTTACAGCAAAATTGTAAACACACGTTTTGTGTATGTATTTATAATTTGGCTATCAACCATGAATTGAAAAATTCCACCATAGTTCATTAAAATATAGACAATAACTTGAAGTAAATGTCTAGTTTCTTCTGAATTTATTTCAGGTTGAAGGAGGCTCAACAATCTGTAAAGAAGATAACTTCGGAAAAGAAAGTCGAAACAAAGAAAACAAACCCTACCAGCCTGGTAAGGTTGTTATGACAAGTAATCTTTATCTTTGTTCCTGATGATATTTGATGATGATTATGGTACTCAGATAAGGTACTAAAAATTCAAAATTATCCAACAAAAGAACAATATGTAAATTTGACATATTGAGACATTGATTTTGCATTTGTATGAAACGTGCAGTCTGAGCTCTTCCTATGGAAAGATATTAAAGCTTTGGAAAGGACCCAATGAAAATTCCAGAGAATGAGACGGAGAATGAGACCAAGAGTGAGTAGTTGTAACCTGAAGATAAATGTAAAGGTGTCAGGCTTTTTCACTGCAACAGTAAAGGTTAAGGGAAGCGATAATGGAGATTTTCAGTAATAGAAAAGGTTTTACAAACATATGAACAAGGAGCAGGAGTAGGCCATTCAGCCCCTCGAGCCTGTTCCGCCATCTAATAAGATCATAGCTGATCTGATAGTAACCTGAAATCTGCATCCCACCTGCCCCTGATAACCTATCACCCCCCTTGTTTACCAAGAATCTCTGCCTTAGAAATATTCAAAGACTCTGCTTCCACCACCTTTTTGGGAAGGCAGTTCCAAAGACTTACGACCCTCTGAGTGAAAAGATTTCGCCTCATCTCTGTTTTAAATCTTATTTTTAAACAGTGACCCCTAGTTCTAGATTCTCCCACAAGAGGAAACATCCTCTCCACATCCACCCTGTCAAGAGCCCTCAGGATCCTATATGTTTTGAGTGAGTAAATGGTGAAACACTGTTTTACTGGTTAGCAATTCACAAGAACATGAGATTTAATAAGATCATGGCTGCTCTGATAGCAACCTGAAATCTGCATCCCAAAAAAAGAGACAAAGAGAAAAAGGGAGGCTTATGGCAGATACCGAGGGCTCAGAACAGCAGAAGCCCTAGAGGAGTATAGAATGTGCAGGGGGGAACTTAAAAAGGAAATTAGGAGAGCAAAAAGGGGACATGAAAAAAACATTGGCAGGTAAAATAAAGGAAAATCCAAAGTTATTTTACAAGTATATTAAGAGTAAGAGAATAACTAGGGAAAGAGTAGGGCCCATTAAGGACCATGGTGGTAATTTGTGTGTGGAGCCAGAAGATGTAGGTAGGGTTCCAAGTGAATACTTTGTGTCGGTGTTCACGAGCGAGAGGGACGATGTGGGTATGGAAATCAGGCAGAAGGACTGTGATATAATTAAAGAAATTAGCATAGAAAGGGAGGAGGTTTTAAGTGATCTGGCGGGCTTAAAAGTAGATAAATCTCCAGGCCCGGATGAAATGTATCCCAGGCTGTTGAGTGAGGCAAGGGAGGAGATAGCAGGGCCACTGGCAATAATTTTCAATACTTCTCTGGCCACAGGAAAGGTGCCAGAGGACTGGAGGACAGCCAATGTGGTACCGTTATTCAAGAAGGGAGGAAGGGATAAACCAGGGAACTACAAGCCAGTCAGTCTAACCTCAGTGATGGGGAAACTATTGGAAGCAATTCTGAGGGACAGCATTAATCTACACTTGGAGAGGCAGGGATTAATCAAGGACAGTCAGCATGGCTTTGTTAAGGGGAGGTCATGTCTGACCAATTTGATTCAATTTTTCGAAGAGGTGACCAGGTGTGTAGATGAAGGCAATGCATTTGACGTAGTCTACTTGGATTTCAGCAAGGCTTTTGATAAGGTCCTGCATGAGAGACTGATAACGAAGGTAAGAGCCCATGGGATCCAAGGCAATTTGGCAAATTGGATCCAGAATTGGCTGAGTGGCAGGAAGCAGAGGGTGATGGTCGAGGGGTGTTTTTGTGACTGGATGCCTGTGTCCAGTGGGGTTCCACAGGGATCAGTGTTGGGTTTCCTGCTGTTTGTGGTTTATATAAGTGATTTAGACTTGAATGTAGGAGGGTTGATCAGTAAGTTCGCGGATGGCACGAAAATTGGTGGGATGGCAAATAGTGAGGATGATAGCCTTAGATTACAGGAGGAGGTAGACGGGCTGGTCAGATGGGCTGATCAGTGGCAAATGGAATTTAATCCGGATAAGTGTGAGATGATGCACTTGGGCAGAACAAGCAAGGCACGGGAATACACGATGAATGGTAGGACCCTGGGAAGCACCGAGAATCAGAGGGGCCTTGGTGCGCATGTCCACTGGTCCCTTAAGGTAGCGGGACAGGTAGATAAGGTGGTTAAGAAGGCATATGGGATACTTGCCTTTATTAGCCGAGGCATAGAATATAAGAGCAGGGAGGTTATGCTGGAACTGTATAAAATGCTGGTTAGGCCACAGCTAGAGTAGTGCAGTTCTGGAATCCGCATTATAGGAAGGATGTGATTGCACTAGAGAGATTGCAGAGGATAATTACCAGGATAAAAACAAGAATACCTGGAAAAACTCAGCAGGTCTGACAGCAGTTCTGATGAAGGGTCATCAGGACTCGAAATGTCAACTGTATCCCTCTCCGCAGATGCTGTCAGACCTGCTGAGTTTTTCCAGGTATTTTTGTTTTTGTTCTAGATTTCCAGCATCCGCAGTATTTTGCTTTTGTCTTAGATTTACCAGGATGTTGCCTGGACTGGAGAGTTTTAGTCATGAGGAGAGATTGGATAGACTGGGGTTATTTTCCCTGGAGCAGAGGAGATTGAGGGGGTACATGATTGAGATGTGTAAAATTATGAGAGGCATAGATAGGGTAGACAGGAAGGAACTTTTCCCCTTGGTGGAGGGATCAATAACCAGGGGGCATAGATTTAAGGTAAGGGGCAGGAGGTTTAGAGGGGATGTGAGGAAGAATCTTTTCACCCTGAGGGTGGTGGGAATCTGGAACTCACTGCCGGAAAGGGTGGTAGAGGCAGAAACCCTCATAACATTTAAGAAGTATTTGGATGTGCACTTGCGATGCCATGGCATACAAGGCTATGGGCCTAGTGCTGGAAAATGGGATTAGAATAGTTAGGTACTTGTTTGACCGGCGCAGACTCAATGGACTGAAGGGCCTTTTTTTGTGCTGTAGACCTCCATGACTCTATGACCTCTATTTAGGAACAGGAGTAGACCATTCAGCCAGTCAAGCCTACTCCACCATCCAGTGCAATCATGGCTGATCCTCAGCCTCAACTCCACTTTCCTGCCTGTTCCCTATATCCCTTGATTCTCTCAAAAGCCAAAGATCTGTTTATCTCAATCTTAAATATATTCAACAACGAAGAATCTGGGAACGAAAATGGGGTAGAGAATTCCAAAGATTCATAACCCTCTGAATGAAGAAATTTATTTTCACCTCAGCCCTAAATGATTGGCCCCTTATCCTGAGCGCTGCCTGTGCGGGCGGGGGGGAGGAGAGAGAACCGGGCCTAGCGAGCATTTCGCGCATGCACGCGAAAAAGTGCTTCAGTCTCCCTGAGGCACAGAGCTGCCTCAGGGAGATTGAAGCGCTTTTTAAAAAAATTAATAAAGATAGTAAAAATGTAATAAAAAAACTTCCCCTCACTCTGTCACATGAGATGGGACATGTTTTTAATTCCAAAATGAAGTTTTTATTTAATGTTTATTTGCTTTAGGAAACCTCATCCCGCTCGTGGATGAGGTTTACTAAAAAATGTAAAGGCCGCTTAACCTTTTCGCCTGCCTGCCTATCGTAAGGTTGGACGGGCAGCGTGGATTTGAATTTAATTAGCTTAATGGCCTTAATAGGCCTTTTAATCATCGGCAGGCGCGCAACCGACTCTGGCGCGCGCCTGCCGAATGAAATGTCGCACGAGTGCGCAACGATGTCGGGACGTCATTGCGCATCATTTTGAGCTCGGGCGTGTCGGGTGTGCGCCTGCATGCCGAGGGTAATATTCTGCCCATGGTATATGCTACAAGGCAGATTGAGGTACTTCATCAATGTGATATCTCATCCCAGTTCAAGGCATTGATCAGTTTACAGTTTAATGCACATGTATGCAGAGCTAACATACATGACAACAGTGACTACAATTCAAACACAAAACTTTATTGACCGTCTGGTACTTGAGGGCATTCTGAGGTTGTGAAAGACACAACGTAAATGCTAATCTTTTCAACCTTTTCTCCCTTGAAGTAGGCGCGTTTCCAGGACAGTCCTGAATGATGCCGCCTTTTCCATGATGCGAGTTTTACTTCCCACCTAGTTCTGTTGGATATCTGTCGGGTTGCAAGCAATTATCTTGGCCCATTATTGTTAAAGGATTATATAGATTTATCCACTGTCTTTGAATTAACTACCTGTCTAATTGTACTGTACCGTGTGATAAACAGTTTTGGGAACATAAGCAAATGTTATGGAACTGATTTTCCTTGGTTACGGAATGTTCTAGTTAATTATAGCCCTGTATGGATAATCGAGGTAAGCTGTTAGAACTTTGGAATTTGTACTTCTTCTGTGTGTGACTAAATGCTGGTCAAACACCCTCCAGGGTTTAAGCATGTGCTTGATAATGGACAGTCTGTGCCACAAGTGATTTGGAGCATAGCATGGAGTCTAGAATCAGCCTATTAATGGGAAGAGTTCAAATCAACACGGCAATTATGCTATAAAGTCACTTTATTTTGTAAGGAGTACAATATTTGGGTCAATTTTAACCAAACTGGCTGGTGACAGTGGGACAAGACTTGGGAGAGGCATTGTAAAAATCAAACGGTTTCACTTATCACCCAGTTCCTGCTGCAAACGTGCTGTAATGTCAATATTTGAGGTGCCCACTGAAAGCGAGAGGGTGCCCTCGTGAATACATGCAAACCTGGGCTCTACGATGTAATTAAGACTCCGCCTCAGTTTTAACTGGGTGGGTCAGAAGCGTACAGCCCCACAGTCAATCCACTGAGTAGAATTGACCTCAGGCACTGACTGGCATGCTGCTTCTAGGGGTCACTCCACTCCAGGCACTCAAATTAAGCAATGCGCTTAATTTGTCCCATCCTACTTAATAGATTTCCAAGGGATTGTTGAGCGTGGGGATTGCTTGTTGCTGTTTTTTTGCCTTTATCTGACAGTTTATCACGGGTGCCGTTTTTTCTTCATTGCTTTGAGTGGAAAATAAAATTTGAGGAAGAGGAGTAGCATTAACCTCGAATGTCAGATTAGCAACAGGTCAGGTTGTTGGAAGACAGGAGGTGAGGTGGGGGGGTTTATCAGTCAAAAGCCTTACCCAGCCCACGGACTCCCTAGGCTAAGAATCACTTTGAGTGAGGAGGCTGTGTTTCCCCAGACAGACTGTCACTGATCTTTTCACCTCCTCCATCAGGGCCTGCTGCCTCCTGGCCCAGTAACCATTGTGTGATAGTGGCTGTTAAAGTTACCACCACCTCAAACAGTTCGCCACTACTCAATTTGTCCTGGGCAACCAAAATGAAACAGTTCCTGCTTCCCTGAAGTGGCTTGCTTCTCCTGTGCCCAGTACATTATGGACTGCAGTCAAATAGGGGAGACAGTCACGTAGTAAAGTCACTGAGCTGGTAACCCAGAGGTCCAGGCTAATGCCCTGGGGGCATGGGTTCAAATCCTGCCAAGGTAGCTGGTGGAATTTAAATTCAATTAATTAATTTAATTGATGCATTTAAAAAATCTGGAATTGAAGGCCTCAGTGAAACTATCATTGTAAAAACCCATCCGGTTCACTAATGCCCTTTAGGGAAGGAAATCTGCCATCCTTACCTGCAGGTCTGGCCTTCATGTGACTCCAGACCCAGAGCAATGTGGTTGACTCTTAATTGCCCTCTGAAATGGCCTAGCAAGCCACTCAGTTGTACCAAACCACTGCAGAAAAGTCCAAAAGGAATAACACATGATGGACCACCTGGCACTGACATAGGCACCAGAAACAAGAACAGTACACTCAGCCCTGTCAACCCTGCCAAGTCCTCCTTACTAACATCTGTGGACCTGTGCCAAAATTGGGAGAGCTGTCCCCCAGACTAGTCAAGCAACAGCCTGACATAGTCATACTCGCCGAATCATATCTTACAGATAATGTTCCAGACACCAACTGCAGTGGTGATCCAGCAGTGGTGGTGGCAAATGGTCGCATTTATTGCCCATTCCTAATTGCCCTTGAGAAGGTGGTAGTGAGCTGCTTTCTTGAATCGCTGCAGTCCCTGTCTGTAAGTGCACCCACGGTGCTGTTAGTAAGGGAGTTCCAGGATTTTGAACCAGCGACAGTGAAGGAACGGCAATATATTTCCAAGTCAGGATGGTGAGTGACTTGGAGGGGAACTTGCAGGTGGTGGTGTTTCCATGCATCTGCTGCCCTTGTCCTTCTAGATGGTTGAGATCACATGTTTGGAAGGCGTGTCAAAGGAGCCTTAGCAATTTGCCACAGTGCATCTTGTAGATGGTACACACTGCTGCTACTGTGCACTGGTGGTGGAGTGAGTAAATGTTTAAGGTGATGGTTGGGGTGCCGATCAAGCTTGTTTACTGATGGTGGGGCATTCAGCAATGGTAATGACCTTGATTGTCAAGGGGAGATAGTTGGATTCTCTATTTTTGGAGATGGTCATTGCCTGGCACATGTGTGGTGCAAATGTTACTTGCCACTTACCACTTACCATCCCAGGCCTGAATGTTGTCCAGATCTTGCTGCTTGTAGGCACAAACTGCTTCATTATCTGAGCAGTTGGTACTAAACACTGTACAATTATCAACGAACGTCCCCACTTCTAACCTTACATGGTGGAGGGAAAGTCACTGATGAAGCAGCTGGAGATGATTGAACCTAGGACACTACCCTGAGGAACTCCTGTAGCAAAGTCCTAGGTCTAGGATGATTAGTCTCCAGCAACCAAAACCATCTTCCCTTGTGCTAGGCATGACTCCCACCATATTTTGGTAATGTGAAGACAAAAATTGTAGTCTGATAAGTCCCCAGTGTGAGCAGTCTCAAGGGGCCACTGACACTGAGAGTTTGCTGCTCCAGTTTGGAGTGGATCACAACGCTGGGTGTTCCTTCCCTGGTCTTAATATAAGTACAATATGTAAAAGACAAATAACAGATGAGTAATACAAAAATGAAAAGTAATTACTTTTAGACAAAAATCCAGCTGCCAGTTGAGAGGCAATTTTCTAGTCTTGGATTTTAAATGTAACCTTTTTCAAAGCTGACTGAATAACCCAGTCGATTAAATTCATGTGGATTTTGGAACTCACAGAGTTGAAGACCCAGAACTATAAATGACAACCAGCTTTTTGTTTGTTTTACAAAACAGAAAGAAAGACTACGCCAAAGGGAGGCAAGTGTTACCACAAACTGAAGGAAGCCTAGAAGAAAAAGAGTCCTGTGACTTGATTCTTTCATGCAGTCAAAATTTGAGGATGTTTCTTGAAAGACTTACACATCTCCACATCGCTCACACCCCAATGCCGACCCACCAAGGAGGTTTTTAATTCCAGGATGACATCAAAAGCACCTTCATTCCTTTTCAAAAGGCAGTAATACATTCTTGGTTATAGTTGTCACAGGATGTATATGTTCTGCCCTCACACAAGTGAGATTTGGATGCTTAAGTTAAAGTTGTGTCTGATTGCTCTTGAAAATCTATGAAATGGGATCCTGGAACCTAAAGTTCGATGTGCTGTTTCTTCAGAAAGATATTCTCTCTTGGAGCCTCAGCCTATTCCAAAACGCTGCACTACAAGACAACACTTCGGGCTAGCCACAAAGTTCTTGAAAATGTTGAAATATTACAGTTCTAGCTGCTGAAAAATTCAATAATAATGTAAATTGCTTTTAAGTTGTATATTCTGTTCAATCCTTCCTACACCTCATTATAACATGCCACAAAACCTGTTAAACCAAATCTGTAACATAACCCTCAGTACAATGCACATTGCCTTATATAAAATGAAGGGCAGGATTTTGACCTCGGTGTGCAGGCGTGGTCGGCGGACCTGGGAGCGACCAGGAAATGAGCTACCAGCCATGATCGGCCCCCCCCCACCGCGATTTCACGCTGGCTCGCCAATTAACGGCCAGCCAGGGTGAAAAGAGCCCTGAGATGCTCAGCACTGTCGGGGTGGGGGGGGCGGGAGGAGTCAGCGCCGGTGCGGGAGAGCGTTGGAAGGAAAGCTCCCTGAAGGCAAAGAGCTGCCTCAGGGAGCTGACGAATTTAAAATCAATAAAAACATAAGGTTAAATCCGGAAACAACGTCCACGCGTCAGAACGAGTCACCTCCACATACGGATGGTGAAAATTATGTCCACACATTTTAATCTTTTTTTAAATTAATCTCGGAAACCTCATCCCACCCTTGGGCAATGTTTCCTCAACAATGCAAAGGCCGCCTGGCCGATTTGCCCGCCCGCCAACCGTAACGTTGGACGGGCAGCAAAAAAACCCCACGAATTGAAACTTTAACAGCCTTAACAGGCCTTTTAATTGTCGGCGGGCGCGCTACCCACTCTCCCACGCACCCGCTGACCGAGATACCACACCAGTGCGCGATGGCATCGGGACACTTGCCCAACGTTATCGCGTGCTATTTTGCGCTCCAGCGTGTTGGCCACACACCGAGGTCAAAATCCTGCCCAAAGTGTCTGGTGCACAGATGGAAACCTATTAGAAAAACAAGACAAAGGCAAACTTAGTAAAAGATTCAGAACACAAAAGAAAATGTGACTTGGAACTGAAACACAGCAATGCCCAGCGAGTGTTTATTTCTTTCTTTCATCTCTGCCAAGAGATCATTCAACTTCAAAAAGTACATCAGAATTGATTTTCCTGTTAGTATTGAGGAGCAGTGTCATTGCCAACAATTACATGATATTTAACAGACTTGAACATTCACTCACATTTTGAACAACCACGATATACCGCAAGTTCTGAGCTCTGGCTGGTTGCCAGCGATTGCCTCGCTGCCCCACTACCCAATTGCCTTGCTGTTTCTCCAGCTCAGGGAAACCGGGCTTTTGCCTGCCTCTCCCATAAAAGTTCGCTCCATGACTGTTAGTCTGGATGGTGCCCTATCCTCAGCAGGACAGGACTCCAGTTTGTCTTCTGGCAACAGTGAAAGATAATGACAACTTGTAGGATCTAAAGTCTGGGGCAAGTGTAAATTAGGATTGCTTCATCTTGTACTAGCACTCATGAGGAGAAAGCTCATGAGACACCAGATTTGCTGCTGGCAAAAATTTGTGTTAAATCCTCAAAGATACTGTCTTTGCACAGCATATCATTCATGCTCTCCCTGCCTTCCTTTTACTCTTAGTGATTTAAACCCTGTTAGTCTTGTTCTTTTCAATACCATTCTCGGTTTCATGAACACCTTCAATTTACTTGGGATCTCTATCTTCTGCATGTGCAAGAAGTATTATTATTGTGACATCCTATTCAGCATCCAACAAATTGATGTCAGTTGTATTGTATACTTACCCTAACCTGTATAAGATCCACAATATTTTTGAAATAACCCTTACAATTCACTGTTTACATCCTGGGATCTGAGTATGTGGAGTCCGTAAAGCCCCATCATCCATAGGTTTTGCAGTAATTCTTATAGAATATTAAGAAGGCTATCATTTGAATTGTTATTCAAATATTCCAAATATTATTTTAAAACATTTTAAAAGAGTACTTTCAGTAATACTTCATTCTCTGTTAAGCTGCAGACCTGACTTAATCAATAAGTTCTGGCCAAAACGAGTTAATATTAAATGTTTGACTTAGTTCTTAGAAAGGCAGACATTGTTTTGAATTGTCTGAAGTGCAGGGAAATGGCGACAGTAAAAAGTGAAGTGTAAATATAGAGATAGAAAGCAATAACTACATTCAATTCGTTATACTTTGTATTTTACAATCCCAAAATGGATTTATGTGCAACTTTTTTAAAGTTTATTTTGATATACACTATTGATCTTAACAAAATGCTTGGGAGGAAATGCAGCTTTAATATTTGGGAGGAAGGCATTTTTTATCTTTAGCACGTCAATGTAATATCCAGTTAACAAATTCAAAGTCAGAAATTGTATTATTAACTGCTGCAGTTTTACTGCCCATGCATAAAAATGGTTATTTGATTATTAAAGAGCTAACATATATTGCATGACAAATTAACGTGTGCAAATAAACATATGAAAGGAAAAGCATCCATCTTCCCTTAATAGGATTGAAAAATATGCGGATACATCTACATAACACTGGATGGCATTGTGCTCAGCAATAACTACTGCTGATCATTAACTTCTAATGTATTTTTGTATAGAATGTGTGTCATGAGGATGACATGACAGCGTCATTCATTTATCAGAAATAAAACAAGTTGACACATGATATTTACTACCTTTAGAGTTAACAATGTACTTTATAGAAATGTCAATTTGGGCACTTGGCTATATCCAGGTTTTTTTGTTATTCAAAATAGAAATATTTTATCAAAACAATATAATATATGGAGGGTTATAGTTGTGAAGGTTTTCACTATATAGCCTTTACAGATCAAGCTAGAGTCTCTGAACTCCCTTCATGGTTTGATGTCACGATAACCTTAGAGAGCATGATAGGCCCAGATTCAATCCATGGCTTGGGTTAAGTTCGCTGATCTCAGGCAGGTTAACTAAGGGGTCCTGCAATAGTCTTCAAGTGTCCTTGGGTCGGCAAGGGGGATTATTAGCCTGAGCTGCCACTTATGATTGCTAAATGGTGACCCCTTCTGGAATGTCAGAGCAGGTCTGAGCTCAACTATGATGTTGCTCATTGACCCCTTGTAACCTGCTATCATTTACTGCCTGGGCTTGCACTTAAAAAATGACCAGTTGAACCACACACTGGTTCAGTGCCCAAGGAACCCTGCACCCCAACATGAAGCAAAAATTGTGAATGAAGTGTGCGGTATAAAAAGCAAAAATGTCTTTGTTAATTTTTTTGGCAGATTTAAGTTTAGTGACAGTAGTGAAATCCATTTCATCAATTAAGTAAAGAGGCATGAGCATATTCCTTTAATCAATGTAATTGCATCTTTTTCACCTGTTATACCAGTTATTTATTAATTTCCTACATGAAACATACAGTTTGTTGATGAAAAGGTGTTATTTTTATTCATTCGTAGAACTAGAATTAACATTGTGCAGTAAAGTAAAGGATATTTTCTTTAAACTTCATTAAAGCTGTATTTAATTGCAGAATGTTTGCCATTCTTAATTAGAGTTTGTAAATTCAGTTCAAATGCACCAGTTCCTGAAAATATTATCAACTGCAAGAGATAACAGATCATCCATTTCATTACCAAAGAAAGTGGGACAAAATTCTAGGTCTTTGCAAACACAACTTCATACCAATTGTTTAAAGGAATCTTGATGTTGAAATGTAGAACACTAATAATCCAACGCATAATCACTGTAATCTGTGAATTATTTTGCAACATTGGACAAAGATTTCCTCTATGTGCCAGGTATGGCAAAATGGTAAACCTGTTCTTTGTAAACAATTTTATGATGTTAACCCATAAGGCAGAGAAGATAATTGTCTATTATTGACTGTGTGTGCAAATATGTGTCCTGTTCAATAATACTGCTCTGTATTGCTGCTATTGCTTTTAATCTTTTTATGCAAACTAGTAGAATGTTTATGAAACTAGTGTGACATGTTTGAGCAGGATAAAGCTTCTAAAGTTAACAGAATCGGGATCAGGATTTCACTGTTGGGAAGATCCACACCTTCCTTGTCTTATATAGAAGAAATGTACTGGTATCCATAAACAATGTAGCAAGTTGTGTTTTGTTTTCACAAGAAATAATCTTGGATTTATGACTGTCACGAAATTTTCCTACCAGACTTTATTCCTTTCCATCAAAAACATTGTCTGTAGATGTTTCTTATTGCACTTTAAAATAAAATGATCAATTTTGCTACAATCGCTGTTTATCGATTTATGCTTGTTATGGTTGACAAAGGAATATGGATTTGAAGTCCCAAGTAAAGGATAACGAACCTTATTACGATTGATTATTATGTATGCTTATTATAAAGTATATTAAGGTTAAATCTGAAAGTGCCTCATCAAAATAGTAATTTTTACTATTAATTGATGTAGACAATCAGATGTTACAAACATTTGTTGATCAGATTTACACGGCGCTGTTTAGAGAACGCAAAAAATATGGAAATGTTTTAGAAATAATCCCCAATCCTAATCATTTTTACTTCCTTCCATGCCTTTTTTCTGTTCCATAAAGATGAATTGCAGTTCATAAAATTGAAATGAATGGGGATTGACAGTAAAACGATGGCAGATTGAATGTGTTATGCTTGAACATATTGTAATCACAGCTAAAGAATAGTTTATTGAAAATCATTGACTTTTTGTAGCATATTTGACATGGTGAATATTATTTTTTACACAACATTTTTTCGTGTAATTAGCCCTGGATGATTTTGCCTATCAATATGTTCAACTTGATCTCCTTTAACATCCTAATGAGAGCAAGTTCAACACTTTAGGAACATGATGAGAATGAACAGAAATGTGACTACTTTCTTCTCAAAATCTGAGCAAAATCACTGTGGTAAAATATTTTGCAGGACACTCAGGTAGGATTGAAAAGAGCGTAGTGAATGTTTGATATATGGTTCTGAATTGGAAAGTAAACTTGCGTAAAACTTTTTGTCATGATTTTGCTTGGTTTCAGTAAGTAATTGGAAATTGGTTGGTCTAAAATGATTGCTAAGAGCCTGCATCATTAGATCATCCGGTGTGTGCAAGTACCTTCCATGACTTCAAAAAGACATGTCGACATTAGCAATACAAATTAGAGGCCCACAACAGGCCACTGAACTTGTAAGTGACCTGGGAGCTTATAGGTTTGGCTAAGAGTTTAAGCTTTCAGCTTGGAGAAGTTCTAATATTTGAAACCTAATGTTAAACAGAATAGGTGCATAAAGTGAAATCAGGTCAGCACACATACTTGTCCAAACTTCAAAAGCCTGTCAACCAGCTCCACATTTTTTTTTAATACGCGACGCTAGCATAAATGCTCCAGTTGAGACATGTTGATGTGAGACCTTTTGAATTCAAAATATCCCAAAATTGATGTCAGCCATTCTGTCCTATTTGGTGATGATGAGGGCATTTTTAAGTCATAAGCTCAGGTCTGCGTTTGCTACCTTCATCAAACCTGTTTTTCTGTGTTCTGCTAATTGTGTTTCAACTAAGTCAAATCTAATTCTTATAAATTAAGAGGATTAAATGGGTATTACGCTTTCTGGAGAATGTTTTCCACTAATAGTGATGATTTTGTTGGAATCTAATAAAATCTGTACACTTATTTTGTTAGTACTGTAATGATGTGATGGCTGAGTCCACAAACATTCACTCCACCACCGACGCATAGTAGCAGCAGTGTGTACATCTACAAGATGCACTGCAGGAATTCACCAAGGCTCCTTAGACGCCACCTTCCAAACCCACGACCACTACCATCTAGAAGGACAAGGGCAGCAGGCAGATGGGAACACCACCACCTGAAAGTTCCCCTCAAAACTACTCGCCATCCTGACTTGGAAATATATCGCCATTCCTTCACTGCCGCTGGGTCAAAACCCTGGAATTCCCTTCCTAACAGCACTGTGGGTGTACCTACACCACATGGACTGCAGCGGTTCAAGAAGGCAGCTCATCACCATCTTCTCAAGGGCAATTAGGGATGGGCAATAAATGCTGGCCTAGCCAGCGAAGTCCACATCCTGTAATGGAATAAAAAGTCTGTGTAAGTTCTGTAACGATGTGATGAGTGAGTCTGTGTAAGTACTGTCATAATGTGATGGGTGGGTCTGTGTAAGTGCTGTAATGATGTGATGGGTGAACCTGTGTAAGCATTGTAATAATGTGATGGGTGAGTCTGTGTAAGTATTGTAATAGTCGAGTCTGTGCAAGTACTGTAATGATGTGATGGGTGAGTCTGTGCAAGTACTGTAATGATGTGATGGGTGAGTCTGTGTAAGCATTGTAATAATGTGATGGGTGATTCTGTGTAAGTGCTGTAATGATAAGATGGGTCTGTGTAAGTACTGTAATGATGTGTTGGGTGAATCTGTGTAAGCCATTCAAAATACTTATGAAGGAGAATCATTTAAGTATAGTATTGTTCTGAGATAGTTTGATTCATTTAAATTTTAATCACTGCATTTTTCAATAAAACTTCATCTCTGTAGAGATCCTTTTATTGAGTTGTATTAAGAGTTCAAAAATTAACAGTTGATAATGCTGAACACTTTTGTAATGCTGACTGCATGCATCACTCTTAATTTTCTTGAACGAATTGACTGTTGAACATGTAAAAATCTTTGATTTAATTACCAAAAAGTACATGTACTAGCCATACTTGATTCATGGACAGTTATAAGATGTGTTTTGAAGTACCCTCAGTGAATGATGGGTTTAAGCCCTTTAGTCGTTAATTAAGTACATTTTATGATGGAGAGAAACCACAGGAGTGAGCAATGTATTAAAATCACAGCAAGGAGCAAATTCCTAGTGAGAATAAAATGGAGCACAGTACTTAGGAAGGTAGTTTTTATTTGTGTACTAAGAGTTAACATGGCATATAAAACGCTTGGAGTGAAATCTGATTCTGTTCAATTACAAAATCTTTATGACTTCTTAGTTTTGCTTACCATAACTGGATGAGGCGCTGAAGATAAGCTAGCTCATCAAAAACCTGCAGTACATGCCATAAAATGAGTACAGTAATTACAGTGCACAAGTAAGCATAAATACATGCAGTGCTCATTGTTTAATATTATTGACTCAAACTAATTAATTGCTATTAATGATGCCTGGCCACACCGATCAGAGGTGAAATGTTTATAGTCTATAGGACCAACAGCGTGGCCAATTGGCTGCATTGCATTCACACTGACTATATAACTCCACAGCTGTGTAAGCTTTCCAGGGTTGTGCAGTCAAAGAAGAGTGCAATGGTTCTCCCCACTTCATTTAACAGTTCATCCTTCGCAAACCCCAGGAGGGTTGGGAAGAAATGCATTGGCTTCTAATTTCTTTCAAGCATTTTAGCAAAATTCACTGCTCAAAGTTCGAAAATGGTTTCAATGACATCAAACCCAAACTCATTTCATTAAATCTCAATTTAACTAATATTATTTTGAGTCTACAGTGTTCAACATTCTATTGTGTAATGCAGAGACCAGAGATTTGACAGCACTCTTCCAAAGTGAACAATCATTAGCTAAATAAAGACCATTGTACTGTTATGTATAACTTTTATTTTGTAATAAAACATGGACAACTCAATACTTTTATTCTAAAATGAAGACCAATCTACCATTACCAGAACAAACATCCCAGTTGTTCATCGCCAACTCTTATTTTTACTTTGTTTTTGTCATTCATCATCATGTGTACTCTGCCTGAAAGATGGGCCCTTGCCTCATTGTCTTTCCATCTCTCTCTATCCTATGCCAGTCTTTTCATTTGCCAATAACTCCCTTAAATTTTCAAGCCATCCAACATTGATATTCTCTTCCTTCCTCATTCTCATTTTCCTTGAAATCTTACCTTCATAATGTCTCTTACTAGCCCGTTTCCTGTTAAGATGTGCTTTACCCAGACTCTGTTCTTAATTACGTTCAGCAAATTTCTTTGTTAATTCACTCTGCTCAGCATTCATCATTTTTCTGTCCAAATGATCCCTTCCATTCCCTTTCAAATCCACATTCAAATCTATCTAGCAGGTTGGCCTCCTCTTTCCATAAGATCCAAGTCTCTCGTACATACAAAACAACACTCCAAATCCAGCTCTTTACAAGTTGATTCTTGAGTCGTTTATTCAGCTTTCTAGTTAGCAACCGTCTCTTCTTACCAAATGCAGCTTTCCCCATTGCTACCCTTATTCTTAGTTCTTTGTTGCATGTCCTGTCTGCAGATATTATGCTTCCTAAATACTTGAATTCTTGTACCTGTTCTAGTTCTCTACTATGAATATATGAATATTTCTTGGTGATTTTGAGATATGCATCACTTTTGCTAATGTTCCGTTTCACTCCAAAGTTCATGCCTGCTGTTACTAGTCTATCTGCTAGTTCTTATCATCTTTCTTCTGTGCTTCATCATCTGCAAATCTAACTTTTGTCATTCACCAGGTGTTTGTACTGAGTATATCTGAGAGAACAAGTGGGATGTTCTGAGGTGTGCTGTTTACAGCCTGAAAGAAGCCAGAGGATGACTCTCATTCTCACTGTGAGGAAGCTGCTAGGTTCTATTTCCCACCTCCTCAGAGTAACTTACTTAAGATGAAGATCTCAATTTTCTTTTCTTTATTCTTTCATGGGGATGTGGGCATCACTGGCAAGGCCAGCATTTGTTGCCCATCCTAATTGTCCTTGAACTGAACTTGCTAGGCCAGACTGGGTAAGGACGGCAGATTTCCTTCCCTAAAGGACATTAGCGAACCAGCTGGGTTTTTATGACAATCAATGATAGTTTCATGGTCACCATTACTGAGACTAGCTTTATATTCCAGATTTATTAACTGAATTCAAATTTCACCAGCTGCCAGGGTGGGATTTGAACCCCCATGTTCCCAAAACATTAACCTGGGTCGCTAGTCCAGCAACATTACCACCATCTCCCCCAGCTTTACAGCAAGTAACCCACATCCTACAAATTTGTGTCACCATGCATTGGTGCTCTAGTGCATTGTACCCACCACTGTGCTGCCTGTTCACCCAAGAATTTTACTATTTAACAGGAGTAAATGAAAAAAATATAATTCTTTACAGTGGAAAGCAGCACATATAATACATACTTCTACTAAGGACATTAAATAAAAAGCCAAAATACAGTTGCATTTTATAACTGTGGTAGTAGTTACCACATATTGCTCTTTATTTGTTCTGTGTAAGGACATATTTCAAGTATCTCAAAAAAAAATCAAAATTAAAACACCTAAATGGAGAATATAGACATTTAAGAATAACTGATATTGAATGAGACATAGGGGCAGGTTTCTGTCCTCGCCACCTGTGGAGTAATATACAGCAAGAGTGGATCACATACTGTTTATAGAACCTATCTGACATTCACTGCATTGATTCAAACAGAATGAAAATCAGGCAGGCTGTATAAAGGGTGTGTGACCAGCCCCACCATTAATTACCATGGAGGTGAAACTGTTCAGTGTGGATTATATGCATATGATCTTTTGCAGCCTCCACATTAAAGCCGCCTGTTGATTAGTAACATTTTATAACAGATTGCATTGAATATCTAGTGGTGCAGAGTGGTTTGCCAATTATGCTGTTTTGTTTCATTTTTGAGTCTCGAGCTGCTGTACACATTCAGTGGTCGGTTACAGATCATACTTAAGATGCAGCTAGCTCCTGCCAGGCAAAACAGTCAAAATAAGAATACAATGGTTCTTCCAAGAAGCAGAGAGCAGAAGTGTGTGTGGGAATGTGATTCTTGCCTGGGCTGGTTGGTTTGCCTGCTTCTTCTCACTCCTAATGAAAATCAATGAAAGCACATGTGAGGACATGCTGCAAATTCCAAAACGAACGACCGGATATTTTCATCAGTTCATTCACCTTTAACTTCAGGCTGCTAGAGATATCTAGTGTGGAATCACTTTAGTACACGCCAGGAAACTTTATCAATGCCAGCGTTCCCTCCCCTTTCGGTCAACCATGTAACATTATGGGCAGAATTATGCTGGATACAAGCTCTCAATGAAACAGAAATTAATTATTAAATACCCATAACTTTCTGAACAAAAGCTTTGAAATAATTATTTAAATATTCATATCCTTCTCTCTGACTATTCACATTCCACACAGTGGAAATTATCTACCGGGGCTTGGATTTCAATCCAATTCCTTGAACAAATAAAGATAATGGAGGATACAAACATATATAACTGTGCGTGTCCCAGTATTTTTTGCCTATGGGATATTAGGTGATAAGTTGCTGAGTTACGTTAGTAGTGGTGTTGTTGCATTAGTTGAGGTCGATGGAAATGCAGCGACATTGTTTAACTCTCTGAATTCTTTTCTTCTTAATTGATGGCTGCAGGTCAGGGCAGTTGAGGGTGACTGTCATGGTGGTGAATCTTTTAGGCTTGCAGAAAGAGCAGGACTGGAAGGAGCCCTCCTCCTTGCGGACGTGCCTTGGTATGTAAAAAGAATTACACTGGCCGTAGCAGAACCTATTTATGATGGTGCGGCTGTTGCAGCCTTCTTCATGGATTGTTTGCTTGAGGGGCTGTGTTTTGCACCAGTCCCGTTTCAGGTACTTCCTTTCAGTGACGTGCAGCGCCTCGTGACTTGACTCCAAGACCTCGTCCACGTTACTCCGGTTCCCGGCCTGCTCCGAGTTGTTTGGCTGCCCTTTGTCTGGGGAGGGGATGACCCCTTGGGAGCTACGATTCCTCTTCTTCCCAGCTCCCTCGGTGGTACCCAACAGAAAACCCCACAGCAACAGAAAAATACAGAGGGCGCACAGAGTTCGGGTCATCCTGGGGAAAGAGCACAGAATGCATTTAATGACATGTCCGTTGTAACTATTTGTGAATGTTGTTATATTGCATATATTTGTGCCATTTTTGATTGCACGTTGTTCTCGAGGGAAAGACAGAATTCATGCATTAATCCCTTCTTCAAAGCCCAATCTAAACGTTTACGGTTATATACAATACTGACCTACCTCTGCTCAATTTGCCCATCTTCAAACACGCCCCAAGTGGAGATCAAGGTAATTTACCATTCGAGTCACTGCCACTAAAAGTGTAGCCTATTAGTACAATAATCTCTCACAGTTTGCTAGACCCACTATTTTTGAAGTTTAACAGATTTTAGATGCACTTGAATACATATAGCCTTTTACCTAAACAAAATGTTATCTCATAAATAATGCATGACTGCATTTGAAACAGAGATAATTGGATTTTTACCATGTCAAATTGAAATATATATGGGTTAATCTATTTTCATAAAACATGCTGTTTTATTTTGTAATAAAACTCTTCCTGTAATAGATCCCAGCTTTAGGGTGGCAATTGCTTCAGGCCCATTTGTGAGTCTGAAATGGGTACCACCCACAAAATGACTGCCTCAACCAGGAATCCCTCAGCATGCCTGAAATATTATTAGTATTGCTTGGGTATGCTACCAGTGCTTGTTAAACTGTACAGAGGGCTTACCCATTTAAAAAGAATTGACAATGACCCAAAGATAAGTCCCAAGGTGGGATGAGCAGCAATTGGGGGTGCAGGGGAGAGGGTGGCTCAGTGGTGTGCATGGTGTCGAAGGAGTACTCCTGCTATTCCTGGCTCTACAGGAACATTCTTTTCCTTTTTCAAAGCAAACATCTTTAGGTGGTAGCTGCTGCTTAGTCCACAGTGGTTACTGCAGATTCCCAATTGAAACAAGCCCAACAGGCTCTGCGATGTCCAAACACGTGTTTCAAGTGGCTGGCAAGGTCACCTGACAAATGGCCCAACCAAATATCAGGTCTTTAGGCATGGGCTGATGATCCCAAAAATTGGCTCTTGTTTTGCCCAAGTAAAATGGGAGCGGTGGGATCTGATTTTGATCCCTATTTAAAGTTTTGGCCAGTCCTAGTCTCGGTGGACTACAGTGGCCCAAGTCAAATGGGAAAGCTGCGGAACAATAAATATCCTATAATAATTGTATAAGTATTAAAAATAAAAGAAAATTGTGTACTTATGGGCATGGGCTGTAATGATTGCAAAGCATATTTATTCTGTAAACATCACCTCAAGTTTGGTATTTCTACACAAGTGCAGTGAAATGAAATGATGTATGTCACCTTTATGTTATGTTTCATTTTATTGCATCTGCCTGGTTCTTCTTTTTAAAAAACCCATATTGCTCTCACAGTGCTTAAACATTCCATGATGTTTTGTTAAAACAATATTAAATTGAAGCTGCCTATAGCTGAGTAAAAATATTACTTCATTAATTTTATCAACTGAGTACCACAAAGTAATATATTGATAATATTCTTTCCTGATTTCCTACTGATGCAATTTGTTTATTCAGTTAGGTATCAGTGAAATGTATTTTATCATCACTTGGTAGTACAGAATTTGAGTATTGCTGAAAAAAGAGACATGCTGTCTAAACTTTTCATCTTGCACTCATCAGGACAGATGCAAGAATGTCAAATTTAAAAGGGAACAACAATTTATACTGCATGAGAAAAGGGCTGCTGATTGGTTGGCAAGTAAGCTTTGACATTGCCATAGCAAATGCACCTGGGAGCTATTGTCCCCATGTTTTTGTTTATTCAAAAAAGATGCGATGTCTGGACATATTCCTTTTACCTAGGAGGACAGGTCCCTGCATATCAATATATATTAAATGCTCTTTCTTTCCTTCCACTTGACTTTTTTCTTGTATTCCTTTTAATACATTTTCCTTTTTATCTGTCTCTCATTTGCTCGTTTTCCTTCTTCTTGTCGTTATTTATCTTCTTATTTTATTCTAGTCTATTATTTTTTAAACTTCCCTATCCATATAATGAGTTTTCAGTTTTTATATTATTTTCATATTTTTATCATTTTCTTCAACTAGTTTTCCATTTTTTCTTTTTATTCAATATGCAAAAGTACGATCTGATTAAAATGTTCAATAAATTCACATAATTCCTTCAATTATAAAAAAAGCCTGAAATAAGCAATACAGAATAAAGCCATAATCAAGCAAAATCTGCTCCAAGGATGCATCTGTACTATAAATTTAGTGTCTGTGTCAAACAGTTTTGGTTTCCCACCAATACTAAACTGGCAGTCTAAAGCCAGAATCTTTGCTTATGGGATATAGGCATCACTGGTTGGCCCAGTATTTACTGCCTGTCCCTAATTGCCCTTGAGAACTGAGCCAGGCCATTTCAGAGTCAACCACATTGCTCTGGGTAAGGACAGCAGATCTCCTTCCCTAAAGGCCATTAGTGAATCAGATGGGTTTTTTACAACAATTGGCAATGGTTTCCTAATCTCATTAGATTAATTCCAGATTTTTTAATTGAATTCAAATTTCACCATGATGCCATGATGTGATTCAAACCCAGGTCCCCAGATCATTACCCTGGGTATCTGGAGCGTCCAGTGATAATACCACTACTCCATCACTTCCCCAGGGACTAGCTGGAGGGGTAGTCTCTTTGATTTGATGCCACATGTCGTATAAATTTGGTACACTGTCAAACCTGGTTTACAGGGTGTCGGCAATCTAAATGTTGAGAAAGTAGCGATTCTCTCTTTCATGCTTTCCAAGTGTTTACATGTTAATTGTTGGGAAGAGGGCCATGTCGACCCTGATATCCAGGCATACCCACAGCTCTACTGCAAACAAAATTGTTACAATTCCAGCCAGGCAGGAGCCTATCAATCTAAACACAGTTTTGTCTGTCCAGAACCCAAACTGTAGCTGCCAGCCACTGTAAATTGAGCCTTAAACAATTGGAAGAAAATTGCTGTTTTCAGCAGAGGTTGTTTAATATAAATGTCCTGATCCTCCCAAGTCAAAAATCATCTCCAACTAAACTGAAAAGTAGTTTTGAGGATAATTTTTTCATACGTTCTGCGGAATTGGAGAAAAAAATCTTCCTGCAACAGTGTTATTGCTAAACATGAGGACATCTCAGTGTGGTGCTTGGACCTTTTGAAACAAGTATTGCATTTCTGCATCACGTGCGATATTCTGGAACAGACCGAACAGGATTGATGTCAGGAAGCAATTCTTTATTCAAAGAATGATCAATATATGGAATGGAGCCATTTGGAAAAGTGGAAGCAAAAACTCTTAACTCTGTTCAAGGTGCAACTAGATGCTCGAGAAGTCGGTGGAAGCCATAGTCTACGGAAAATCAAAATCATCTTTCCAAACAGCCTACGTTATCCGCATTTATCTTTATGACTTGTTCAGTTTCTTACGAAATCAGCCATCTGTTATGTGTTTGTTTCGGGGCTGTAATTGGCAGTTTTCACTGATTGTGTCAAACACAATGCCAGCTATGCAAATATTTTCTACTGTTATCCTGTTCTTTTCCTATTCATCAGCAGTCAAGTAACTGATGCCCATTTTAAAGTTATTGCCTGGTGTTCATCCTGGGACAATGACAAAATTGTCAAAGGGTAATTATGTGCTGAATCAAGTCATCCACTTAAGAATCCAGTTCGTTAAAAGCTCTTACAGTAAATTAAGAATTAAATCTACTTTTTAAAAGCTTCAAAGCATTGTTCACAATGCCACTATCGTGATTATTCATGTATAGGCGATCCCAGTTGGAATTGTGATTTTGATTTACAGTTATTGTTTATACCCTGGAGTGGGGAGTGGGGAGCGGGGGGTGGGGGGGGCGGCGGGGGGTGATTTTTACTAGTCATTGTTGGTTCCTCTGTGGGATGGAGAGAAAATTAGCTCCCTAGTACTCTTCTATACCTTCCTTGGACTTGTATACGCATGAAGATTTTCACTGGCTAAAAGATTCTACCTTTACTGGCCAAAGATTCAAAGGTACAAGTTTTTAGCAGGAGAGGAGGAAGCAAGCAAGCAGAGATATTCTGATTATTGCATTAAAAATTACAGAAACTTCACCGCTACAGTCATTACAGAAACATCACCGCTACAGTCATGTTAAAATTGTTAGTGTCAAAATTGGATGATTTCATACTATTTGCAGCAATTGGGTAATTTTCTAAGAAGTGAAAACATCTGATGTTTCTCAAGGAAACGCATTGCCTCCTTTATCATGAATAGTATTTATTTCAAACGCAAGCTAGCAGTTGTCACTGTGTACTACATCGGCACATACAATTGGTAATCGTGCCTATATTTTATTCAGAAATCATATGAATTAGTGAACGGCATTCATAAGAAAACACTATGTTGAGCTCAGTTGGAGAGACCTACGTGTGCAAAACATGTATTGCCCAGGGCAGTGCATGTATTTATTACCCCCTTGTGCTCTTATTGACTTCAATGGAAGACACATTCCAGATGTGTTGGAAAGAAATTTATTGCCCTCTTAAACGACTTATTGTTTTCAATTACACATCATTTCAACTGGGCCTATGCTGTGACTCTGAATGGGGTGTATTACAAGTCTACATAACACCTTCCTATGCAAGCAACTGCAGGATAATATATTGAAGTACATTTTCTGACTTCTGACATGTCATACAGCTTTTTAGTTTGCTAAATGTTGTAAATCCTTAACCTATTTAAAATGCTTTTTGATTATTAGTTTTTCATTCAGTGCTTAAAGATTGAAAGTGACATTGCACATGAAAGGTTACCCGATTCAGAGGATAAGTATTAATGTCAGTAGAAAATTACATCAACTGTTTGCATACCAGTCGTAGATTATAAATAGTTACTTCATTTTAAACCAGTTGCTTAAACTAGCTGACCCTTGAGCCTGTTATACTTATTACCCTTATGAATGGGCCTTTTTATGGCTATGAATACTGATGCAAATTTCTCCCTTATTTTATATGGGTATATGTCACACCCATAGAAGTAAGATGTCAGTGTTAAAGGGTGAAATACTTGTTAGTTTTCCAATTATAGCATAGCCAAAAGCAGAGAAAAGCTCTCTTTACTCTGCCCCAACCTCAGAAAAATATCCCAAATATACTTGTGTATGCTTCCACCTCCCATACGAATCATTCACACGGCCTCACTCAGTGAAATTGTCAATGATTGCTGAATTTGAAACACAATGAACAGGAATCAAGGCTAAAAGGGTTAAATCATGAAAGTTAAAGATTACCTAGACTTCTGTTCCCTTGATTTTGGAAGTTTAAAGGGTGATCTAATTGAAGTGTTTATGCCAATTAAAGGAGTTGACAAGATCAATAGAAAGAAACTGCTTCCTAGAGAAGAGATCATGTCAGCATTTGACTAGTTGGTGGAACTCTCACCCCCAAGTTAGTAGTTTGTGGGTTCAAGCCCCAGTCCAGCAACTCAACCACATAATGTAGGCCAATGCTCAAAGTGATAGTATATATGCAAGTCCCTCTGTTTGGAGGTCTTGTGGCACAGTTGGTAGTGTCTGCCTGAGGTTAGAAGGTTTGGGTTCTAATCCCACTCTAGGGCTTGATAGCCACAGAAAATGTATTGTGTCCAAACAGTTTCAAAATGAGATTGATTTTTATTAGGCAAGGGTATTAAGGCTTATGGAACCAAGGGTGGGGAGGAGGGTAGATGGGGTTAAAATACGGATCAACCATGATCTAATTTAATGGCGGAAAAGTCTTACAAGGCTGAATGGCATACTCCTGTTCCTATGTTTAGACTGTCCAAATTAATTTCATTTAAGTCCCTTCTTCAGTTCCACCAATTTGATCCACCAACCACTCCTCTTCTCTCTAAAATTGAGTCTGAGTTGCTGTGGCAACATACACTTTTACATGCATATTGTAGCCTGGAGCTATGGATAGTGATGGTAGAGACTTCAGTGTTTTCTCCATCACATGGCTGACCAGGAATCTCTCACTCTTGCCACCTGTGTGTTGGAAGGATTTACAGGCTGATAATCAACCTGTTTGGCCACATTATGAACACACCTTCCTTGGCTATTAAGTTCTGGAGTGGGTCCTGAATGTGGAACTCCTGGCTCAGAGGTAGGGACAGTACCCACTGCACCACAAGACTTCCTTAAGACTCTTAGGCACATCAGAAAAGGGATATTCCAATTTTAGGGATCTAGGTGTTCTCATGCATGAGTCACAAAAAGTTAGTATGCAGGTATAGCAAGTAATTTAAAAGGCTAATGGAATGTTATCCTTTATTACAAGAGGGATTGAACATAAAAGTAAGGATGTTATGCTTCAGTTATACAGGGCATTGGTGAGACTGCACCTAGAATACTGTGTGCAGTTTTGGTCTCCTTATTTAAGGAAGGATGTAAATGCGTTGGAGGCAGTTCAGAGGAGGTTTACTAGATTGATACCAGGAATGAGTCTTATGAGGAAAGGCTGGACAGACTGGGCTTGTTTCCAGTGGAGTTTAGAAGAGTGAGGGGTGATTTGATTGAAGTATACAAGATCCTGAACAGCTTTGACAAGGTGGACATGGAAAGGATGTTTCCTCTTGTGGGTGAGTCCAGAACTAGGGGCATGGTTTTAAAATTAGGGGTCACCCTTTTAGGACAGAGATGAGGAGAATTTTTTTCTCTCAGAGGGTTGTGTGACTTTGGAATTCTCTGCCTCAGAAGGTGGTGGAGATGAGGTCATTGAACATTTTAAGGCAGAGGTAGAGAGATTCTTGTTAGGCAAGGAAATCAAAGGTTATCGAGGTTAGATGGGAACGTGGAAATCGAAACACAAGATCAGCCGTGATCTTATTGAATGGCGGAGCAGGCTCGAGGGACCGAATAGTCTACTCCTGTTCCCATTTCTTATGTTCTTATATTCTAATTAAAAGGAAAAGAAGGTTTTTTTCATTTCTAAAACAACTTTCAACACCTGAAAGCTTCTTAAAGTGTTTTACAGTCAATTAAGTACTTTGGAAGTGTAATCACCTAGGAAACATTGCAGTTTACACAAAGAAAGGTTCATTATAAACAGTAATGAAATAAATTACAAGATCATCTGTTTTAGATGTTGTTTGAAGGATAAATATTGGCCAGGGTATTGAGGAACCCTCCCTTCTTTTCTTTGAATACTGCCATAGGATCTTAATACATCCACCTGAAATGGCAGCTGAGGCTTGAATTTAATGTCTCACCTGAAAGTTAGCGCTACAACAATCCAGCATTCCCTCAGTACTCCACTAAAGTGCCAGCCTAGATTAGGTGCTCAAGACTCTGGAGTGGGACTTGAAACCTCAGCTTTCTGCTGCAGAGGTGAGACTGCTACCCACTGGACCAAGGCTGAACATTATAACTGCTAACTACATGAGAAAATTGGTAATAAAAAATCAGAAGAGTCCTTCAAGGAACTGGGTAATGCAATGGGTTAAACACTGACCTTTCATCTTTTGGATCTGAGTTCAGGTTTAGCCCAAATTATTGTGGTAGATGAAAGTTTTCTCTGTCTGCTGGCTGCAAGCATCATAGAATATGTTCTGGCATGGACCCATAGCACAAAAACGTCCATATTTAGCACTAATTTCACTCCAAGAACACACAGGATGGCTGGCATGGGAAACACAACCATGGTGTGGGGGGCTGTTTCAAGTTAAAAGCATGTTGAAGCAAAGTAGAAAGAGTTCTACTCTGCCATCTACATATTCTGACTTATGAACAAGAATACTGACAGTAGGTTTGCTGAAATGGAAGTATATGACAATTTGTTCACTGCCATGGTTAACCTCGTTGAGCCTTCAACAGGGAATTAGACTTATGTCTGAAAAGGAAGAATGTGTAGGGTTACAGGGAGAAAGCAGGGGAATGGCACGAAGGGAACTGCTCATTCAGAGAGCCAGTGCAGACATGATGGGCCAAATGGCCTCCAGCTACACCATATGAATTCTGTGATTCTGTGATAAATTCACAAACAAAAAGCCAAAAAGAAAAGATTTCCCGTTCCAATTTAGATTGAGAGTGTTGGAATAAATGTCTCTTTTAAGGGTGGAACTTTGAATTTAGGGGGATCAGCCGCCTGTTATAAACCACTAATTTTTTCCTTCCCAAAGGTCTGCTCTCAGCCATTTTACACCCCTGCTGGAGTTGAAAGTTCTGTCCCAAGTTTGCTCTTGTATTTTGATTTGTTGAAATCAAAAGGCTAAAAATTCTCCTGATGTGCATGTCATACTAATTATATTTCAGAGTTTTGAGAGTTTATGTTCTGCATCCAACTACTGAAATTTGTTATCCTTAGTGTGTAATTACTGATTACAATCATAAATAATAAAGCCAGCAGGTTGATCTATTGCTTACATTGCAAAACAAGAAACAGAAAATCTATTTTATATTTATTCATCCCCTCCACCCCATTTTGAGCTTCCACAACACCCATTATTGACAGGTAGCTTTCTCTTGGCCTTCTGCCAATAACCAGTGAAACTAGTTACTAGGAGATTTGTAAAAATAGAACACCTTACTTCTCCCCACAAAGAGAAATGGCAAACTTTTGTTTGTTAGTTTCTCCTTATCTTACGATGATTGGGAAATTGCATAGTAAATCTTGGCTGAAAGCATGTGTTACACAGCAGAACTTGCCCACTATTGGGCTGTTCAGAAATGGCCTGGTTAAATAAAAATGTTTCTCAAACTGCTGGTTGACAAAGAAAAAATATTGCTCGCTCTAAAACTACCCTGCAGTTTTAGGTACCAGGGTGACTGATCTACAGCTAGTAAATTTTAACAGGTAACCTGCAGTAAGAGTAATCATGTTAAAATAATGTATTACCAGAACATGATGAATATTAAAGCTTTGCCTGAAGTTACTAACAGAATTAGTCATTTTCAACATTTATACATATAGGCAAATGAGATATTGGCATTCGACCAAATATTTTTCATCTAATCCTCAAAGCAAACAGAATTAAGCATTTCAACCTTATGTTAATTTTCTTTTGTTTGCCACCTTACTACACATTAAAAGACGTATTGCCTTTAATTATTTTGTATCCTAATAATTTAGTACTCAAAAGACAAAATAAATGCACATAAATATATGCATTTATTCTTCAGCTACAATTATTAATGAATGCCCTTGATTTTGAATGATGGGATACAACTTTATGGTAGCATTGATGCTTCAATGTGCTGTACCAGAAATTTTACTATTGCTGATTGGCAATAAAATATTCTGACAGATTGTGCATACTTCAAAAAAAAAGACATTGTCAATAAAAAAATGACAATGCAATGAGAAACATAGAAACTGTAAAGTAAAATTGCTTCCCTCAAGTTATAGGCATACAAGGGAATGTATCACATTATAGAAGTTTGATATATATTGTATTTATCTTCCTTTACTTTTCATTTGTCTTCAATTTATTCTCTTCAGCTATTTGCTTTTATTTCTTTGTGTTTCCCTCTTTTTACTGCTCTTTTCTCTTTGCCATGGTTTTCTCTCACTGTTAATGTTTTATCTTTCTTGTCGCTTTGCATTCTCTTCCATTTCCCTCTCTCTCTCTCTGCCTTAAGACCTCTTCTGCACATGACATGTGAATAATAATCCAAGTTCAGTGGGAATCCTAAGGAACATTGTAAAACCAAACAAGGAAAGAATCCTTGTGAATTAATAAGGTCTGCCCTTTTCCTGCCCATAATAATAGTAGAATCCCTCCAGACACGAATTCACATATTCCTCACATTGTGACTTCCTGCCATGATATACATTGTGAGGTACAAAGTGGAAATGAGTTGGTTCTCAGTATTGCGGACGAAAAATCTGAGGCCAAAGGTCCAGCACTGCTCATCGTCACCTCCTAGTGGGAAACTTCTGAACAGCAATTGTAGAGATAGACTATCTGCTTACCTTGGTCGCTGGGGAATGGTGTGTGGAGTGGGGGACATTTTTTTTTAAATCAGAAAAATATCTACAAGTTGTGGAGAAAACATTTTACTATGGAAAGGAGATAAGCTCTTCCTTTATTGCTGTTTGAAGTGACCAAAGACTGTAGCCCACTGGCAGTTAATAATGGAATTATCATCCCCAATTACTACTACAAGTGAATAAATGAATTGAGTATGACTTCATTAAGAAGACCATAAGCTATTCGATTGTAAGAGGATTCAAAGAACATTTTTGCTACTCTGACGCTACTTATGAAAAAACTGTGTGGTAAAACTTGGCATGTACTGCACTTGCTTTTCTGGCATAAAATAGGTATAACACATACCACTTTAAAAGTAGAAAGGCCTGCACCTGATTTGCCTGGGGACCCCTTTTTAGGAGACTATTTAAAGCAGGCATTTAGGCTCCTTGCATTTGTAAATAAGGGACCTAACACTTGGGAAGGAGATCTTGCTGAAATGAGCTTTGGAGGAATGAATGAGCAACCCAGGTGTAAATTTATCCAGAGGATCAATTTGCATTGGATTTTATTCCACTTTGTGTGATCCACTATATTTTAATTCTTTGAATTATGCGCAATATACTTCTATACGATCATTGTAAGATAAGGGGAAACTAACAAGCAAAAGTTTGTCATATACAAATATATTTGCCAACATAACCAGCTACTGCATTCCAAATGCGCTCCATATGTGAAATGCTTTGAGACATGTTGAAGATATGCTAAGTCTCTATGTAACTGTAAATATTTACTTCTTTTTGTCTTCTAACAACAACTTTAGGCTTAAATGTTTTAGGTTATAGATGTTACAGAAAACAGGTAACGATAATCAAAACCTGAAACACTTGAGAAATAATTTCAACTTTCTGCCCATGGGTTAAATGGCATTGCAGATCCACCCAACCTAAAAACAACCTCAGGTTCAAACAGGCAATTGGACCCTCGTTAACATATTTCAATGGAAGTGAAAATTGGGACATTTTCTTCATGAGTTTTATCCACAGGTGGAAAGTTGAAAATCTACATCCTTATTTCTTTGAACCAAATTGCCATGGGAATGGTCTAACACAATCCTGCTTTGCACAAAAACAAATGGTTTCCCCTATTAGCTGCTAAGATACAATGACAATCAGGATAATGGCAGAACTGAGAACTGCTTTTTGGCAGATGGTAGCCTAAAAAAATATAGACTTCACTGTCCTGGCCTTCAGTAAAATAAAGCAACAGATGTAAGTGTAACCATGCACTTTAAATTTTGGCATCTACAGTGATCAGAGCTAGAGGTTTTGTTTAAATGATTGCTTTTCAAATCTAGAAATATCAAACACGATTATGTGGTTAAATAATTGATATGTAATGTGTAATAAAACTCATCTTTTAGCTTATATATGTAAAATAATGGACACCTAGAATTTAATTTCAAAGCAAAGAGGATAAAATGATAAACCATAAGATCAATGTTTGAGGGATCAATTAACCCCAAGATTTTCAAACTACTCCCACACATCATTTTGCATGATATGTACTTTACTATAACTGCAAAATGAAATCAATTTAAACAGGCTGACAACTGGGGATTGTGTAACTTAGATAAGAGAATAACAGGGTGTTATTTTGCAAAGGGCTATTCACTGCTCAATATACTGTATAGCTTATTCCAGTCTAATGCATATTCAACTTTAGCGTACAGTCTTCCCTCTTACTGAGTCTACAGTCAACATTGAAACTATGGCATCCCAATACATTTGAGTCCACAGAATTATGTATTTTAGTCCTGTGGTGTAATAATAAAATCTAAATTTCTTGTCAGTACTCATCAAGCGCAATCATAATAGTGAAGTATTAATGTTACTGAATCATAACCTATTGATGGGAATAGTACTAATCATATTCCATTAATAACATTATATTTAATATTGCAAATAGAACTATACATAATAATGATACTCCAAACATTCCAATGAATAAAGCTAGAAATTAATGTCACTGTTGCCACACAAATTCTTTACACAAGTATCAGATTCTTCTCTTCATATTTTTAACAAGAATGTAAATCCATTTGAAATAAATTACTTATTAGTTCTACCCAAACTAGAAGGATGAGGGATCTGATATGTGCGTGTGTGTCATGCTGTCATATAGCAAAATTGTTCATGGTAATTTTTTAGGCTGACCCTTAGAAGATGAGTAAGATGCGAAGATTGTTCGAGAATGTGCATGGATTATGCAGCAAAAGTAAAAATAGGATTCCGAAACCTTTAAAATTACTCAATAGAGGGAAGAGTGATGCAATAGATCGGAAAAAAAGGGAAAATGAAATTCCTCTGACCAAAAATTGGGAAATTGTGCCATTGCTTTGAAATGTGTGATTTTTAAATTTGATTTTGTGTCAAAATGTGACCACCACAGAAGAATAAAATAATTTCGGAATTGTTAGGAAGAGGCTGATCGTAATAAAATAACTGAGGCATTTGTGGTTAGTAACTCTGTTTCTTTTATATATGTATTATCCTGTGGTCATGAAATAACATATTAGCACGTGGCAATTTCCCCCAATGCAAGCTTTTGGCCAAAAAGTTGAAAGCACAGCTTAATGTTAAAATACTGACTTTGAATTTAGCTTTATTGTTATTCATGTAGCTGTTAAATACATAACCACAGGGTTTTTTTAATATTTTGATTATTATTAAAAATGGATTCCATCTTACAGTACATTACTGCTGTAAACACTTATTAAAACATTTTACGACATTAATTTAAGGTTTGCAAGGTTGGATTGGAATGAACATTTTGATTCGCCTGAACTATTGTTGTAGCCGCACAAACAAAAATTATGGCAAATTACGTTCTGTTCCAGCATTTTGATAATTCAGACGCCTTGACGATCGCCTGAAGAGTTTTTAAGACGGTTGCCAAACATTTTTGTTGTGTTTTTTTGCCATTGTATTGTGCAGCAAGCGATGACTGCAGCGAGGGCAGATGTCTCCCAGAATTGCCCTCACTGGTTAAGGAGGGGTTAGAAAACCTGTTGCTACAATGTGCTGAGACTGAGCTGCCAAGGACCGAGGCTACGGCATTCTAATAGCCTAATCTGTGCTGTAACAACCTGAAGTCTATTGGGGAGATAACAAAAACAGAAAATGCTGGAAGGTCTGACAGTTTTTTTTCCAGGATTTCCTGTTCTTGTTTCAGATTTCCAGCATCCGCGGTATTTTGCTTTTTTTTATCTCATGGGGAGATGGTTGAGTTTCTCTTGAACTCCTGCAGCCTGGTATTCCACTCTGACTTTGTGAATTCATGCAGAGTGTGAGATGGAGCTGCTTTAGCTCTTGGTGTTCCTGACATAAATAAAGATCCCGGACTTGACTGCAAGAGCGAGCAAAGCGTCTCCCCCGACTGAGAATAGTGACTGGCTCATCCCTTAAACTCTGTTGAGGGCGGGTGTTACACGTCATTTCAGCAATGCTTTATATAAAAAAAAGTTCCAAAATATTTCATCGGTGTTTTCCAGAAGTGAAAAACTATTTAAAGCCGATCAGTGAATAACGAATATAAAGCATGTTATCTGTGGGTATCTGAAAAATTACTGGTTTAAAGAAGGGAACGCTGTTAGCAGCGTGTTCTGATTTAATAAATATATTAAAAAACAAAATGATGCTTGAAAACACTGGATCTTAAGCTCTCTGCATGACAGGAGCTCTGCCAACAGAGCTGCTCTCCCTCGGTGTGTCACTTCTTCCCCCCCTCCCCGATCGTCCTCCTCCTCTGTCGGGTTGTCACCATGAGGCACATCGCCCTGATTCAGTGACATCTCTCAAACGTGCTGCGAATTTGGCCCCCTTCAGCGGCAACTTAAGACAAACATTTTTCCAAAAAAAAAGTCATTCTAAACCACCAAACAAGTGACCTTCTTCACAATAAAGTCATCTGTATTATACCTTTGTGTCATTCTGAACGCATCTTGAAATCTCATCATATTTATTATCTGACGTCCCCAGGCGGATAGCCAACTGCTGCTGTGGATAAGGATCCCGTTACCAGCGAAAGTAAAACAGACTGCGAGAGAGAGGGGGGTGGGGGGGAAACAGAGAGAACAAAATCAAGTTTTACATTAAGATAGTGATTAGCAAAACAAGAAAAAAGCTGCTAAAAAAAAAACAGGAAATTTGGTAAGTGAGCAGGAAGGGATACTGGGGGTGGGGGTTATTAGAGAAAGAAATAGATGGTTAGAACAGGTCAGTTCAGACTGCGTTAGAAATCAAAATACTTTAGTAAAAGGACAGATCTTTAAAAATCCAATATAAACGTTTGAGGGAGAGGGAAAGTCGGAAGTTGCAAAAAAGGGAGCGCAGTCCACACGGACCTCTGGCTCCTGTGACCCCCCCAGTGAATTATATCCATGTGGCTGGAGATTATCCGGGAGAGAGGAGCCTCCAGCCCTTCCCCAGAGATACAGGGCGAGGGAGCAAACAGGACTGTCACCGCTCGGCAGTTTAGTAGCACCGCATTCTGACCCTGACCCGAGAGACAGACTGATGAGCAGTGCAGTGTCTCCCCCACACACTGCTGACTGCTGTCACCTCCCGCTGCACAAACCCAGATAGCGCCTGCCTCTGTCGGGATGTCATTTTACTGCTGCTAAACTCGCATAAACGTCAAAGGGCAGTCACAAAAAAAAACCCCAGTTTGCTTCCTCTGAGCTGGGTCAGGTTCGGTATAAATACCACACCGGACAGGGTGCACGGTCCCACACCACAGGAGAGCCGCTCCCACTCTCTCACCTAAGAAGGAATGAGCAGGAAGAAGAATGGGTGCAACGTATGGAGAGAGGGATGTGAAAGGAGAGAGAGAGAGAGAGATGTGAAAGGAGAGAGAGAAGAGAGATGTGAAAGGAGAGAGAGCGATGTGGAAGGGGAGAGAGAGAGAGATGTGAAAGGAGAGAGATATGTGAAAGGAGAGAGAGAGAGATGTGAAAGGAGAGAAAGGGAGATGTGAAAGGAGAGAGAGAGGGAGATCTGAAAGGAGAGAGAGAGATGTGAAAGGAGAGAGATGTGAAAGGAGAGAGATGTGAAAGGAGAGAGAGATGTGGAAGGAGAAAGAGATGTGAAAGGAGAGAGAGAGATGTGAAAGGGGAGAGAGAGATGTGAAAGGGGAGAGAGAGATATGTGAAAGGAGAGAGAGAGGGAGATCTGAAAGGAGAGAGAGAGATGTGAAAGGAGAGAGAGATGTGAAAGGAGAGAGAGATGTGAAAGGAGAGAGAGGGAGATCTGAAAGGAGAGAGAGATGTGGAAGAGGGGGGAACATACAGAGCAAACAGGGGAGAATGAAATCAGGCGTACAGTTTAGTTAGAGCAACCTGCCTCCGAGTGCTTTCTGGTGAGGGTCTCCAGCTGGACACACACATTTGACCCAAGTGTACACTCACTCACCTGCTCTGCTCCCACCACCACCCCCAGGCCGCTGGCGTAGTCACTGCAATCTCCTCATTCAGGCGACAGCCAGACTCACTGCGGCTGCTGACGGCTCCATGGAACTGAGTCGCAGTCCGAATTCTTCCCGAACCTGTGCAGACACATTTAAAAGAGAGGGGGAAGTCTCCAAACCCCCCCTCGCGATCATTGGCTGGAAAAAGTTGGAATCGCAACGCAGGAACCCGCCCACAAACAGCTCGCACTGGGAACCCAGTAAGATTTTCACACCACACGCAGTCTTTCACCTTGGCGGAAAGAGCAGCCCTGACAGGAATTGTCGGCGATTTCGCTCGATCCCTGAGCTCAAGATTTAAGCAGAATGCGCAAAGAAATTGCAGAATTAATGGAATTTCTCGTTGCAAACCCTATTGATGTTGATGAATCCCTGCATTTTGCATGACTGCACATTCATTACCTATTGCCAAGATCTGTCCAGTTATTAATTAGTGAGCTCCCCACTGAAACCTAATTATCCCCAAAAACTAAATGTCAGACTGTGTCCTAAAGAGAAATTAATTGCGACATTTACATGGATTCTAAACAATTGTGCTTTCTTTAAATATAAGAGCATTTTCCCTCGTTAAATCTTATAGGATCAGTTACAACGAATTAGTTGTCAGTACCCGTTTCCTCGACATGATTTCTCGGTGTGTAAGGTTGATGGCATTGGCAAACTGAGTAGATGCGAGTTTAACAGTGAGGGAGCCTTGTTCATGTTACTCACCACGGACCGTCTATTTTTGACCCATCCGTTGACCGCCCCAGAAATTCCAAATGTAATGTCACGTTTATTATATACTACAATCTGGTGTAGATTTTAACATTAATTTTACAGGCAATCTCTCACAGGTGATCGTCGTAATATTTGATTCCTGGTGTATGTAAATGTAAAAAAAAAAGGCAGCTTTTTACATTGTTATTTGTATTGCAAAGATAAATTAGGTGCAGCATATGTAATACACAAAATCATCCAACTCCACCGTGTTCTGGAGTGCGTTAATTTTTTACTGGTGGACTGTCCCTCGATTGGAGGATGGCGTTCGCTCAGGGTTGCGGATTTCTGCCATGGGTCTTCATGTGAAACATGGGGGTAGGACATCCCACCAGGTAGTGGGATCTAGAGTGCAGGATTTGCTTCCTTCTCTGTCTCAACATTATGACCTTGGGGCTCCAAAGTGCGATGCAACTCGATGAACAAGTTGTCACATGTTGAACCATTGGTAACACGCTTCCCAAATTCATTAGTGTCAATGCCCACGTTCCCCGCAGTCATTAGTGTCAATGCTGCCACGCTTCAAGGAGAGCTTCAGAGGGTCTTCAAAGCATTTTCTTTGCCCTCCCCAGAACACTGGCCATTTGATTTGAGAAAACAGGACCTGGCGGGAGAAACACTTTTCAGCCATCCAGACACAGTGTCCAGATTTTGAAGGTGCCTGTTTGAGATCTCCCACTCAAGACAGTTGCAATCGTATCATCATGAAGCAATTGCAGGATTCTGATAAAGTTTCTTGGACATCCAAATCTTTGTTGCACAATCCACAGAGCTTCTCAGTTTACTGAGTGAAATGCTTTGGCTATGAATGCAGTGAAGAGTTCCTGGTGCTGGTCTCAATGCTCTTCTTGGATTTGTCTGGTAACAAAGACTCTGTCAGAGGTTCCTCTGGAAGGTGTAAAGCCACACTGCGTCTCTGGGAGAATTTCCTCAGCCACTGGAAATGGGCAATTCAGAAAAAATTCAAACAGAAAATGCTGGAAAAACTCAGCAAGTCTGGCAGCATCTGTGAAAAGAGAAACAAAGAGTTAACGTTTCGAGTCTGTATGACTCTTCTTCAGAACTAAAGAGAAGTAGAAATGTGATGAATTTTACACTGTTTAAGAGGGGATGGAGCAGATGGAGCAAAATAGGTCAGGAATAGATGGGAGCTCAGGAGAGAATCTCCTGAGTATGTGTTTCACGATTTTCCCTGCTATAGAGAAGAGGGAAATACCTGGATAGTTTCCACAACATGATTTATCTCCCTTCTTGAAGATAGTTACAATTGATGCATCCCTGAAGTTGGTGGGGCAGAGGTAGTGGTGGGGGGTGGGTGGGGAGGTGGGGGTTGGGTGGGAAGAGTTCATTTTCCTCCCAAATCCTCAGAATGAAATGCATGGAGTCTTCATGTGAACAAAATCTTACCAGCTTTAATGACCTCAGCTGGAGTGTCATCGAGACTAGAGGATCTGTTGGTTTTTATCCCTTTGGTTGCTCTCCCATTGATGGTGGTTCACCCATGAATTCTAGCACAGGGTACTGGGGGACAGCCTGGAGGGTATCAGCTGGCACTGTGGATTCACAATTGGGAAGCTGTTAATGTTCTTTGCAGTATTGGCGGATGGCATTGTCATCTTTCAGAAGAGAAACACCATCCTGTGAGCGACAAGGATTTTGCCCATTTGACCTTGGTCTGTAGATGGATCTGGAGGCTTCAAAAAAAGCTTTGCATGTCATGATGGTCAGCATAATATGGATCTCTCAGGCTTTCCCTTCCCACCACATGTCCTTTATCTTCTGGATTTGTCTTAGGGCATCAGCCTTGAGCTGTTGGAATGCTGCCTTCTTAACTTGCAACATCGTGTTGTTCTGCCAGACAATGAAGCTGCTCATTTTTGTTCTAGGAGGTCACATGTATTGCAGCATTGTTTTCATTGAGCCAGTCCTGGTGACGACGATGCTCGAACACAATGGTCTGGGTGCAGGAATCTAGTACAGCTGACTATCTGACTCCACTATTCTGGAATGCAGTTGGATGTGTGAAAATTTTCCAGATTGGCCATGAGCTTCACTTGGCATTCCTCTCTTTAGCCAGGCTGCTTTAGGGCTGAGACACTGATCATCTTCCTCCTGGACTTTTGAATCTTGCAATGTCTTTGTTGGGTGGATGTTCATCACCAACTGAGCAAGTCTATGATCTGTCCAGCAGGCACCAGTCCCCAACATGGATTGAGTGATATAGACATCACTTAGATCTTTGGCTTGAACAATGACATAATCCATCAGGTGCTGGCTCTTTGATCTAGGATGTCTCCAGGTGGTTTTGTATTTGCCTTCTGGTGGAAGAGGGTGTTTGTTATAATGAGGCCATGCTGAGCACACTTTGTCAGCAGGAGGATGCTATTTACATTGGCTTTTCCCACACTCAGCATTTTTCCCAGTGTTCCCGCTCCAGACATCGGAGTCACAGCCAACCCTGGCATTGAAGTTCCCCCAGAAGCATGATCTTTTCTTTGGGATGACAGCGAGAACTTCATCAATGTCAAAATAGAACTTTTCCTGAACCCTTCATCAGGGTCAGGATGTAAGCACTGATGATGGTGGCGCATTGGTTACTGCTGAGCTGTCGGTGAAGTGCCATAAGTCTTCCATTTATAAAATTGGGGAGTTTTGGCAGTGGATCCAAGAATCTATTCCAAATGGCAAAACCAACTCTGTGGACACGACGGCCGCTGTGAGCCTTTCCTCCCCACTTGAAGGGGTACCTTCCTGCTTGTTCCTTCAGCAGCCGCTCCCCAGGGAGGTGGGTCTCACTGAGGGCGGCCATGTCAATTTTGAGTTTTGATAGCTCATGTGATACGATTGCAGTTCATCTTTCCAGAGGGTCACTCTTGAGATTACCCATGCGTGTTCTAACCTTCCAAGTTGTAAATTTAAAGGTTTTCTTTCTTTGACTGCAAAGATAGTGATCCCGCAGGATGTGGTTCCAGCCAGGAGAACGTGGGACAGCCTATTTTTTGGGCATCTTTTGTAGCCCCCACCCCACCCCATTTGGGGTAAGCAGAGGGTATCCTGAAGAGGACTGCTCAGTCATAGATGCTGCTACCCAAAGACACCTCTGACTGAACACAGTGACCTTCCTGCATCTATTGACTTTGTGCAGATTGTTCACTAGGGACTCCCAGGTTCACACCCCTGTCCCCATTGCCAATTCTCCATCGCCACAGGACTTGGCAAATGGACCCTGGTTAGAAGCCTGTGCGACTTTGTTTAATGAGGGGACCTTGGGGCACATGATCTTGATGTGTTGTACCAAGATGACCAGGACCACTTCTCCCCTGCAGTTGGTGAGACACCCAGTCTTCATTCGCCTGTTCTGCCAATGAGGACTTTTTGGACCGCATTTTGCCTGGACTTTGCCACCACAATTGGCCCTGCCAGGAGCACAGAGCTCCTGATGGCACTACCCCAAGGATAGTTGGAGTGTACAAGCCTCTCCAGCACTTCAAGGTGGCGACTCACTGAAGGGATTTTTACTGTTAAACTGTTGTTTTGTTCTTTCAGGAATAGGAAGGATATAAAAAACACAATTTCAGTATTATCCATCATTAAATTTAGATCGAAGCAGAGAAATCCAGTTTCTTCAACCCGTACCTTTTTGTTCAGGACTGTAAGCAGAAGGTGCAAAGTTCAAACAGAAAGATAATATTTCACCTAAAAATGTTTTGGAGAATTTCCACGTGGACTCTGTTATGACGTTTCGTTTAATTGTAGGTTAGGAAACTGCCCAGTCCTTTAGCAGAGAGCACAGTAGGGCAACTTTGAATAGTCCAGATCCGCTGTTGGTTTTAAACAGTCCCCTTTAATGATTATGCGACACTCTGACCCTCTGATTAAAAGAATCGTTTGATACGGTTGCTGTGGGTGATGTAAGCCAGCAGTCTGGCACAATTAAATGCTTAATGGAAATGTATTTCCCCAATGCGTGAACAACATATTCGATATAATGAATCTATTAAAAAGTTTACTGACGAAATTCATTACTTGCTCAATCGCATGCGACAGCGATCTACACCACACAAGGTAAATAACTCGCCCGCAAGAAACGAGGAGAACTCATTTCAGAATTGCTTACAGCGCAAGATAGTTACATTTGATCCCCAGTTTTTGCACAATATTTATAATAGAATTAGAAGTTTATTATAAGTGCATTCGGGGGGGAAATGACAGGTTGCATTTAATGCGTGTAACGTCGGTTTTGGAAACAGTTTATTTAAGGAAGAGAGAGAATTGATAATGCACTCTTGTCCTACATAGTTTCCTCTTCTAGTTACTCCCCCAATTAGTTTCAGTCTGTGGTCTCCCCGCCACAATTGTACTGAAAATTCGAACCATTTCTAAAATCTTCCAGAACTATTTCCTGATCTTCTGATGGCTTATGCTCCATCCCATTTGAAATGATGGGCAGTAATACGAAGTGAATCTAGAACATTAAAATGTCACAAAGGCTTTAGTTATAAAAAAAAAATACATGTCATGAAACGACAGTAGATTGAAAATGACCTGGAGAAAATAAACCAAATGACCCATCAAAAAGAATGTGAATCACCCACTGTATTTGTCACTTTTATTTCAAATAAACGGAAATCAAAACGATTTGCTCACAGGTGACTGTAAACGAACTTGGAACTAAATGTGGAAAATGCTGGAAAAACTCAGCAGGTCTAACAGCATCTGAAGGAGGGTCATAATAAGGACTGGAAACGTTGACTCCACATAGGCTGCAATACCTGCTGAGTCTTTTTCCAGCATTTTTTCTGTTCCTGTTTCAGATTTCCAGCATCCGCAGTGTTTTGCTGTTATTGAACTAAATGTATCCGGTTAGTGATGCGCGGCAGGTCTGCAACTTTTAATTCGGTTTCTCTCCCCGCAGATGCGGGCTGACTTTCCGGGTATTTCTCGCACTTGCTGGTTCTATTTCAGGCTTCAAACATCCGCAGTAATTGTAGTTGTTGGTCTATCGCGCTGGTTGTTTGGGGGAATTGGTAAATGTCGCACTGGGGGTTAACGAAGCCTCTGATACATTCGGTACAAATGTTCACAAATTTGCGTTTCAGCCAATGCAAACTGCAAAATGTTGGCTGGCTGTTTAGAAGCGACGCGTCTTAAAATTATTTAATAAAATAAATAATCGGTTGCTTTCATTGCTGTCTCTTTTTTGTTCGATGTTAGAATTATTTAACCCCGTCCCCCGCACCGGACACTTTTTTTCTGATGAATTTGGATACGTTTGGGACTTGGGGACTCAGTGAGAGAGCGCAGTCCCATTGCTCATACACCTGGTCAGGCTGGCTGGTGCTCTCTGTGTGTGTGTGTGGGTTTTAAGATGCTGGTCGTGTTGCCAATTCAGATAAGCAAATTCGATTTTAAAATTTAAATGGTAATAATTATCATCCAAAAATACACCCGGCGTTTTCCTGAGAACAGGTTTTTTTCCCCACTTTTTTTTTCCAGCCAAACCCAACTTGTACAAATTCAATTTTATCAAATTTTGCTAAATTACTTGTTTAACTTGGGAATGCTGGAAGCGGCTAGAAAATCAGCTTTTTTTTTATTCGTTCATGGGATGTGGGACTCGGCCAGTATTTATTACCCGTCCCTTAATTGCCCCCCTTGAGAAGGTCTCTACTTACTTATCAACTTAACCAGTTACTTTGCCGGTTGAATTGAGTAGGTTTGGTGGGTTTTTTACTGCTGACTTTAAATTTACGATGAAATCTAGTTCAGGCTGCCCCGTGTGTCGGGGAGATTCACACAGACTCTGCCCAGTTTACTGCCTGCCGCCGGCCAATACACCGGCCGACAACCCTCAGCTGTGACTGGGACACACATTCTGCAGGAAAGCGCAGCCAGTCATTCATTGTCTGGACCACTGCCTCCAGCATTTGGATTAATTTGACATTTTTACTGTATCCAAAAGATAGCGAGTGTTGCTGATCCCGGTGGATCCCACACTGCAGTATTTTATACCATGTAGCGCCGGAGCCTCTGATTGACGGTGTTACAGAGACTGGGCGCACAGTTTGGCCGCTTGTTTGGAAAGCCCGAATGTGAGTTATATATTTTTTCCCCTGACACGGAACATTTGCATTCACTTTCAGCAAACTGAGCGCAAGAGCGTCTCTGTGGAACCCTGTTTTCAAACGTTGGCCAAGTGTAGAGCAGTAGGGATTTGTCAGATAATAATCAAACTCCCTCCCTCTCATTACCTCCCGAAATCGGAAGCCTGGCTTTATATTTTATGAACATTTAATGACATTTTGTTTTATGATAGTCAGTCTCAAGCTGTATCCATTTCTAAAGTCCCTGTCAGACGCACAAGGAATACAAAAATGTACAAAACTGAACTTTCCAAACGGATATGCGAATTGAGGATGTTGTGAATGGGATTGTAATTTATCGTGTTTATTTTACCATTTTAAAGGTACAGGCCTCACCAGGTCGCCCATGCCTTTAAGGTTGAGATGAATAAAACGTTTATCGATTTCTAATGCACTGTGATATTTGTGCCATATATGCCTGTTAACTTCTAGTTGGCTCTGACTTCTGCTGCAATGGTGAAATTGGTGACGTCCAATCTCACTGTTGATAACTCTATGGTTTACAGATTGCCGGAACAGAGGATGCACGCCCTATTAATTAAACATTATCCCTCACCAATCAGCTGAAAAATAATAGCGTTGCAAGTGCAGGCTGCTAACAGGACAAGAAGGGCACCAGGGACATGGGTACGTAAAGGAACCAACAGTCTATCTCCTTAACAAATCAGATTTAAAGATGGAAAATGAAACAAAGAAATGATGGAGAAGGAAGTAGGATGAATTTGAGTCAAATTAGTCCTAGAAAGAGAAATTAAATGAAGAAAAAAGAGAAAGAGACAGAACAAAAAGATGAGAAAAAAATTTAAATACTTTTTTTTTTAAAAACCTCTAGGAAGAATTTACTACCTGCAGGAATGAGACTCTGCAGTTTCAATTGTTCCCTTTCTGGGCTGGAAAGGTTGGTCAGCATTGCAGGAACAATCTGATCATTAAAAGGGTTCTTACTTCAATAAGTGTCAGCCCTAACTTTCTATTTTTAATGTTTTAATGTTGCATGTTTAATGTGTATTAACTGCCCACGTGCAGCAATTTCTTGAAACACATGGAGAGGTTGATGATAAGATCCCGTTTTAATGTGGCTAAGAGTAGAACAACATAAATTGTCCAGGAAATTGTTGGTGTACCTCTCCCTCACTGCAGCTTGCTGGGTTATTTACACACAAATAACTACATTAAACTCACCAATACATTCCTAGAAAATTCTGAGTCAATGTTTTCCTGCATTTCTCATTAAAATAAGTGAGCATTATACCAATTACAAGCAGTGAGACCACTGGTCAATATGAAAAAATGGAAGTGTGTCTGTGGGTGTGTGTGTGTCTGTGTGTGTGTCTGTGTCTGTGTGTGTCTCTGTGTCTGTGTGCGTGTCTGTGTGTGTGTGCGTGTCTGTGTGTGTGACTGTATGTGTGTGTGTGACTGTGTGTGTGCAATGTTTATTTCAATTGACAAACTGTTGGAGAGATGGTGGTCTAGTGGAAATATCACTCAGTGAGCAATGTAGGGGCCCAGCCTAATGCTCTGGGGGCATAGGTTCAAATCCCACTATAGCAGCTGGTGGAATTTAAATTCAATTAATAAAATCTGGAATATAAAGCTAGTCTCAGTTATGGTAACCATGAAACTCTCACCAATTGTTGTAAAAACCCATCTGGTTCACTAATGCCCTTTAGGGAAGGAAATCTGCCATTCTCACCTGGTCTGGCCTACATGTGACTCCTGACCCACAGCAATGTGGTTGACTTTTAACTGCCCTCTGAAATGGCAGCAGGGCAATCAGGGATGGGCAACAAATGCTGCCCTTGCCAGTGCTGCCCGCATTTTAATTTCTTTGTGGGAGGTCTGAATCCCATTTTGTCTCCTCTGAACTTGTTTCAACTTTTGCTTCTGGTCCTGTTTGGAACTTTTTACCATTTGTTCTAATTTTATCTCTTTAAAGGAAGCAAATATGGTGCAGAAAGGTATGACACTATTTACTACTCTGATCCATGGCATTTTAAAAATGTTTTCATTATTTTATTTATTATTATTCATTATTACCAATTACCATTATTACCTGGCTCCTGTCATAAACAACAACTTATATTTATTATAACACCTGTAACATAATGAAATGCACCAAGGCGCTTTGCAGGATTATTATAAAACAAAGTATGTCACTGAGTCGCAGAGGGAGATATTAGGTCTTGTGGGCAAAAGCTTGGCCAAAGAGCTTCTGCCAGAGCTGTTGAGCATTTCCAAGAGAGTGATTGTGAATGCCAAGCAGTGTCTGCTATGAGTCACTGTTGTACAGGAAGCAAGGCTTCTGGCCCAACCGCTGTTGCTCAAGCTGATTAGAAATTTTCTATGAGTTTCGGAAATGTTTTGGAAGGAATCGGTTGAGGAACAACGGAGCACACTGCTGCTAGGACACCAGTACTACTATGTTTATAAAAGCAAAATACTGCGGAAGCTGGAACTCTGAAACAAAAACAGAAAATGCTGGAAAAAACTCAGCAGGCCTGGCAGCATCTGTGGAGAGAGAAAAGCAGGGCTAACATTTCGAGTCCCTATGACTCTGCTTCAGAGTATTACGTTTATGTCTGAGAGGCAGCAATCTGAAAACTGGCGAGAATCCAGGAAATGTAACGGGACCCGAGAGTTGTAATAGTCCCGAATTTGCTGGAGCAGAGCATCTCATGGTGAGTAACATGAATTGGAATTTTTACCTCATCCTTCAGATCATAATTTTTGTCGCAAATTGTTGGAAATGCAAGTTGATAACGAAGCATCTGGGGCCAGTGAAATTTAAGGATAAAGAACCAGGGGAATGATGGAGAAGGAAATAGGGTAAAGTAGAATAAAAGTAGAAACAGGAAGAGAAATATTGAATGGGAGGAAAGATTGGATTGAGAGGAAAAAAAGAGACAGGAAAGAAAATTAAGAAAAAAATTAAACATTAACCATTTTTAAAAAATCTCTTGGAACAATTTACTACCTGCAGGCATGAAACTCCACAGTTTCAATTACTCACTTTCTGGGCCTCCGGTTAGGACCATCAGTCTCCTTATTAACAGGGTCTGTACAACACGAAATTCCAGCTCTAATGGCTGCAACAAGATCCTTTCTTTCTTACTTATGGTGTAAATGCAGTAATTTCTTGTCAATCGTGGGGAGGTTAACGATGAGTTGTTGTTTTCACAAGGTTAATGGTGAAGCTAACATCCAGCAATTTGTGATCATTTGTAACTCTTGTTGTATCTTTTCCTTGCCACAAATTGCCATTGTTTTTCTGTGCCATGATAATTAACTTCTCACTGTTTTTAGCAATGGTAATGGTAGAGGACTGTGAAAGTCCCAGGGGCAAGTAGTGCAATCTCGTAAGTCACATACTACAAAATTTCCTCTTTTGTGTTGGTCAAGACCCTTAGGAAATGGACTACAATAATGATGCACATTCCCTGAAAAATCTGGGCCGTTTTATTTCACTAATAGACACAATATGCTTACCCTTTCATAATGTACCCGGGATTGGCCCATTTTCTTGACTGCAGCACAAATCACTGTCACAAATCATTTAGAATCACACAAAAGAAGGATATCTACCTGGAACTGAGAAGAAATAAATCCTTGCGAATTTGCTGCAGCTGCTGGAGTGGCAAGTTAGGACACAAAGAGCCAACACACGGATGTTTGATTGTAACACTGGCAGTCATACTGTGACAGTACATCTTGCTTGAGACACCAAAGTTTCAAGAAGACTAATAAGAGTTATTAAACATTTCTCTGGTAACTTGTTATTTTATTTAACAACATGAGAGTATTTGAAGAAGTTCTGAAGGAGAGTCATTCGGACTCGAAACGTTAACTCTTTTTCTCTCCGCAGATGCTGTTGGACCTGCTGAGTTTTTCCAGCATTTTCTGTTTTTGTTTGAGAGTGCTTGTTACTGTATATAAATACTGCATCAAACACCTGTTTTGCCCGTGACACTTCCTGGATTGCAACTGAAATGGCACACTTGACATAGAAAGTCTGCCTTATACTGTTTCAAACCTCGTACTTATAAAATTGCAACACATCACAATCAAGGTTGGTAACATTTTAATCAAAATAGATTCTTCAAATTAGGAAGCTCGAGTCCTCACATACGCTTGCTGGAAGCTACATATATTCATACACAGGGACCTGTCCTCTGCAGACAAAAGGAACCTGTCCAGGCATTGTGCTTTTTTTGAATTATACAAAAGTGTGTGGGGCAATAGTTCCCTAGTGGATTCCCCATGGCAACGCCTGAACCAATCAGCGTCGACTTGCCAACCAAGCAGCAGCCTTTTCTCATGTAGTACAAATTGTTGCTTCTTTTGAAAGTTTGGCATTCTTGTGTCTATCCTCATGAGTGCAAGATGAAAAGCTTCAGCAACATGTCTCTTTTTTTCAGCAATACTCAAGTCCTAGGAATGTGTGAAAACCACGAGTTAGGCAGGAACAGTCAGTAAAGTTTACCAATGGAAGAAAGAAGGAAACTTAATTATTTTTCTCCAAACACTCACTGGAAAATTCTTTAGGCTACCATTCTCAATTTTTCCTCTAAACTGAGCACTTAATAAGAGGGGACATAAGAATGGGTGCATTTACAACACAACTATTAACTTAGTTGTACAATACTGCTTTCTGTGTTTGAAATACTTTTCATGTTTTCTGGTGTTTGTGCAGGTTCTCCAACCACCATTATTAACGAATGAGAGGCAAAAGCCACCTGGTTAAGCTCTCAGCGTATAGCAACTTGTAGTAATGCTTAAGATTGGCAGAAAGACTCGCCATTGCAAGCCCCCTCATGTTTGCTAATGTATTAATGGAAAATATACTGAGAATCGGGATTTTCCCGCCCCTTGGTGGCGGGACCCGCTTTGGGAGATCCAGCCGCCCAGCCAAAAAGTCCATTGGCGGGTCCGGACAATCCCGGCGGCTGGAAAGGGGGCCGGAAAATTCCGCCCTGAGAAACCAGTTTTAGAAAAAGTGAGAGTTCCAAGATTTTTCTTGGGTGTAAACATGTACTCACCCATGCAACAAGCAGGAATTCATCATTTTTCCGAAGGGAATTTCCCTATGTCCAATAGGTTGTTTATAGCACGTTATGTGCATCGCAAATGACATTTTAAAGCAATGCAAAATATCAGAGCAGCATCTTTTAATTTTGCAATGCATGTTAAATGCTTACACTATTTGTTCATATTCATATGTAGAGGTAGTGAATTCTGGGAGGAGTGCATCATTACTCAAGTTTGGAAGGAGATTCTGAATAATAATTTCAGTTTTTAAAAATATTTTACCAAAGGATTCTATGTAAGTTCACTAAAAAAAACTGTTTCAGAGCTATTTGATAAGGAAAAATGTAATTGTGGAAAACGGATGTTATAAAACGCCACGTTCCAAACAAATTTGGCAAGAGCTGGTCACACGTGTAGCATATGACATTTTATTTACTTATGGAGTTATTGACTGTGAGGGAACAAATATATGTACCCACCTACAGCTGGCAAGACAAATGCAACTTATTTATTTTTCATTAATCAAGTAAAGGTTTAGAAACCTCATTCCAAGTTATTTTAAAGAGGATGTGCTTTCACTGCAACTACCCTCCCTCCCCCACAAGATCAAAGGACGACACCATGGGAGATTGTTGCAGCTCCTAATTTCAATGGTAGAGCGGCTGCTTCCGATTGCTGGCCAATGGTGAACAGGCGTCCAGGATACCAGAAGTCATTACTAAACTTGCAGAACCAGCACCTAATTGGCAGATTAATTTCAATATACGCACATGTGAGATATGACATTTTGGTAGGACGAATATGGGAACGACATATTGTTTGGATAATATGTCTAAATGGGGCGGGGGGAGAGGGATCTGGGGGTATAGATACACAAATTATTAAAAGTAGGTTAATAAAATAATTTGCAAAAAACAAACAAATAACTGGGATTCATGCCTAGAGGGAAAGAATTGAAAAACAAATAAATTACTTTAGACTTGTGTAGAACCTTGGGTAGACCACCTTAGGTTTCTGTGTACTGTTCTGGTCTCCATATTATAAAATAGAAGCGTTGGAGAGGGCACAAAAAAATATTTACTAAGATGACATCAGAACTGAGAGAATATATCCATTGGGAAAGATTGAAACAGCCCAAGGCTCTTTTCAATTTAAAAGAGTAGGCTGAGAGGTAACCTATTAGAGATCTTTAAAATTATCAGAGGGTTTGATTGGGTAGAGAAATGTTTTCACTTGTAGGGGAGGCCCAAACTAGGGGCCATAAATATAAGACAGCCACCAATAAATCCAATATGGAATTTGGATGACACTTCTTCACCCAAAGATTGGTAAGAATGTGGAATGTTGTGGATTAGAAACAGAATCATCATAAACTGTGGAACCCCATGAATTTAGCCGTGGGATTTCCATCTGCTCAGACTGGGAACCACTGTTCCACTGCTAAATAGGAATGATTTATGTCTGGGTGTTTCATGACAGAAAATTGGCAGAATGTGTACCAATTTATTCCGTACTTATGGCCGTAAGGGTGGATAGGGAGCAGCTGTTCCCCTTATTTGAAGGGTCAGTCACAAGGGGGCATAAGCTCAAGGTGAGGGGCAGGAGGTTTAGGGGGGATGTGAGGAAAAACTTTTTTACCCAGAGGGTGGTGACGGTCTGGAATGCGCTGCCTGGGAGGGTGGTGGAGGCGGGTTGCCTCACATCCTTTAAAAAGTACCTGGATGAGCACTTGGCACGTCATAACATTCAAGGCTATGGGCCAAGTGCTGGTAAATGGGATTAGGTAGGTAGGTCAGGTGTTTCTCACGTGTCGGTGCAGACTCGATGGACCGAAGGGCCTCTTCTGCACTATGTGATTCTGTGATTCTATTGTAACAGCTCCGGGTTATGCTTTGGCCTGAATTTTTCCCGTGTCGGGCAGACTCGGCAGGAGTGGTTGCGGAGCTGACTGCCACCTGTGATCAGCTTGGCACCGCGATTTCACGCGGGTGTGCCAATTAAGGCCCGCCCAGCGTGGATCATGGGTAGTGCTGAGCGCTACCTGTGCAGTTGGGGGACGGAGGGAGAGTTGGGTCCAGCAATGCACGCAAAAGAGCACTTCAACCTCCCTGAGACACAGAGCTGCCTCAAGCAGACTGAAGCGCTTATTAAACAAATGATTAAAAACATTAAAAATTTAATGAAACATGTCCCCTTTGATGGAACATGTTTTTATTTTTCAAAAAAAAAGTTTTTATTCAATTTGTAACAGCTTTAGGGAACCTCATCCCGCTCGTGGATGAGGTTTTCTAAAAAATGTAAAGGCTGCTTGGCCTTTTCGCCTGCCCGTCAACCGATAAGGTTGGACGGGCAGCGTACATTTCAAGTTAATGAGGTTGCTAATGGCCTTAATAGGCCTTTAAATTATCGGCAGGCGCGCAGACAACTCCAGCGCTCGCCCGCCCACTGAAGCATCGCGAGACTATATCGCACACCCGACATCATCATGCGTCATTTTACATTCCTGCCTGTCGGGCCCGCCCCCGCATGCCTACTATAAAACTCTGGCCTATCTTATAGCGAGATATTAGGTAGCATGGCACACGCTTAAATGTAACAGACTCAGACTGCTTGTAGGAGTAACCTGAGCCATTGTCCCCAAGAGAATACTTAATTTGAAATTTGCAACATAAATCTTCAATTCCATTGTGCTATTGCACGCCAGTATAATTATTGCAGGGAATTTTTTTTAAATAAATGAGTTATGCAGAAATAAATGGGGAATGATGTAGAGAATCAATGTTCCACTGTCTGAATGCGTCATCTTATTCATCAAATTAATGGTCATGACAGCCAATATCTAAAGCTTTATAACTAACCTGCTCTTTTCTGGCATTAATCTTCCTTGTGGGTAGTTAGGGTGCATGGATTTTTGTTTTTTTTTATTATTACAACAGACTCAGATGAGAAACCCTTGTAAAAACCTGGTATTTCAAATACATTGCATAATCTGACTGTTTTAAAAATCTGGTCCACATTTAACAACAAAGGATTTATCAATTTATAGTTCTAGCTGTTAATGTGCTTTTAACCACTCAAATATCTCATTTTTCAATGGTTTGTTGCTATAATTCAATTATTAATGTAAAACTCTGTGCAGTTCCTGTTAGGTAATGTGCTATTTTACATACTCGCTATAACATTAGTGAGCAAGGTTTTTTTTTATCACAATTATATCGATCACAATTAGATCACAGTAAATTATATTACACAAAGACGCACAAGCTTTAATAAGCTGCAATTATGGCACAATTTACGTGGCAGTCTTTCTAGGTTCACTTTGGGGTTGGTCAAAAGTAGGTTCAAATATTCCATGGAACGAGTTTCTGATTATAATAGTCCAATAGTAAAAGCTAAAGAATGTTAAAAATTTCTGTTCATTTGTATTGCGGGAGCAGCAAGTTGCATGCATTGTACTCCACTGTAATTGAAACTTTCTAAACGTTCCCATTTCCTAACTTTGCACAAAAGCCAACTTGGTGTTAAACCAAACCAGGAAACAAATGACGTTGTTTGAAAAATGCTGGTCTCAAATATTCAGCTCCTCTCTGAACAATGCATTTCTTGGAAGTGTGTAATGGCAGAAAAGAACTGCTGGGTGGAATTTAATCCAGGCGATGGGGGGAGAGTGGGGGCGGCGGGGGGGAGGGGGGGGGCGCTGTCCTGCCTGCTGGAGAGCTGGTGAGAGCCCCAGGTCACCTCCCAGGAGCTTCACTGGCCAGCGGTGGGCCTTTTCTGGGATCAAGGACCTGGAGGTGGAAATCCAGCCCCCAAGAGCTGCTGGTCATTCAGAGGCCAGTCATTCATTGCCCATTTAAGGCCCTCAGTTGGTGTTGGGGCAGAAAGGCCTCCCATGAGCCTTCCCAACCCAGACTTAATTGGGTCAGAGGTGGGCAAGTGGCATGGTCCTCACCTGCCACCCTCCCACTTGATTAAATGCCCCTTACCTCCAAACTCGCCTCAGCGATGGGCAGCAAATTCTGCCTGTTGTTTCCCTTCCTTTCTGGACTGATGTTGCTTTAAAATAAACAGGTCTTGATTAAGATGATTAAAAGAACCGCAGATTGATTTTAACTGATGGAAGTTCACATCTCAATGGTAAAAGTTCAATTTCAATAAGTTTTTATAAGGCAACAATGCTAATTTCACCAATCATCGTAATAACTTAGTCAATTGCAAACTTGTAATTTGATAATGTATATCCACAAGTAAGAGAAATAACACAGCTCAATAGTAGATACCTAATTTCTTAAATTAAATAACTTGTACCCTATATCAAAATATTAATACTGAGTGTTGTCAATGTTAGCCTTGATATGATAAAGTTTGTTTACATCTGATAATATTTAAATAACTTCTAGTTTTAATATTTTGCCGGCATCCTGTCATACAGTTATATCACTTCAACCAGTAGACTCAAGTCACAGTTGTTGCCTCCTGGTGGTTTTTAATTTAACTGCAAGGGCTGATAATGGCAAACTAGATTTCTATGATAAATGTTTTTACATAGCTTTTTGAGTTGTCCAGTTAGCTTCATCATTGGGGCACCGGAGAGCACCATATTGATCATGCTAGCTGTTCACTTGAAGGAAAAGAAATAATAGTATTGGTCCAAGAGAGAAATAAAATAACTGGATGGCTCAAAAGGCAATGTAAAGATATTTATTAGAGAGATCTGGTTTTCTTGGGTATTAGTCCTTGCAATCAAATTAAAAGCCACAAGGGGGCAGCAACTGTGACTATAGTCTGCTGGTTTGTGACAGCATGGAAAGAAATAAAACTATGAACAAAGCTTCCTTTTGGTAACGTCTTTCTATCATTTGTCGCTACTTGCTATTTTCTGTATATATTTTCTCTCCACGGAAACTGTTAGTAGAACCAAAAGAAATTGACACAGAGAAGGATATAATTCGGCCCATTCTATCTACGTCTGTTTTCTGAAAAAGATATTTCCTTAGCCCTATTTCTTTGACCTTTCCCTACACCCTTTTATCCATGTCCTGTTTATTGATTCTGGTTCCTAAGGCGCTCTGTGTAAAAAAAAACTAACCTGTATTTTAGGTGGCTATCTCTTTTTTATATCTGTATTTATATTTATATTTATATTTGCATATTATCTTTATATTTGTATTTATATCTGTAAACTCGCCAAGCAGCGGAAATGGATTTTCCCATGTTTACTTTCTCAAAACCGCTCATAACTTTGGGCACCTCCTCTGAACCTTCTCTGCTCTGGTAAAAAGAGTTCCAGTCTCTTTATCTTCTCCTCATAGCGAAAGCCCCTCATGCTGGGCCTTATAATGATAAATCTTTTCTGTGTCCTCTTGGCATCTCCCTAAATTCAGGCACCTAAAACAGGACACAATATTCTAACTGCAGACTAACCAATGGTTTCTGCAATTCCGGTGTACTCCTTTGATCTACGATGGTATAAGTAACATCTAGGACTGCAGAACCTTTAGCTTTATCAAATTGTCTTCCCATTTTTAAGGATTTATGCATATGAACTCCTAAGCCTCGATGCCTGTCTACTCCTTTTGAAGTTTTACCATTCACTGCAAATTTCCTCATTCTTTCTCCAGCAGTGTTTTACTTCATATTTCTAAATTTCATCTAGCATCTATCAGTCCAATGTGTTAACCTGTCTTACAGCTTTCCTCATAGCTCACCATGCTCCTTATTTGTGGTCATTTGTAAATGTTTCAAAATAGGGCCCCATCTCCCTGAACTCAGTTCATTTGTCATTCTGTTTATTTGTTTATGTTATAAAAGCGATAGTCTCAACGCTGACATTTAGTGAACGACACTATTGCCGAAATATCTCAGCCTGTAAAACCTCAATTAACCACTGCTTTATTTGCTGTACATTAACGAACTTCTTATCCATGCTGCCACATTTTCTTTAGGAACACATGTTAATTTTATCAACAAAACTCCTACTCAGCACCTTATCAAATATCTTTTACATATACAGAAAATCCACTGCATTTCTTTTATCAAAGAATTATAGTAAGTTTGTGGCAAATCACATTTCTATGCTGGTTGTCCTTAATTGATCCATGCCTCTCTAGGTGAGAACTCATTTTATCTTGACATACGGCATTTAGAAGCTTACCTATTACTGACAAAAGGCTGACTATTCTATGGTAACGTGGCTTATTCCTTTCTCCCTCCTTGAACAGAGGTGTTACATTGACAGCCCTCCATTTCTCTGTCATGACTTCCATAACCAGCAATATTTGAAAGATTAAATCAAAACTTCTGCTACTTCCTCTCTGCCTCCATCAGCATTCTAGGACAAATGCTGTCAAAGCCAAATGTCTTTACTAATTTGAGGTTCACCAACTATTTCCTTCCCTAAGTATGTGTTTCATACGTTGGTCATGCAGCCTATCTTACCTTGAGTAACTCTGCTGTAACTCAGGTAGGTAGTTCAAACAGCTTTATTTACACTATATACATGATGAGCTACTGGGTAGGCACATCTCTCCTGAGTACAGACCATTCTATCTGCTCCACAGTCTCTAGCACAGGATTGTTGTTGTCACTGTTACATCATGATATACATCACTAACTCATTAGCATAACTATTCTAGTAACTCATTATACTACCGTGTAGTCTAATGTATCCTTGTAAGTATCCTATCTAATTGCTTCAACTCCTTCATTTACATTTATGAAAGCTGAGGTCAAGTACACTGCTATTTCTTCTCCAGCATGCATGTTTCTTCTCTCTAATTGATCCTATCTTCTCTGGACTTGTTGGGCCAAATGAACTGTTGCTGTGCTGTTTCTGCTATGTAATACCAAGGGCCTGATTTTAACTGTGTGCAAGAGGGTCGGTTTTGACTGAGCTAAAACCTCACCCCATGTAGCATTAGCCGCCTTTGTAACCCTGCCTGGTCAATTTGATGTCAAATTCTTGATGCATTTGTTCTGAAGATTCACATTTAGATCCGAATTGACACTGGTAAAACATTTCAGCCTTTCATTAGGTATCAGGAAGGAGCAAATTTCATTTTATTAATCTTGCATGGATTTAAAATGATTTCTGAAAAGGTTGTTGTAATTCACAATGCCAGTTAATCACCAATATTGATATTATTGGAAAAGTGAAGGAACTAATCATGTACTTGGATTGTTTCCTTGCCCCTTTGAAGTATGGGACCATACTGGGGAACTCATTGATGACTATTGAATGGCTGCCAGCAAGTCTCTGAGACAAAGCATTTGCAGGGCTGATGAAAATCATGAACAGGAAAGCACATGTTCCAATTTGATGTTGATGATAGGGAAAACTTCATATAATCTTAGGAGCCTGAAAGGAACCAAAAAATGTAATATCCTCTTTGATATAGCTGATTGAAATAACATCTGAAAAATGGAATGAAGGGCAGCTTGGGAGAACCTCACTAGATAATTGGTGAAAGCATGGAGGGAATCTTGATTCCCCTCTCCGCAGCATCCACCTCACCCACCCACACTCCCCCCACTGCCCTCGACGACTGTGGCATGTTTAGAGGTGTTGCAGTGAAGTAAGCCATACTGGAGAGGTGGGTTGTGCTTATACTATGTTAATGAGGTTCCATTCCTCATATGTTAAGTTATTATTTAATGCTTAATGACAGGTTTCTTAGAACTTAGGAAACCCAGCAGCTAGAGGAAGGTGGGAGCAGCTGGATCCAAGTACTTCTGCCAGCACTGCTTGTCGGCTGGGGGGAGGGGGGAGGAGGGAGGAGGAGGGAGGAGGGGGGAGGAGGAAAGCTTCTTCTCAGCCCTTCAAACAGCTTCTTTAATCTGCCTGTTGTTGTCTGTCAGCCAGTTTGCATTCCTGCAGCCCTGCTGAGATGGTATTGTCCGAAGCTGGACCTTCTAGGCCCAAAGCTGCTCAAGGTCATCCTTCAAAGCCATCTGCAGTCTCCTTCACTGAAATCCAGCAGCCTCGATTTCTGAAAAGGCTGTTGTAATTCACAATGCCAGTTAATCACCAATATTGATATTATTGGAAAAGTGAAGGAACTAATCATGTACTTGGATTGTTTCCTTGCCCCTTTGAAGTATAGGACCATACTGGGGAACTCATTGATGACTATTGAATGGCTGCCAGCAAGTCTCTGAGACAAAGCATTTGCAGGGCTGATGAAAATCATGAACAGGAAAGCACATGTTCCAAACCACACAGAGACACATGGAACAAAAGCACTAAGGGAATGCACAAGGATGATTAGTTAATTTTTGTATGCAATTGATCAATTTTGATTGGAATGTGTATTTTGCACTGACTCTTTTTTTTGCATTGTGGACAAGAGGACGATGTGATAGTGACAAAGAGAATGTATGGAGTGCGGGGTTGTTGGTGAATGGGAATTGGGGTTGAGATTGAATTAGTTGATCACATACAACCCGGGCAAAAAGGGGTTCTCTTGCACTTTCCTTTCCTCTTCCTCCTCTTTTTGTCATAAATGTGCATGGCCACTGTGAACCACGCCTAGCCCAATTTCTTCCCTTGTGTCTTTTGTATTTACTGTTTTCTTCAAAGTGCTTGATTCTAAATGTACAGATGTTTTGAGCATGATCAGAATTCAGAATCTAATTGAACCATCACCATGGTTTTTTCTTTCATTGCACTGACCCTTTGCCACGATGAAACATCCCGAGGCATCACTGAAAGAGCAGGGGAGTTCTCCTGGTGTCCTGACCAACCTGCCAACCAATAATCACAAAAGAGATTATCTGGTTACGACTTCATTGCTGCTTGTGGGACCTTGCTGGATGCAATTTGATTACCACATTTCCTTACATTACAACATGGATTATACCTCAAAAAGGCTTTAAAGCCTGTGGGATACCACGAGGTCATGAAAGTCCCTATAAACATGCTTTCTTCTTCTTAAATAACATTACAGAGTCTCTGAAAGCTATTTTTTTGATATATCAACATTTTCAGGAGAGAACTGACAGACCATAAATCATATTTTAGTGGAGGTACCATACTGTGTAACCATGTTCTGTGATACAGGAGAATAAAGTGATCTTGTATCAAGGGATTCCCATACAGGCAGTCCTCGACATTTTGACGTCCAAGTTATGACGAATGGCACTTACGACGTATATAAATGAACACCCTGTTTTGACTTTCCCATGTCAGTTTTGACTTTATGACGCTATGCCAGCGAATAAGTTCAAACTTCCATACGCACACAGTGACGCTCTGCACTGCCCATCTCCCTGACACAAGATGCTCAGTTGCTGTTCCGATGCCATTAGTACAGGACTGTACTATATTTTGATATGTATTTTTCAGCTTATTGTGATTTTTTATGTCAATATGATTGCTATTTGCAGCATAAATACTTTAATGTTGCTATATTATTCGTCTATAATTGATTGAGTACAAAATTCTGGGTTACTTTGGTGAAGATAGGCTATTGGGCCTTGGTTTAGGAACCAATCCCCCACTTACAACATTGTTCTTATGGGAAAATCGGTTCCGAGTTACGATGTTTCGACTTAAGACACGGTTTTCGGGAATCAATTGTGTCATTAAGTCTGAGGGCTGCCTGTACAGTGATTTGGGAACTGGGGACAAATGGCGATGAGTTTCATTTTTGCACCTTGTAATGACATGTGCAAGGAACGTAACCATAAAGAGTGTATGAACCATGAATTGAATCAAGATTTTCTTTTTTCAAAAGAAATCTGTTGGATTGAAGGTTCAGGTTGAAGTCACCTTGGTTTCCACATTTAACATTTTTAAACATTCTTTGATGCGGTGTGGGCATCCCTGGCAAAGCCAACATTTGTTGCACACCCCTAACTGCCCTTGAGCTGAGTGACTTGCTAGGCCATTTCATAAGACAGTTAAGAGTCAACCAAATTTCAGTGGATCTGAGCTCACATGGAGGCTGGCTTTCTGTTGAATATACCTTCACAATATAAATTACATTCAACAAGACATTGTGGTTTTATAGACCGTGATGTCTTTGCATTGCCTTCAAAAAGCTCCGGGACTGCCAAAACTCCTGCATGCAGAAGATCGGGAGCAAATATTTGCTGCAGACCCCTTGTATGATAGATGGAAACAGACTAAAATGCAAACATGATTACCAAACATCCATGGTCAAAAAAAAAGGAAACCTTTAGTTGAAAACTCCGGTGATGGTGAAAGATCAACCACATTTTTGAAAAAAACCTTTAATATGAAGGGTGCCCAAGAGTTATCTATCTTTGGAGTCTTTATGCATGCAAAATAGTCCTTGGAGTAGTATTTCAGTTGTGTTGTGTTTGAGGAGATCTTACTTCTGCCTTGGCTGCTGCTATCTCAGTGACTTTTAGAGACTAGAAAACTCGTGGATGAACTCTTTCTTCTCAAAGAAGATAAGGGAAAATTACTGGACAAGCGCCAAATAAAATAGAACAGTATCTACCAATGTGGTACTTACAAATATCCATATCTCTGGTATTAGGATTGATGAAGGGAGAGATGGAACAAAGAGCAATTTTGAAAAAATGCTCAAAAGTTTGGTAGATGCAATCTTTCATCAGGATGTCCAAAAAAAAATATCAAAACCTTTTGGCAACAAATAGTACCTGAATGCCTAAGCTGTAATATGCATTCGTAAAAAGTCTGAATCAGATTACAAAGCAAAAGGAACCGTTTGCCACTATGGCAATTTAGGAGAAAATATATAGAGATCAGAATTAATCTGGGCAATGGCACTTGACAGATGGTATGCCCCCTATACATAGTGCCTAACATATAATTCCTTTGCAGTTAATGGAACTGAATATTGGTGCTGTGTAGAATGGGCAGTCAATCAAGACAAATCTCTACCCTGTAAGCTCTACTTCTCAAATTATTTTTATAGCTAAAAGTGCTCAAAATTGGACTGTCTCAGGAGAGTACCTAATACTTGCACTGAACTTGGACAGCACAGTTGGCACACTTTTTAAAAAATGAACAAAATAGCAAACATATGTTTTTGCATTCAAGTATTATTGAAACAATATAAAACTTTAATAACCCTTTCCTCCTCAAGCGCTATTGCCTAACTTCGCCCTGCAACTTCCCAAATGGGATGCATCAGTAATAACCTCCTCTACAAAGTGGGGCATTCACGCCAGGGATAATCGGAACCACAATTTAATCATATACCGTCTGCAACGGAGAGACCAGAAAATGAATTATGGGCAGGATATTGAGGTTGGCGAGCTGGGTGGGGGGGGACCCGCTTGCCAACATGTAAAATGAAGCAGGATGATGTCGGGCGGAACTCCCGGTGTCACCCCGCGTCATTTCAATTTTCAGGTCGGCGGGGGCATAGCTGAATCAGCTGTGCGCCCGCCGACCTGTCAATGGCCTATTGAGGCCATTTAAAAAGTTTAAGGACCTGCCCATCCAATCTTAAGGTTGGCGGGCAGGCTGGGAGCCCTGGCGGGCTTCAGAAAAAACATGAAACCTCATCCATGGGTGGGATGAGGTTTCATGTAGGTTTTTAAATATTTAATAAAAGTTTAATTAGAAGTGATGGACATGTCCCAACTCATGTCACAGTGTCACATGAGGGGACATGTCAGGGAAATTTTATTTTTCTACATTTAACATTTTTGAATTTGGCGCCGATCTCCCTGAGGCTGAACTTAGCCTCAGGGAGATCAGTGCGCTCTTTTGCGCGCATGCGTGAAAGAGCGCACTCTCAGCTTAGGGAACCCTCCCCTCTCCTCCCCACACCGGCCGCACAGGGAGTGCAAAGAGCCTGCCTCTGAACTTGCCCCCCAATGGGGGGGGGGGGGGGGGGGGGGGAAACTCTGCCCTATGAAAAACATGGGAATGCTACTTTTGAGGCTGAATAATGTGAACATGTCTTTCATTTTAGAGTATCCAGGCTCCCAAGCAGTCAATTTCAATTTTGGTGATCATTAAAGAAAATAACATGCATTTATATAGCACCTTTTACAACCTTAGGACATCTCAGCTTGACAGCCAAATTAAGTTATTTTTCAGTATAGTTACTGTTGTAACAGAAGAAAAATAAGAGCAATTTTGCAGTCAAGGTCCCACAAACACCAATGTTAAATGTTACGATCCCCATAGAGACTGATAACTTTTGAAAAAAAATTTGAATTCTCAGTGGTCAACTCAAATGAATTACACAAGATTTCAAGCTTTAAGACTTACACTGTAACAAATAAACTAAAAGCAACATTGACTAGATACTATTATACTTAGGGTGTCTTATATAGCTAATTATGTTTACAGCAATTTATACTCTAAACTACAGAAAAATTCCCTTGTTAATGCTTTAATGTGCCTGAAAAACCTCCATCCACAGTTAAGACTTTACTCTGTCCCTTAAGTAGACACACTATTCTCCTGGAACTCGTCCAAAGTGATTCTTAGCTCCTGAGGGCTTGCTTCCTTTCTTTCCCTTTTCCAGTTGGACAACTTCTAATCTCTGGACAAGCTTTTACCATTAGGGTTACCTAAGCTCCCTCTAGCCAAAGCTAGACGAATCTTCCAGTCTTGTTTAAATTCTCATGAATTTAGTCTCTTCAATCTGAGCATAAACTCCCACCCACATTCTTGAGTGGTGAGCCATAGAGAATTGCTGCCTCTAACTCCAGTCTCTCTCTTGGATTTTGGCAGGCTGATCCATCTATGAGGTTCAGTGATATTTTAAGAAAGCATCCTGTGAGTCAATCCTACAATGGCTTCATATGGACTCTTCCCTCCTCAAAGCCGATCTCCACGGCAACATAAATCACATGGGCCTTGAATCCAGGTAGAAAGGCAGTTTAGTTAACCTTTAGACCCCAACTCTATTCTAACATGGGATTAAGTAAACAGTTTAAAGTATAACTGTTTACAACCGAATAGTCTAAACAGCTCCTGGTACTTTGAAGGCCAACAGTCTATGCACCGTAATCACAGCTGCTTTTGCCATTGTTTACAGGTATGAACATCTTGTATCTACTTCCCAGATAAACAACCTGGACCCCCCTCCACCAACCCCATCCCTTTTAATCTTTGACACCCAATCAACCCAGGTTTGCTGTCAGTAGAATTCACAACTGGCCACAGGACCCCTCTTCATTCCTCCATTTTACCCTAAATTAAAGACACAGCCATGAGGTATAATCTTATGAACTCTCGCATTTGGAACATCAATGATCAAGTAATCTGTTTCTCCGTCATGTTGGTTGAGGTACAATTATTGACCAGGACACTGGGAAGAAGCCCCTGCTCTTCAAACAGTGCTATGGGATCTTTTACATTCACTGGAGGGCAAACAGTTTAACATCTCATCCTGAGGGTGGCATCTCAGATCATGTAGCATCATTCCCTCAATGCTGCACTTAATTGTAAGCCTAGATTTTGTGCTCAAATATCTGGAGTGAGACTTGAATCCGCTAACGTTTGACACAGAGCTACCAACTGGGCTAGCTTCAAAGGCATAGCACAATAGTAAATATTCCACTTAAGGTCCTAAACCTTTGTAATTAATTTGGGAATTTTATGATAGCGATTTAAATGCACATTTTTTACATGTTTTGTAGGTAATTATATACATATGATAGGCAGGACCACATCATCAATTATTAAGTATAGAAAGAAAGTCTTAAGCCAGCCATGTGAGGCATCTTCATCAAAAGAATGATTTAGTATATAATTGACCTTATGAACTAGAAAAAAGTGCCTTTCACCACCTCATTGTCCCAACATTCCTTGCACCCAAAGAAATACTTTCTTTAAAGTGTTGTCACTGCTTTAATGTAGGAAATGCAACAGCCAATGAGGCACGCCAAGGTCTCACAAACAGCAATGTAATAAATAACTAGGCTCATGTTTATGTGGTGTTGGTCAGGACACTGGGGATAACTCCCCTGTTCTTCTTCAAAATACTGCCATAGAGCTATTATGTCCAACCAAGATGGCAGACACCCCAACCGTGAAGCCCTCCCTCAGTACTGCACTGGAGTGTCAGCCTATTTAGGAAAGGCCATTTCAAACCATCTACTGATCATGCACACTACGAAGTTTCATCATCAACTTACTTTATCTCCTGTGTTGAATTATAATTTTACTTTAAAAAAACCACTAGCTTTTTTAGCGCCTTATTTCTGGCTTGTTTTCTTGTAATTTTTCTCTGGACATTGATCAAGAGGAGATATTCATAAACATTTCTTGTACATTCATCTTATCATTTCTAAAAGCTTTCCCATTACTGAGGTTAAACAGACTGGCATGTTGTTGGGCTTATCCTTAACATTTGCAGTTCTCCAGTTCTTTAGCACTATCTCTTTATCCAAGCAAGCTTGGAATATTGTGGCCAGCTTCTGCAACTTCCACCGCTACTTTCCCTAGTAGCCTTGGATACAGCTCCATATGGTTCTGGTGTCTTAGCAACTAATACCTCCTCTTTGGGTATTGCTGAAAAAAACACATCAAAGCTTTTAGTCTTGCACTCATTAGGACATTTGCAAGAATACCAAATGTAAAGGGAACAACTTATTCTTCATGAGGAGAGAATGCTGATTGGTTTGCATGTGGACTCTGGTAGAAGTGGTGCCACAGAAAATGAACTAGTTAACTGATGACTGACTAAATCAAACCAGGCAGGTTGACTCTGATTGGTCAGGGCATTGTCCTGGGGAATGAACCAAGGAATGGCTGTCACCTATTTTGTTCAGTTGAAACAGGTGCAATGTGTGTACATGTTCTTTTCTTTAGCAATTTTTAACCCATCTAGTGTCTCAGTTACCTACTGTTTCACAATGACTCAGGCAGCATCTTTTTCCTTAATATGTACAGATAGAAAATTCCCACTTAGTACTTAGTTCCTCCGTGTAAATTCACTCTTTGGTCCCTAATCGGCCCTACTTTTCTTTTTACTATTTATATGCCTAAAGACGACATTTGGATTCTCTTTTTATACTCTCTTTTTTCATTTCCCCTTTGAACGTTCTACATTCACCTTGGTTCACACTTGTATTATTAACTTAATGTCTTTGTGGGAAAATCATGTAAATATTTGATTTTTAAGTGATGGATCTTTAACTCTGGATGAACCTTTTGACCGAAAACTGTGTGTTTACCAAAAATTGTTCATGTTGGTTTAAAATAATGATTTGTGTAGCTGCAAGGACAGTTTTAACTGATCTGTAACTGATAGCATGTATAAATCACATCATCCCTCGAGAGGGTCAGGATTAACATAATCCCATGAAGGACAAATCATATCACACCAAGGAGACTCAGGCACTGGAAACCGTATAAAAGGAGCGAACCAAAGGCCCTCGTCACAGTGAAGGAGACCAAGGGATAAGCTGAGAGTGGCATGAAAATCAAAACTATAAAGGAAGAGAAGACCATGTGACAATCCATGGCATGCTCTGCTGTCCATGGTTAAATCCGGAATTAAAGCCTATAAATTACTGCCTAATTTTGTAGGTTTTATACTTAATAAATCGTTGACTTGTCTCACTATGTTTTGCCTTGTCAAATTCAAGTCCAAATTCCTTACATCTGTCACATGCACCTTTTTCTGTTTCATCTTAAAGCTAACTTTTTTGTCATCCAGTGAGCTCTGGCTTTGTTTGTCCTACCAATCTCGAGTGTCCTGCAGACCTGTGTTTAAATCAAATACATTTTAAAAAACAATTGCACTCGAAATAAAAGGGAATATTTTATTTCAAATTCTGCTCCACTGAAGTCAAATGCTGTAAACATATACACGTATGCTCAAAAAAATAAAATTCAGAGTATGTGTGAACAACTTCTTGCTGTTTACATCTATGCTCAAATCAACCGACAATGATTTCAATGGAACAATTACAGTATAAATCAAACCCAATCCAATAGGATTGGTAGTAATAAGTTGAGACAGTCAACTTTACATGTGTATTTCATCATAAAGCACATTAATCTTAATTTATAGAGTACAATTTAAAATATTCCTGTTCATTTTAAATGAATATAAGCTACTGCACAATATACTGTATTAAAAATTACAGTACAATAAACTAAAGGTGCTTAACGGAATTTCTGGAAGAATAAAGAGATTTCAATGTAGCGAGAAATTTTTTTAAATAGAATCAGCATGACAAAAATCCAGCCTAGCTAATCAACCTGCTATATACATGCTCGAACAATTTTGGACACTATTGGGAAGGTGAATTTTTACGGTGATTCATTAGGTTAAAATTTACATTTAAGTTTCAAAAGGAATTTCAATTCTCCATCATTCCACTATGTTAAATGTTAATAAGCTTTAGAGATTTACTCAGTAGTGAATTTTCAAAAAAAAACATTTTTAAAGAAAATAACAAATTTTAGTTACAAGAAAGCTGCCGCCACAAAATATGACAAAATTATTAGTTGTCTAATACCACTCAAAGCAAAGGGCAAAAACTCAGTTTTATCGTATGCATTATAGCACAGAACAATGAAATACATACTATTAGAAACTCCCAAGTACAAAAATTGTTCAACATTGTACATTGGACAGTAGATACTTATTTTAATTTTTATCAAATTCCAGCATTCCAAGTAATTATAACCTGAATGTCAATGTTGAAGCTAACTTTAGGAGCTCAACTTGTGCAATTAGAGGCATCAAACAGCAGCAATGAAGAATGACAACAAAATTATCTTATCCCACATATTTATAGGTCTATGGCTTTAGTTGTGAGTTTTGCTGATGATATAGGACACTTTGGTGAACCTTTGTAACGATGTTTCTCTTTTTCTGAAACTTTATGCAACATGGAATTACAAATGGATTTTTCTGGAGTTACACAAGACATTTTTTCAATAATTACACTTTGCTCTGGCAGCACACAACCAACTTGATGGATTCTTGACATTTTCCCATTAGTCAAATCTTCAAAAACTGACTGGTTAATATTCTGATCGAAAGAATTCTTCTGCTGACTAACCAAATGCTCTTGTTTAAAGACAGTGGAATGATGTATTTGCGCTGCTGGTTTGGTTTTGCAAAATCCTTCAACAGATAAATTATTTTGGTGTACATCACTCCTATGTTTACTTTGCTTTACATCTTCATTTTGTGTGAATGAAAATGAATTTAGATTAAACGACAGAGCACTTTTATGACTTATTGACTTAACCATTGGAGAGCCAACTGCAATTGTACATGATCTGGTCCTAGTTGCTACTGATTTGTCATTTCCATACAATAATGAATTCATCCTTTTAATAGACTGACGAACTGGGGTGCGTCTGAACTTTAAAGGTGATTTGACAGTTTTGCATTTTGGATTCTGATCATTTAATGAAAGACTATTGAACCACTGAATATGTTCAACCACTTTGTGATGACCACGTTCAGTCTCCTTCACAATTTCTTCTGAAACCTTTCTCAAAGGAACATCCAAAGAAAGCATCTTTGAAGGGAATTCCAAAGCTGGAGTTCCATCTGTAGACAGTAAGTTGTCATCCCTCTTATTTAAAGTAGGTTCCAATTCATTAGGTAAGAGCACAGGCTGGTGCAATTCAGAGAGATGATGATCATCTCTGATGCCTGCAGAATTTGGCGCAGTTAAATTTTCTACAGGGTTACTATTTTCCTCTTGTTCTTCCAATTCTTTATAATTTGATGGCACCTGATCAGGATTTGGCTGTTCTGTGAATGAAAATACTGTAACACACTTAAAGGACTTTTGGGCTTTGTTTAGGTTACTATGATCGTCATCTAAAGGTAGAAAATTTTTGTCTTGTAGAACTGCAGCTCCATTTACATCTTGCTGATGCAAATTACTAATGCAATTTAGATTACTGCTCATGCCCTGTGTAGTGTTTATGTCTGTTGAGCAGGAATCTATTTTGGCATTTTGATGCTTAATTTCAGAAACTTGTTGGGATGACAATTCAGAGCATGAACATTTTTGATCTGACGGATCGCCAAGTGGGCTATCAGGTTTCTGAGGGGCAACCACATTTTGAGTCTGCTGGAGAAGCAAGTCACTTTTACACAAATTATTCACAGTGGGTGGTTTATGTTCTCCAATAATTGAACATGCGTTACTTCGCGATTCAGAAAATGCTCTTTTAATTTTCAACATTGTTTCTCCGGTCCCAATGTTTGCATCCTCACTTAAAGAATCACTGCTATTTCTGCTACCATTTTTGTGAGTTGCACACTGGTTCCGGAAATCCCCTGGTATGGTAGGTGGTTTTCCGATGACGAGTGTGGGTTCTGATTGATAACTTCTGGAATTTAGGTAACACTCTAATGGAGTTTCCATATCGGGATGGCTACAAATTACTTGGGGCTCTGTAGGACTGGCACCATTCCAAGACATTCGATGAGTATCTTTATTGCACGCAGGAGTGAGAAGATTTTCTTCTGATTTACTTATGCGCTTCGAGTCTGAAAGGAAACAAAGGGTGATTATAAAACCCAATTTTAAATTAGATACTCTATCACAAGGAGGAACATGGAACTAATGGCAAAAAGGACACAACCTAAAAGATGCATCTCACTTATTGTATAGCCAGGAATCATGAGCTGTTTAAATGGCCTACCTACATACTGGAAACATGGTATTGTATTTAGCACAGCAATTTTTATTGTTTCAATCTTTGAAAGATAGTGAATAATGGTGCACTATTAAGGAGATGAAACTAAGTTAATTATGAGACTAGGAGGGACTTGTTTGGTTCAGCATATTAAATACGCTTCACAGTTGACAGAAAATTCACATTTGCAAGCAACAGGATTTCCCCTCTTAAAAGGCTCAATGTTCTCCTAAACCATGAGGAAGCAAGGGGACTGACAGATTATTCAAGTACAAGGTCAGTAGTTTAGCTGTCCGGTAGAAAAAAAGAACTATTTTGCTTTTCCCTGAGGAGAGCTACCTGCCATCCATTAAACAGCATACTGAAATTGGGTGTAATCTAGAGGGGAGTGGGGGATGAGGCAGCAGTAAGCACTCCGACTCTTTCTGGCCCACAGAGTGCTGGATTAGCATTTGCCTCCTTCCAAGGCTGTCCTCACACCCCCTGCAGCTGCTAGGTTTCCCAAAGCCCAAAAGTAGGTCACGGTTAAACCTGCAAAGCAGGTTAAATCTGAGGCTTCCAGCCTCATTAACATATTTAAAGTGCCAACCTACCTCCTGGGTGCACTTCGGCTGTCTGCCCTTCTCCTACCTCACTAAACCCATGGCAGGTTGAAGCTGGCTTACTGATGCACCCCACAACCGCTCACCCGTTTACCGATGTTAAAATTCTCCCTCCTCCTCCCCCCATCTCCAAGTTTAAAACATTAAACACTTGCAAATTGAGAGTCTGCCACACATGGAGTAAAGTTCTCTCTATCTGTTCCAATCTCGGAATGTTTATTTTTTCAGTATTTCTGACCAAATAGCAATAAAGTTCAAAATATGAAAAATTTTGGACAATTTTGTAATCCAAATCCATACCTACCGGAGTTAAAACTCCCTAAACTCTTTTCACTTAAGATTCTTGTCGAAGAGACTTCCATTTAATTAGTCTGGGCTGAATTGGAACCATCCCAAAAACAAAAGAACAGCTGTACTTAACAACAGCATTGTAGCAATAAAAAGCTCTAATTCAAGGAGCAACAATTTTTCAACCAGGGATAAATAAAACTGCAAAAAATGTAGATCTGGGGCTTTATAGAATACGGAAACTTAGCTACAATCCTGTGATATTTTCATTTTTGTACTCAGCACATGGCTTTCTTAAAACCTTATAATGCTAGGTATGTGGGTTGCATGATGAAAATAAGTGGTGAATTTTGCCAACATTTACCTTTTGTACCTCTGTGTCTAACAACTGGGGTAAATGGGAGATCTTCCGCTGAGAACCAACTGTAGTTGTGAACATCACGCTGATTTGCAAGTCGCCAGCCAATGTTTTCTGATCCATTTGGAGCTGGGCCTCCAGAGGACAATGTATTCTGTGCAAAATTAAAATATTCATAACGTTTAACATGAAACAATGTATATAACCCAAGGTTAAAACTACTGACTTGTGCACAAGCAAAACTATTTATAAGTAATTGCTATGAACATAGTAGCAATGGAACATTCTGGGGTACAATGGAAATTTTACGAAAACTAAAGTATAGTTTGGCCCAGACTTTGCAGCAATACCAATGATACTAATAGTGCTCAGAGCCATTATGAAGTCAATTGGACAACAACTGGCGTCCACACAAACACGTTTAAACACCGAAGTCTGGATGTAGCCTGAGATATTCCATTCTTCCACACTGCACGACAGATTTGGCATTGAAAGGCATGCAATGGCTTGAACTTTAAGTATTTGCCATCAGTTCCCCACTAAAGATACCATAAAAATTTAGGCAGGTGCATATAGGAGCAAATGAAATTTTGATGGCATGGTCATTGATAATGACTGACAAATAATATCTCTGGCCCTGAAAATTTAAAAATATGGGGCAGGATTTCGCCCTTGGTGGGGGTGGTCAAGCAGCCGACTGCCACCCGCGATTGGCTGCGTTCCGTGATTTCATGTGGGTGGGCCAATTAAGGCCTGCCCTGTGTGGATCATGAACGGCAGCACTGAGCGCTGCCTGTGTGGGCGGGGGAAGGATGGAGAGCTAGGCCTAGCGCGCAGTTCACGCATGCGCGCAAGGGAGCACTTCAATCTCCGAGGCACAGAGCTGCCTCAGGGAGATTGAAGTGCTTTTTAAAAAAATTAATAAAGGCAGTAAAAATTTAATAAAACATGGCCCCTCATGTGACTCAGTCACATGAGATGGGACATGTTTTTAATTCCAAAATAAAGTTTTTATTTAATGCTTATTTGCTTTAGGAAACCTCATCCCACTCATGGATGAGGTTTCCCAAAAAATGTAAAGGCTGCTTGGCCTTTTCGCCAACCTGCCTACCGTAAGGTTGGACGGGCAGCGTAAATTTGAATTTGATTAGCTTGTTAATGGCCTTAACAGGCCTTTTAATTATCAGCAGGCGCGCAGCTGATTCTGGTGCGCGCCCGCCGAATGAAATGTTGCATGAGTACGCAATGACGTCGGGACGCATGCCCGACGTCATCGCGCGTCATTTTATGCTCAAGTGTATCGGACGCGCACCTGAATGCTGAGCGTAAAACTCTGTCCATGGAGTCTCACTCCTTCAGAAGTTAGTGATGGAGAATTTTAATTTTTTTCCTTTTCATTTAATTTCTTTCCCCCCCCCCCCCCCCTTAATTCCATCTATCTTTCCCAATCTTTATTTTGCTTTCTGTACATGATTTAAACCTAATTTATACTTTCTGGTTTAGGCTCTGGACATCTCAGTGAAGGATTCTTCCATCTGATTAATTAAAGAACCTCGCTGTTTCTTGCCCTGCCCAAGGACACTGTAGATGTCCTAGGGGGTGATGCATAAGATTAGATGCCAGATTAGAGCAAGGTGCTGCTTAAAAACCCACCAAACTTTGTGGACAGCTGTCAGTGAGGTAAACTGTGAAAATTATTTCTTCACAGCTGACTGCAAAATCTGAGCATGTACAAATCTGATCCTTTGCTACTTCAATCCTTTGCATTCTCTAAAAATTACAGCCTTGTAAGCTACAGATCCAGAAATGTGCTGATTGCTTTGTCAACACTGAACTTCAGCATTAATAAAAGGAACAAAAGCAAATATAAATTGCACTTCAAATATATAAGATGCAAGGGCCATGGGCACTTTGATAGCAAGGATTTTTTGCGTAACAACAAAAGTCTGGAACTATTAAGATGCACCAAAGCCTCCATCAACCTCTGCTGAATTACACTAACGAAGCTGCTTTTTTTAAAACAACAGAAATTCAATTCCACTGCCCAGTCCAGATTTTTTAATTTAAAATTTGCCTTAATATAACAAGCACAATTTTAAAATGTTTACTTCTAGCTATTAAAATTAGGTGCCCAAGTCTCTTCCCACCCCGCCCTCATGCCCCTCTCTCCACTCCCTTAATGTGCAGGCAGCAGAGTCAGGGCAAACAACATGAATTTGTGTTGTAAAATATATTTTCCTTAAATTAAAAAAAAATCACAGAAACAGTTTGGCAACAGCATTCCCCTCAGAAATTAAATTCTGGGATTCATTAGTCTTTTAGACCCTTATATGGAAATATCATCCATCTTACTGTAATCTGTTTGCTTATCAAAGACCTAGTGCACGTCACCAATAACCTTTAACTTTACAATCTTGATACCTGAAAGTCTAATTTATTGTAGAGTACTACCAACCAGATCAAGAGTCCCAGATATACCCATTTCAACTGAGCAATCTGTTTTCAATCAGGATCACAGATCTTAACACTAAAGCAAAGCATTACACCAAGAACATTTGGAAGGAAGGGGAACACAAATTGGACTTTTGCAATTGAGCTTTGGCTGGTCACAAATGTATTGAAACTGGGCACATTCACAAGGGGAATAACATCAAAAAGGTCTCTATAATATTATCTTAGCATGACACATAGATAGATATCAATTTAGCATTACAAACACCCAATTAGCAACAGTTATATATATTTTTAAACTTGGCTTTCACTTTATGATGGATAGTGAGAAGAGCATTTTGACATCAATCACAGGGGATGCTCCAATTAGGGTTCTCATTTAACGCAAGACAACATTCAACAGTGTGTTTTTCAACAATATAGCATGCATCTGAGAGAGAGAGAAAAAGATATATATCCTTATGGTACATCAAGCCTCTGAACTGAACAGACAGATACTCATACCAATAAGTTGCCAATTTTAAATGGTTATTACATCAACAACTTACTGGGTCTCTGTTTTTTCCAAGGCTAAATCTTAAGCGCAAGGATTTGCGGACCGTTCCTTTTCGATTAAGCTTGGGAGAAAAGCAACTAGCTTTTCCAGATTCCATCCTGCAAGACAAATAAATTCTAATTCTTAATGGAATTTTGATCAATATTGGAAAATAATCCTTCTAGACTTTTGTCAACAGCTTCTTCCCTTCTTGTCAAGTTTTCTCTCCTCTTCCTCGCAAAGGTGCTAACCACTGTCATGAAAATATAATAATTTCCATAATGTTATTGGGATTTATTGTAAAGTAGGAATAGTGGGGTCTGGATAGTCTGTGTGTGTGTGTGTGTGTGTGTGTATGTATGTATGTATGTGTGTGTGTGTGTGTGTGTGTGTGTGTCATGGTGCGTGTGGAACTTAATTTAATTAAAGACAGCTGGTCTGAAGGCTTTGATGAATCAGAAGAGAAGCTAGGTTTGAAATGCTAAATAAGTAAACATGACTGAAATTTTAGAATGTGAGGTGTAAAGGAAAATTTGCATTTTTAGATAAGCCAGAGTAGTTTGAATTTCAAAGGGGAGGGTGAAATGTTACACTTAGCTAGAAGAAGCCAAAAAGTATGTTTATGTTTTCCCAAAGCTTAATGATAACATTGGTAATATGAAAGATTTTTATTATTTGAAAAATAAAGCCCAAAGACATATTGAAACAATGAAATTTGCATTCAAAGCGGAAAATATGTACAAGGGAGAGAAGGCTATGTGTAAGAGGAAGGCATTCTAAGATCCAATAAGTGTGAAAAGTTTCGAGCCTCTATGTACCAAGCTGCTGCCTGTAGGAGCCGAAGCTAAGAGAATTCACTGTGAATATCCCTGTTCAGGGTATCATGTGCTTTGCCTGGGTCTGTTAAAATCTATTTTGCTTTTACTGTTGGCTTAAGAGGGGTGTAACTAGGAGTCAGATTAATTAGAGGAGCTAGGAGTTACCATAGTAGTAATTTGTAGACCTATGTATGTGCTTAAAATTATTTCTTTTATTAATAAATGTTTAATTTAGCTTTGTAAAAACACCTCTAAGTCTCAGTAGACTTATTACTACTGAATTCAAGGCATGCATGTTGAAATAAAAATACAAATTGTAAAACAGTTGTGGCAGTTGTTTCACGTTTCCCTCTGGGATTTGAGCAGCTTAGCATTTACCATCCGCTATGCCATAACAACTTCCCACAGTTGGCACCTTGCTATTTATTTATGGGAAGCATCATACCCAAGCTTGATCCTGCATTTACATCATGTGCACACATGCACAATTCTAGCAAGATCTACTGGATAGCAATCATAACTAGAAACTCTGGATGATTTCTATCCACTCTCTCCAATCTAAGGCAACCAGTACAATTGGAATGGCCCAATTATTGACCAGCCGAAATGAGTAGAGAAATTTGCTTGGTTAATATGGCTAAAATACTTGTTAAATATTTCATTTAGGAAAAAGCAATTTTTGAATACATCTAATGAGGTAAAACAAAATCCTTCAAGGTATAAATACTAAGGTTCAACAAATTCACAGGCTCCACTAAGTGTAGCATTACTAAATTAGAATAAAAGAAAACATTGCTATCTCAAAAAGATCCAGTTGTACTAGCAATAACCTTGCAAGGGCTCAGGTACAGCAGTATCAAAACAAACTCTGCTAGTTTTAACTAGTTAAATAACTAATTCAAAGCAATTTCTAAATTGCAATACAAGAAACAGTAAAAGCATCCACAATCATTCCCACTATCAGACTATTAGAATATAATTTAAATAAATGCAAGAGATCTATTAATAATTGCACGGCATCTTGTCTTTGATATTAAAAAAGTCCTAAGGCACGTCACAGATAGGCATAAAGAAAACAAACACCAAACCGACAAAAAAAAGTGACCATAACCTTGGTTGAAGAGATGGGCTTTGAGGGGGCTCTTTTTTAAGATGCGCCTTAGATGTGTTGAGGGTTAGAGAGCCAATGTAAAGCACAAGGACACAGTTTTGGGAAAACAGGACTTAATATACGAGCAGGGTACGTACAATCGAACTTTGGACAAGTTGAAGCATATGCAGGATGAAGGATGGTCAGCCAGAAAGTAGGCCCTTGTACTGGGCAAGTGTGGAGGTGATGAAGGAAGACAGCATGAGAGGTGGAAGTAGGTAGTGCCTGTGATGGACAGGTTACATTGTGTGAATTTGGAGGTAGGGACGGCTGCTCAGGGTCAAACAGGGCATCAAGGTTGTGAATGGCCTAGTGCAGTCTGAGACATTAGTCAGGGTTGAGGATGAAATCAGTGATGGCAGCATGTTTTGAGGCAGGACCCCAAGGTTGTGACTCCAGTCTCCCACTGGTGAAGTAGGAGCAAGTTATGATTCATCCAAATCTGGATGTTGGACAATCTGATAGCATAGAAGTGGTCTAGTTGTCAAAGGAGAGGGAAGTAGAGCTGGGCTCATCAGCAGACAAAGAATTCTACAGATGCTGTGCTAGTTATGTCACCCAGAGGCTGCATGCAGAGCAGAAATATGAAAAAACCAAATCTAGATCCTAAATACTAGATAAAACCAGGGATACCAGAGTGACTGTGCAGGAAAGGGAAGTTATTCCTAGAGATGTACTTGCTATGTTCACATATGTAGGAATGGAACCACGTGAGGTCACTCCAGGAAGCTAGATGTTACAAGTTTTGAAGGATAGTGTGTTGTTGCGAATAATTTTCATATTATTCTGGTTTATTGTTAAGTCGGTTTATGGGTGAGAGTGTAGATGATTCTGTCTGTCTGAGCTAATTACATTTGGCATCAGATAGACTGCAAGCTTGAAATTACCAAAAGAAGTTAGGTGTAGAAGTGTACTTGAAATGCTAATGAGTAAACATGGATGTTGTCTTAGCATACAAGGTGTGACGGAAATTTGCATTTTTAGATACGTGAAGGAGTTGTTTAGATTTCAAAGGGATGTTAGGATGTTTACAACTAGCCAAATAAGCAAGGCCAAGCAGTGTTTATTTTTCTCAAAGATTACTGACAATATTGGCAACATGAAAGTTTTTATTTTATGGGAAAGGTACAGTTCCAAAGACATATTGAACAATGGAATTTACAGATTAAAGAGAGAAACATATATATAGGAGAATGGCTGGGATTTTTCGGCCCCGTTGCAGGTGGGACCCGCCGCGGAGGAGGCGGCACTCCAGCCAGAAATCCACCGACTTGTGGCGGGACTGGAAGATTGCGGCGGCGGGCGGGTGCAGAAAATTCCATCTGGGGGTCATGTAAGATCTAACAGGAGTTTGTGAAACAGCTTTTGGGAAGCCTCCAGCCATTTGTGAATATGCCTGCTATGTCCAGTAACTAAAGTTGGAGAAAAGCCTTTGGGAATTCCACTGTCAAGTAGGTACTGTGGTAGCTTGCTGGCTTGTTTTTTAAATTTAAAATCTATTTTGGATTGTTGTCTTAAAGGGGGTGTATAATTAGGAGTCAGGTTAATTAGGAATTTTAGGATTTGTTATAACATTAAGTAATTGTAGTCTTATGTATGTGCTTGAAATCTTTTTTGTTAATAAAAATTAAATTAAAATATTATTAGTGGACTTATTATTTCTGAATTCAGTGCACACATCTTCTAGTAATAAATACAAATTGCAAAACCGTTGTGACATCGCGGCCAAGTTTCCCTTGAGGATTTGGTCCGCCTGGCACACATTATAACAGTGTCGAAAACTGTATGGGGAGAGGCCAGGGATGGAAGACACCATGCTCATTGCCACAGAGAATGTCATTTGAACTTTGGTTAATGGCATTTTAGTTGTTATAGCACAGATAGGAGACAGACTGAACAGGTGTCATGAAAATATAATAATAATTCTCATAATATTCTTGTGATTTATTGTATAGGTGGGTGAATAATGGGGTTTGGATAGCTTTTTTTTTTAATGTGTGTGGGATGTAATTGAATTGGAGACAGCAGGTCTGGAAGCATCAAAAAAGCTAGGTTTGAAATGCAAAATACGTAAACATGGCTGAGGTTTTAGAATGTGAGGTGTAAGGAAAATTTGCATCTTTAGATAAATTAGGTTAGTTTGAATTTCAAAGAGATTGTAAGATGTTACACCTAGCCAGAAGAAGCTAAGCCAAACAGTGTGTTTATTTTTCCCAAAGGCTACTGATAAAATTAGAATTATGAAAAGATTTATATTATGAGAAAGGTAAAGCTCCAGAGACATATCGGAACAATGAAATTTGCATTAAAAAGGGAGAAACATGTATAAAGGAGATGAGGCTGTGTGTCAGAGGAGAAGGCATTCTAAGATCTAACAAGTGTGAAAAGCCTCCAGCCTCTATGCATTAAGTTGCTGTCTACAGGAACCAAAGCAGAGAAAACTCACTTTGAATCCAACTGTCCAGGGTATTGTGCGGCTTTGCCTGTATCTGTTTATATCTATTTGTTTTTACTGTTGCCTTAAAGGAAGTGTAACTGGGAGCCAGATTAATTAGGGGTTTTAGGAGTTACTGTAGTAGTAATTTGTAGACCTATGTTTGGGTTTGAAATCTTTTCTTTTGTTAATAAATGTTTAATTTAGTTTTCTAAAATAACCTCTGAAGTCATGGTAGTCTTATTACTTCTGAATTCAGGGCACGTATCTCAAAATAAAATACAAATTGCAAAACAGTTGTGGCCGCATGATCAAGTTTCCCACATGAATTTGATCCGCCTGGCACACATCTGCCATATCATAACACAGGACAGATTTCAACATGGCGTTACAAGCGATGGGTATGGTGTTGGAAGGTGACAGACAATACCTACAACAATCCAATCGAAAATGAATGCTGGTGACAGGACAAGTTTTGGTGAGGATAAAAGGGTTAATTTGTGGAGGGGCTGATAACAGCAGAGCTTTAGAGGAGTGACAAGTATAATCACACAGAATCACAGTGCAGAATAGAGAGAAACACAACATGTTAGCTAGTGTGGAGGCCAGGGAGATGAGTTAGAGAGTTAGGAATTGTGTGGAAAGAGATCAAAAGAAGCAGTAAGTGGGTCTAATGGAAAAGATGAGCTTGAAAATAGCAAAGTGAGATACTGCAAAGCCATGGAAGTTGAGGGATTGAGTGGTTGGGAAGCTGGGACCAGAAAGAAGGAAGAGTTGAGGCACCTGCACCAATGGTCTCAAACTTAGTGGTGAATAGCCTACAAAACTGAAGTTACTGCACTAAAGGGTGATGCACAATTTAACCACTTCAATGGCTTTCTCACAGACAACTTATAAATATGAAAAACCATGTGCTACATTTTTTTGCGAGTGAGTTGGTGAGAGTGACAGACTGATGACACACACACACAGTGAAACAGGAGGAAGAGGAGAGTGCAGGAGAGGTTAGCTTCAAGTACATCTTCATTTGCTCCCAGTCTGCTCCCATGCCAGCTGAATTTACCTTGAGCTTGCAGTTGTAAACAAAACCTTACTTTATAAATGTCGGCAGGATCAGGGAGCAGGTACAGGAACAGAAGACAGTGCAGCAAGGGAGGCCTGGAAGCAAGGTTGGAGGCTAGGGGAAAGACAACAGCTGAGCACACTAGGAAATGTGTACAGTGCAGAATACCTGGAAGTGGCTATGGAGATTGGAGCAGACCCAACAATAAATTAAAAACCTAAAAATGAGAATGTAGAAACTGTAAAAATTAAAAATTGCCCACACACACAGTGTGTTGTCAATAGGCTTGATTAGCATATTGGTATCAACAAGATATAGAAAAATGTCACCCAAGCATTTTAATGTTGTGCAATTATATTTCTTTTGCAATTTATCACCTGAAATTACTCTTCCTTTCACTCATGTCTGATGCCAAAGTGAAGAAGAAAATCTATTATTGTGCTGCTGCCTAGTTTTCATAGTTTAAGTGGACACTCAGAGAATGGTGGGCACAGAGTCCACAATCTTAAATTAAATTAGCGGATAGAAAATCAGGGCTGCAGGTACGCAATTTCTCAAGCTGCACCTCCAGCAAGTGCAATGAATGAAGAATTGTGCAACTTGGCAATCATGTACCTAATAACATGGTTGTTTCCCTTGTAATTTTAAATCTAATGTCCTGAGGAGTATAGAGAGTGTAGGGGGGTACTTAAAAAAGTAACTAGGAGAGCGAAGAGGGGGCATGAAAAAACACTGGCAGGCAAGATAAAGGAAAATCCCAAGGCATTTTATAAATATATTAAGGGCAAGGGAAAGAGGAGGGCCCATTAGGGACCAAAGTGACAATTTGTGCGTGGATCCAGAGGACATAGGTGGGGTTTTGAATAATTACTTTTCATCTGTGTTCACTATGGAGAAGGACGATGTAGATGTAGAAATCAGGGAGTGGGGACTGTGATATACTTGAACAAATTAGCATTGAAAGAGGGGAGGTATTAGTGATTTTAGCAGACTTAAAAGTGGATAAATCCCCAGCCCATATGAGATGTATTCCCAGGCTGCTATGTGAGGCAAGGGAGGAGATTGCAGGGGCTCTGACACTAATGTTTAAATCCTCTCTGGCCACAGGACACATGTCAGAGGACTGGAGGACAGTGAATGTGGTACCATTATTCAAGAAGGGTAGTAGGGATAAACCAGGTAATTACAGGCCAGTGAGTCTAACATCAGCGGTAGGGAAACTATTGGAAAAAATTCTGAGGGACAGGATTAATCTCCACAGGGGTTAATCAGGGATAGTCAGCATGGCTTTGTCAGGACGAGATCATGTCTAACAATTTTTCAAGGAGGTGACTAGTTGTGTCGATGAGGATAGTGCAGTTGATGTAGTCTACATGGACTTCAGTAAGGCTTTTTATAAGGTTCCGCATGGGAGAACGGTCAAGAAGCTAAGGGCCCATGGGTCCAGGGCACTTTGGCAAAGTGGGTCCAAAATAGACTTAGTGGCAGGAGGCAGAGGGTGATGGTCAAAGGTTGTTTTTGCGATTGGAAGCCTGTGACGAGTAGTGTACTCGGGATCGGTGCTGGGACCCTTTCTGTTTATAGTGTACATTAATGATTTAGACATGAATATATCAGTAAGTTTGCCGATGGCAAGAAAATTGGTGGTGTCGCAAATAGTGAGGTGGAAAGCCTTAGATTACAGGGCAATATAGATGGGCTGGTAAAATGGGCAAAGCAGTGGCAAATGGAATTTAATCCTGAGAAGTGTGAGGTGATGCATTTTTGGAGGACTAACAGCAAGGGAATACACAATGAATGGTAGGACCCTAGTAAGTACAGAGATCATTGGTGTTCATGTCCATAGATTCCTGAAGGCAGCACATGATCCTGAAGGCAGCAGCACAGGTAGATAAGGTGGTTAAGAAGGCATATGGGATACTTGCCTTTATTAGTCGCGACATAGAACGTAAGAGCAGGGAGGTTATGTTGGAGCTGTATAAAACGCTAGTTAGGCCGCAGCTGGACTATTGTGTGCAGTTCTGCTCGCCACACTATAGGAAGGATGTGCTTGCACTGGAGAGGGTGCAAAGGAGATTCACCAGGATGTTGCCTGGGCTGGAGCGTTTCAGCTATGAAGAGAGACTGAATAGGCTAGGGTTGTTTTCCTTAGAGCAGAGAGGGCTGAAGGGGGGGCCGGATAGAGGTATACAAAATTATGAAGGGCATAGGTAGGGTAGATAGGAAGAAACTTTTCCCCTTAGCAGAGGTGTCAATAACCAGGGGGCATAGATTTAAAGTACGGGGTAGGAGGTTTAGCGAGGATTTGAGGAAAAGTTTTTTCACCTAGAGGGTGGTTGGAATCTAGGACACACTGCCTGAGGGGATGGTAGAGGCAGGAACCCTCACAACATTTAAGTAGTATTTAGATGAGCACTTGAAACGCCATAGCATACAGGGCTATGGGCCAAGTACTGGAAAATGGGATTAAAATAGATAAGTGCTTGATGGCCAGCACAGACATGATGGTCTGAAGGGCCTGTTTCTGTACTGTATAACTCTATGACTATGACTTATTGGTGCACGCTTTAGGGATAAACCAGTTATGCATTGATCTGTTCTTATAAGTAAGCTAAATTACAAAAACTGAAAAATAAAAATCACATTGGTGTTTTACTCAATCCTTAAATCAAATGTATACAAAATAAAGCTATTACTAGAAGTACAAAAACATCAGAAATACTAACTTAATGAGACAAATGCAAGTATTTGACACAATACCTCTCTACCCCTTTGTTTTCTAGTCTTTTACTTTTCCGCCGATTAGCTGATGCAGTTGACTGAAACTTAACACTTCCAGCAGAGAGGGACAGAGGGCCCTGCAATGACTCCAGTGACACTTGAGGACTACCTTCAGCAAAAGTACATTGTGCCTGGTAATAAACTAAACAAAAAGAAGTCATCACAAATTCATTCCAACCAAATCTACAACCTCTTCAAAGTTTTATTAACCTCATTCCAGCTAAATGATTTGGTGTGTCAAGTTCACAAGGTTAAAAGCAGCACCTCAAGTAGGCACAACCATAACCAAAAGCTTAAAGAATACGGAGTATCACGACTATAGAAACAGAATATAACCATAAACATGTAACAGCGTATCTACCCCTTATAATACAAATTCTACAATTTAGACATTACCTCTAGTCACAGATTACAAAGTCAAATGCATCTATAAGGTAAACATTGGTCTAATAGTACTATTCAAATATTTCTGCTTTTGCAGAATCAACTTTAATTTTCAATAGTATAACCAAGATTTTTCCACAATTTCTCACATTTACCATCTTTTTGCAGTGTAGATGGGAATGAAACATGTAGGTGCTCACCTATGTAACTTCTAAATCCATGGTCTAGTCATGAAAATTCAAATTTTATTTAAAGGAGATGTGGGATAGTTTATAATTCCTCACTTGTAGGTTGCTTGGAGGAGGAGTGGTCAAAATGCACTAATTACATATTCAAAAGCAATAAACAGTTTCTTCAATACACAATAATTTTCCACATATATTAAGCAGGGCATTACTATAGATGTTGCATAAACTTGTAAGGTTTACTTTCAATGTACTCCTATTCTGCTCTCCCTTTCTCTACAAAAGGTGTAGATTAAGTTTTGAACATCAAAAAATGCTTTCTATCTTCTTGGTAATTAAAATCTGTACAATTTCCAGTCTCAAGGTTCATTCTCAGTAAGTAAATATGCAGTGTTATCGACAGCATGGATGATTTGCAACAGAACCTTTCCTTCATAAGTAGTAATTCAGGACCCTACACTGAATCCACATCTGCATATATCTGAATTTTATTTATTAATTTGTGTTCTCTAGAATTTCCTGAGACACTGGAACCTCTATGGTAGACAGTACATACAGCAGTTTCTGCAGATCGTCACATTGGCTCAGTGGTTTAAACAAAATAGCCTTGATCTGGGAAATCTTTTACCAAGCTTGGAAATGAAACAAAGCATAGCCATCTTTGTCTATTTCTGCAGTTACCTCCTGCTGTTGTGGAGCACATCTGGATGTGTTTGATGGCAGATCTCCTTCTGGGAACCTGCTAGGATTTATTATTTGTTCAGAACATGGACAGGTCTCCACTGGGAAAGAGGAACTACTGCCTTTGTTTTTGATGAGCAAGTTAGGATAGAAATTGGCATTGTTGGTTGTTTTCTTTATCAGTTATCTTTTGCCGGAGAAAGGTTTCCGTATTGGCAAGCTGAAATAGTGGGTCTTTGAGTGAAAATTTCACCAATTTTTAAATTAACAAAGTCTGCATTGCTGAAATCATTCTTCAAAATGTGAGCCGTGTAAATACAGGTAAGCTTAGTTACAGTCTTTTATCAAAACAAAAAATGCCAGAATTCAAATCTTTGCAGTTCTAAAACTCTACAGTCCTTGGGATACAAGGTGAAAGATTTCAAGTAGCAGTAACATAAATTATATAGAGTGAAAGCAAGGCAAACATGTGATCAGAGAAAGAATAGGAAAATTGATATAAAAACAGTAAATGTTGGAAATTCTCAGCATCTGTGGGGACAGACCAGTTCTGATGAAAGGTCACAAATGTTAACTGTTTCTCTCCCCACAGATGTTACTTGAATTGCTGAATATTTCCAGCATTTTCGGTTTTTATTTCAGGTTTCCAGTATCCATAGTATTTTCCATTAGGAAAATTGATAGTTTGTCTCAAATCGTGGTCACAAGGCAACAAAGTTGAATTAGATCAGTTTTTAGAGGCAACTTTTCCGAATGGTGTCAGGGTAATTTCTATTTGTACATGGAAATTGAGCAAATAGGGAAAAACGCGTTTATATAGCGTCTTTAACATAGTAAAACGTCCCTTAACAGGAACATGATCTGATATCAAGCCATGTAAGGACATATTAAGGTGAAAACCTGGTCAGAGATATATGTTGAGGAACACATGTTGAGGGGTTTAGGAGGCAGAATGCAGAGTTTAGGGGGGGTTAAGGTAGCTAAAGGCATGGGCGTCAATGATGGGCAAATGAAACATGAAATGCCCAACTGAGAGTTACAATATTCCCTACAAATAAGAGGTTTGAAAAACACACAGTACTGTTGTTCATAATGCAGTATTTTTCCCCTATATTTTCTCTTTCTTTAATGAAAAGTAAGGCTTCACACTGGGTGCCAAGTACATTTTCTATAAAAGGAATTGAAGGTTCTATTCATACCATCATCCTTCTTGACCCCATCTGATGATGGTGTAGAATTCTGGCTCAGAAAGCCACTGGGTAACAATTCCAAAGCTATATTGTGCCTTAGCGATCGCCTGTGAAAATTAATGTATTTTTCAATTTATGTGCATTTCAAGTCTCAAATTCCAAAGAGCAAAACAAAACACTCCAGTGACCTTAACTGGAAACTAACAAATAATAAAGCTGCCAGTCTGCCATGTTACTTGCAAAACTATTTCTATATCCTATATAGATGATGTATGTAGGCTTTCATTAAGTTTGAACTCTCAAAAGTTCAGCAAATTCTTAATTTTATTTGGGAGGAGGGGCAGGTTAAGGGAGGCAGGAATGGGAGGAGCAACTAGATGAGCTACCAACTTGGTGGTAAACAAGTCAATACTTAATAGTTATAATTCAACAGCGTGCAGGGCTATTTTCCTGTTGCAGGATGCGGCTTAACTCGACAGATTTAACAACATTTTGAAATCATCATTCCAATTCGTTGCATTCAAATACTTTTCTGTCAAAATTCACATGATTGAGATTATTTCCATAAGATATGGATAAAGTTAATAACATACATTTCAAAAAAATAAAACAACGCTTTCCTAATTCAAAATAGCTACTTATCGTATCATAAGGATATCCAAACCTATTTACAGCCAATGAATTACTTTCAGGCTGAAGTTGTTGCTAGGGCTGCAAAAAAATTAAAGTGAAACCCACTGACACTGGAGTCTGACCTCAACGGAGTGCTGAAAGTTTTGGTGAGTTGAGGGAGTTCTGTGAGGAGGAAAGGGAGGTACTTCTTTGCTTTTTCTAACTTATCCACCCTGTAGAATTTGGTTCTTGCTCTTCTACCGGGGAAGCAAGCTAGCTGTTTGGTGAGTATCTGGTGAATGGTTAAGGTCCATTTTATTCCTAAGGTTTAAAATAGAACAGGAATTTGTGGTAAGAAATAATTGAATAAAATAATTAAGTAATTAATTAATTAAAACACAAGGGTGGCAGGACAGGTGATGTGTCAAGGCTGCAGCACGTGGGAACTCCTGAATACCAGTGTGATCTAGGGTAAACATGTCTGCAGTAAGTGCCCGTAGCTGGAAGAGCTTCTGTTCAGAGTTATTGAATTGGAGGCTGAGCTGTGGACACTACGACGCATCAGGGAGAGGAAAAGTTACCTGGATGTTTTGTACCAAGAGGTGGTCACACGCCTTGGGATAGGATCTTCTGATTTGGAATGTGGCCAGGGACAGGAGGGTGTGACTACAGCTGAGGCAGACAAGGGGATCCAGAGGGCAAAGGTGTCAGCCTCTGCAGTTGTCTAACAGATCTGAGGTTCTTTCAGCTTGATTGGATGAGAGTGAGTGCTGCAGGGTGGATGAGCTGACTGGCACTGTGGTAGAAGAAGCCATTCAAGTGGGGTAGCAAAAAGGAATGTAGTGGTAGTAGGGGACAGTATAGTGAGTGGAATTGAAACTGTTTTCTGTAGCAAAGAGCAAGAGTCCAAACAGCTATGTTGCCTATCTGGTGCCAGGATTCAAGACATTAGCTCAGGGCTGGAGAGGAGCTTACAGTGGGAAGGGGTGGATCCAGATGTTGTGGTCCATGTAGGTAGCAATGACATAGGCAGGATGAGGAAGAAGGTATTGCATACTCAATATGGGGAGCTAGGCACCAAATTACGAAGCTGGGCCATATGCAAATTGGCATAGGGCAAATAAGATTAGAGAAATGAATGTGGGGCTCAAAGGCTGGTGTGGGAGACATGGATTCCAGTTCGGGGGGCACTGGCAGCAGTATTGGGGAAAGTGGGGTCTGTACTGTTGGGACATTCTACCCCTGAACCCTGCTGGGGCTGGTGTTCTAGTGAGCTGCATAATTAGGGAAGTAGAGAGGGTGTTAAACTAAATAGTGGGAGAAAGGGATTAAATTTGGGAAGATTCAATTTGAGGGAGAGATGAATGGGTCCAAGACTAGTATTTTAAACTTAAATAAACATGACTGTGAAAGCATGTAAGCAGAGCTAGCTAACAATAAAGATGAAGTGGCAGACATTTAAGGGAATATTTCAGAATGCACAGAATAGATACATTCCAATGTATCAAGGGGAAGACCCACCATCCGTTAAAGACAGGACCAAACGTAAAAATACACACAATTGCGCAAAGACAGGTGGCAGGTCAGAAGATTAGAATATTAAAGAACAGCAAAGAATGACAAAAAGATTAATAAGGAGGCAAACATTAAGAGTACGAGAAGGCTAGCAAGAAATATAAAGACGGATAGTAAGAGTTTCAATAGGTATTTAAATAAGAGTTAACAAAGTGAGTGTTGGTCCTATAGAAATGAGTCTGGGGAATTAATAATGGAAAATAAGGAGGTGGCAGATGAATTGAATATTTTGCACCAGTCGTCACTATAGAGGGTACAAGTAATATCCCAGAAATAGCAGCGAATCAGGAAATGGGAGGGAGGGAGGAAAATTACAATCACCAGGGAAGTGATATTGAGCAAATTGTTGGAGCTGCAGGCTGACAAATCCCCAGCTCTGATGGACTTCATCCTAGTGTCTTAAAGGAAGTGACTAGTGAGATAGTTGTTGCGTTGGTTTCATTTTTCCAAAATTCCCTAGATTCAGGGCAGGTTCCATTAGCTTGGAAAATAGCAAACATAACTCCTTTATTCAAAAAAGGGAGGGAGACAGAAAGCAGGAAACTACAGGCCAGTTAGCTTAACATCTGTCATAGGGAAAATGTTTGAAGCTATTATTAAAGATGTTATAGCAGGGCGCTTAGAAAAATTCAAGGCAATCAGGTAGAGTCAATGTGGTTTTGTGAAAGGGAAATCATGTTTAACTAATTTATTGGAGTTCTTCAAGGAGTCACGTGCTGTGGATAAAGGTGAGCCAGCGGAAGTATTGCACTTAGATTTACAGAAGGCATTTGATAAGGTATCTAATCAAAAGTTAGTGCAGAAAATAAAAGCTCATGGTGTAGGGGGCAACATATTGGCATGGATAGAAGATTGGCTAGCTAACAGGAAACAGAGTTGGCATAAATGGGTCTTTTCTGGTTGGCAGGGTGTAACGAGTGATGTGCCACAGGAATCAGTGCTGGGGCCTCAACTTTTTACGATTTATATAAATGACTTGGAAGAAGGGACCGAAGCTATGGTTGTTAAATTTGCTGATGATACAAAGATAGGTAGGAAAGTCAGTTGTGAAGAGGACATAATGAAATTAAAAAGGGTCATAGATAGGTTAAGTGAGTAGGCAAAGATTAGTAAATGGAGTATAATGTGGGCAAATGTGAAATTGTCCATTTTGGCAAGAAGGTTAAAAAAGTATATTATCTAAATGGTGAGAGATTGCAGAGTTCTGAGGTTCAGAGGGATCTGGGTGTCCTAGCGCATGAATCACAAAAGGCTAGTATGGAGATACAGCACATAATTAGGAAAGCTCACCACGACCTTCTCAAGGGCAACTCAGGATGGGCAATAAATGCTGGCCCAGCCAGCAAAGCCCACATCCCGTGAATGAATTAAAAAAAGCTAATAAAATGTTATTGTTTATTGCGAGGGGAATTGAATACAAAAGGGGGGTTATGCTGCAGTTGTACAGGGCACTGGTGGGACCACATCTGGAATACGGTGTACAGTTTTGGTCTCCTTATTTAAGGAAGGATATAAATGCATTAGAGGCAGTTTAGTGAAGGTTTACTAGACTAATATCAGGAATGAGCGGTTGTCTTATGAGAAAATGTTGGGCCGGCTAGGCTTGTATCCACTGGAGTTTAGAAGAACAAGAGGTGACTTTATTGAAACCTTTAAGATCCTGAGGGGGCCCGACAGGGTGGATGTGGAAAGGATGTTTCTTCTTGTGGGAGAATCTAGAGCTAGGGGTCACTGTTTAAAAACAAGGGGTCACCCATTTAAGACAGAGATGAGAAATTTTTTCTCTCAAAGTTGAGTCTTTGGAACTCTCATCCTCAAAAGGCAGTGGAAGCAGAGTCTTTGAATTTTTTTTTAAGGTACAGCTAGATAGATTCTTGATAAGCAAGGGGGTGAAAGATTATCAGGAGAATGTGGAGTTGAGGTTACAATCAGACCAGCCATGATCAAGGGGACGAGTGGCCTACTCCTCCTGCTCCTAGTTCTTATGTTCCCAAGCGAAGATGACAGCATAAATCTCTAATTCTAGCATTCTAAGAGTGTTTAATTTTAGATCAAGTCTGAGTAGCCTATTTAACTTGGCTTCAAATTAAGCAAATTATCAAATGAAAAAAAAAATCTCTTGTACTCCTTGAGCTGAATTTTGTGTTTGACGGGTGGGCGGGACCGACTGAATTGGCAGCAGGTGGGCAGCGGATCCCTGCCGCTGAAACAGGCCGCGCCACCATTTTGCATGGGCGGGCAAATTAAGGCCCGCACAGCGCGTTTCAGACTCCCGTGTTCATCGGGAAAATTAAATCGGCGGCGGGCGTGTTCAGACCGCCGGTTTCAATGGGAAACTAAAGAACGGCCAGGCAGCCTCCTTTAGGCTGTTGACCATGGCCAGTCACCGGGCTGCACAAGAGGTGAGGGCAGAGGAGGGGTGCAGGCTGCAGGGTAGGCCAGTGAGGGGCCACTGTGCCCCTCGGTTCTCCGATGCCTGCCTTGCTGTCCTTGAAGGGGTGTCCAACCATTGGGAGGTCTTGTTTCTGGAGGAAGGGAGGAGGAGGGCCCCCCACGTGACCAGGCAGGCGTAGGCAGGAGGTGGCGGAGGCTGTTAGCTCTCAAGGTGCTGTGCAGCGCACAGGAACACAGTACCGCAAGCGCTTCAATGATTTTCTGCACTCTGGCAGGGTGAGTACCATGTCAGCCTTGGCCATTTTAACCAGCTGGTAGCCTTACTGCATTGGGCATTTGGCGCACGCTGGGTGGGCAAACAGATCGTGACCATGCTTACATCAGCCATAGTGGTTGAGGAGAAGATGGGTTCTCCCTGCAGCATATGTTGGTGTTTGTCGCAATTGAGTAGTCTGGTGGCAACCTGCAGGGGAGGCAGCTAGACACATACTCAGAACTCCAACACATGTCTTATTGGTGGTGATGAGATGGTGGAAGGGGAGTCTCAAGGTGTCGTGGCCAAGAGCCATCTGCTGGCCTCGGCGCCACACCTAGTTGTGCCTCCTTGCCATGGGCGCTAAGACCCGTGTGTTATTCAAAGTGATGGACGCCGAATGTGTCCAAGGTGGCCGTTGGGGGAGGGGGTTGGGAACAGCCGTACTATCTTCTGGGGACTGATCACCACTAGTGTGGTTAGGAGCCGCTGGAGGCCTCAGATGGGCCACTGTGGTTGGGGTGCGGCATGCGCGTGCAGGGTACATGAGTGATCAGCCCCAATAAATGCTCTTCTATGTTCTGCAGGCAAAAACTGAGAGCAATATCCGGGAGCGTCAGCTGGCTGGTGGTGGGCACGCTGTGCTGCAGCACCTCACCACGTATGAGGAGCAGGCCATGGAGCTGGGGAGGAGGCAAGCGGCCAGGTTGGCAGGTGTCAACAAGGCTGGGGTGCAGCGGCCAGGTATTTGAGGGCCACAGTCCCATCCACTCTGTCTTCCCACTATCCAAAGCACTGATAATTGCAGCAACCGTTAATGCAGCAACACTGCTCATTCACAGACGTGTGGGTCAAACACAAAGGTCCCTCGGCCCCATGAGGATGCGCGTCTCTAGCACCTTTCAAAATCGCCTTATCCCATTTCTGACCACTATCCCCATGGCCTAACATGCCATGGCATCACTGCTGCACATCCAAAGACTTATTGCATCGTAGGAAGGTTTGTACCTCCACCACCCTTTCAGCCAGTGCGTCCCAAATTACTGTCCAAAAGGTCCTCAGCACCTCACCTGTCAACCTCATGGCACTCAACTTAAATAAATGCCACCACGTTAGTCATCCCTGCGCCAAGGGGAAATGTTGCCTTCTGTCCACCCGTTCTATGCCCCTCATAATGGTATGAAGGTCAATAACGTGACTTGTCAGTCTCACGTGCTCCACGGCAAATGTCGCAAGTGTATGCAATGTTCCCTCATAACTCCAACTCTCCAGGCCAGCATGCATCCAGGTCAGGAGCCCCTGCACTCTCCCCACTCCAATGCCATCCCTCCCATGAAGCGCGGCTCAAAACTGAATGCATTAGTGCAGATGTGGCCTCGACAGCGTTTTCTGCACTTGCAACATGACCTCCCTTTTCCTACATTCTATTCCTTGGTTAATAAAGGCAAGTCTGGCTTTGACCTTGTTAAACGCCTTATGTTCCTGTTCTGCTACCTTAACGGGTCTGCCCAGCAAGGTCCCTGTAATTGTTGTGACTTCCCACGGTCCTACCATTACTCATGTATTCCCGTACCTTGCTTGTCTTGCCCAAGTGCTTAACCGCACACTTATCCACATAACATTCCATGTGGCATTCCTTAGGTCATCTGACCAGCCTGTCTGTATGCGCGTGTAATGTTTGGGCCTCCTCTTGACTATTTACCACCCCACCAATGTTCATCTCCTTAGGTTCTTGAAGGGTGAGCGACTTTTGAGGCTGGGGGGGCGAAAGGGATGAAAGGTGTTACTGACTGAACGCTGACTGATACACTGTCCTTGTTGCTAATTTCAGCATCACCACCGCATGGCCGCCACCAACATGTCCAGAGCCCTCCCTCTACACCTGAGGGCCAAGACTTGCAGCTTGCGTCACATCCTTTCAGCGAGCCAGGCACCAGCGCAGCGACACTTAGATGGGAATTATGACGTCGGCTAATGTCCCGGGGCACAGTGGAGATGGCACTTCACAATTGCTGGAGGAGATGACACGGACAGAGTGTGCCAATGGCGCCAGCAGCCGGAGGACTGCAGGGGACCAGGCACATGCTGAGTCCGGCAGTGATGATGTGCCTCTGGAGATGTTCGCCATGCAGCAGCTGCAGGACAAGCAGCAGGGTGCGCGGGAGCATCTGGCAGGGTTGTATGAGGGTGTGCTTTACTTGGTGTCTGTGGTGGAGGAATCCAGGCAGAGTGTCAGTGATGGCATAAACCTCAGGACAGAGCTTCAGGCTTCCTTCATTGAGAGATTGACGACTCTCATGGAGAGGGGCTTCCAGCGGATTGAGAATCTTCTGATTGGGTTACACTCTGACCTGCAAGCCCTCACAGCACTAATGGCCACAGGTGGTCATTGGCAATGTGGGGGATGTTCTGGGCACCAAGTGTCGCCGCTCGGTGCCCATCCATCTGCGTTGAGCAGGGAGGTCCAATGTGACCTCATATCGACGCAGCAGCTGCCTGTCGTCACTGCGAGTTCCTCTCAGGGCGCTCCGGATGAGGGCAGCAGCTCCTCCGCCCCTCTACCAGTGACCGTTGCATCCGCTGAGGCTGTGACAACAGAGGAGGTGCCAGTTCTGGAATTGGCCACTCCCTCCCAGGCGGGGCATGGGCCAGAGGACGGCCGCCAAGGTCATCGAGGCCAACAGGACAGCAGAGTCAGCAGGCTGTCTCACAAGCCACTCCGAGCGATGGGGTGGCACCTAGACGTAGCACCCGCAAACGTAAGGATAAAGCACGTTAGGTTTGTCACTGGTGATTTTGTGTTGGCCCTAGATTAGGGAATATATCATTATGTATGTCAGAGTGACATTTGTGCTTTATTTTGGTGGCAATAAAGTCCACTTTTCTCACCATGGCTGAGGGTGTTTCCTTGGTGCTGCATTTGTATGTTTCACAGACATCTCATGAGTGTTTGAGTGGACGTTGATGTTTCTGTACTAAGCCCTTAGGTGCTACATCTTCCACCTCATCAGCTGCAACTAAGTGCCACATGTGGAAGCACCAGGCAATGCTGGTCCTGCTGATCCACGTGTGTGGAGCTAGCTGAAGGTTCGTTGGATTAAACTGTCCCGGGTGTCCCTGCCTCCTTGGTGTAGTAGCGGGTTGGCATGCTGCCCTTAATCATTGTGTCAGTGCTTCCTCATCCTCTGAGCCACTGCTGGATTCATCATGTGCAGCCTCATCCACTGCATCAAGGTCTTCATTGTCAACTGCATCCCCCCTTTCCAGCGCAAGATTGTGCAGAACGCAGCATGCTACCACTATCACGGAGACGCGATCTAGGGGGGTACTGGAGTGCAGCCCCTGAGCGATCCAGGCAATGGAAGCGCATCTTGAGAAGACCGATGGTTCTCTCCACCACTGCCCTTGTGGTGCCGTGGCTCCTAATGTAGCGCTCCTCAGCTTCTGTTCTTGAATGGCAGAGAGGCATCATGAGCCACCTTCTGAGGGGATAGCCCTTATCACCACCAGCCAACCATCCAGCCAAGCCGGAGCATTGAAGAGCACCGGCACCTGGGAGTGTCTGAGGATGTAGGTGTCGTGGGAGCTGCCTGGTACCTTGCACAAACTTACAGAATCAGCATCCTGTGATCACACACTATCCGCACGTTCATGGCGTGGAATCCCTTCCTGTTGACGAAGGCACCGGGCTCACCTGCTGACACCTTGATGGCCACATGTGTACAGTCTATAGCACCCTGGACACGGGGGAAGCCAGCAACGGCCACAAAGCCTATGGCTCGCTGTGTCTGGCTTGCCTGGTTGCGGGGGAAGTGGCTAAAGATCAATGCCCGTCTAAACAGATTCTGTAACCTGCTTGACACAAGTGTGGACAGCTGAGTGGGAGACACTGCAAAGATCACCCACCAAGCCCTGGAAGGAGCCAGATGCATAGAAGTGGAGGGCAACTGTGACCTTCAGAGCCGCTGGCATGGGGTGTCCATTCACACAGTTAGGGGAGATCTCAGGGCCAATCATCTGACAGATAAAGTTGACTGTTTCCCTTGACAGTTGGAGCCTCCTTCGGCAACGCACCTCAGTCATATTGAGGTAGCTGCTTCACCGCCTGTATATCCTGGCAGCACGATAGTGGTATCTTCTGCAGCCCCTTCCACCTTGGACAACATCTTGGCCATGCGCCTCTTGTGCCTGCGCCTGGCCTCCCAAAGGTGGCTCCCCTGGAGGCTGATTGTCCACTCCTGGCCTCCTCCTTGTTCTATCCCTCCCTTCCTTCTCAGAGGAGCTGCCTCCAGTGGAGATGTCAGAACCCATACCCAGGGTAAATGGAGGCCTCTGGAAAGCTGCAGGCCCAATAAAGATTACTGTCTGCAGACGGCTGAGCTGAAGCTTCAAAGTACAGAGAAAGCTATTGGAAATCGATCTGAACTGCTAACAATCACACAGGCAAGTTTAAAACACTTTCTGCAATAAATACTTCAGAAAAAACATTAACAAACCCTCTGAGCCCACATATCCCACCCGTGGATGAGGTTGACATTTTAAGCGCTGACGTGCGGGCTCTGCCACTCACACGTCAGCCATAAAATTCTGCCCCTTATCAGAGAGCAAAATGTGGATCCAATTTTAATCAGTCAACTGATGTCAAATAAATGCATACTGATCAAAGCACAGAACTGAAATGTCATAAACTACTTCACTTCAAGTCTTCCTATAAAATTCCAATTTGAAACACAACAACACATTTTACAATGCTGAAAATTTGTGTGAAACATGTTTTTGTTGCATTTCACCCATTTTCGTTCAAATGGAGTTGCTGCCTGATAAAATAGACCAGGAAAAGCCAATTTGCAAATCTTCATATCAGCAGTCAATAGAAATTCATATCCAGACTTTCTTAGCATCTACCTAAAGTCTATATTGTAACATTTACTGTTGTACTTCTAAAGCTTGTCTGAGCTTCTGTTAATATGATGACCAGAATTCAGCTCTTGTGGCAAGATCTACATTCAAAGTGTGCTAAATGAAACCAATTATTTTCTAAATGATTCTACTGCGTATATACTTTGGCAACAAATGGCACTACTTTGTAATATTTGGGCTCTATGCATTGATGAGCATACTGTCGAATTGATATGCATAGTTAGATTTAGCAGGAGCCATTGTTAAGAGCACAAACTTCTCAGTTGAGCTCTGCACTGTTGAAAGTTTAGATAAATGGGCACTTAAATTTGATCTTAAATCAAAATGGATGAAGTTAACCTTAGACAGCAAGATCCATGTTTTTGGCATTTAAACCTTAAAAATCTATCATGTGAACTCAAATTAGTTAATACTTCAGCATTTTTGAAACACTATGGTAATATAAATTAATGGTTCTTAATTATAAAAACAAAGCAAAGCAGTCATTCCTACAACTTCCAATATTTACGTATTTTAACAAATAATTTTGCCCAACTTCCAAACATTTTCATAGTATGAAGAAACCTAGACTCAGAATCTCCCCACCCGAGGTCAGCAAGTATAGTCAATAGAAAAACGTACCGTTTTTTGTTTGAAAACCCTAGGCTTTGTGAAGAATCTGCTAGTATTTTTCGTTTCCAAGTTGGAGTCATAATTATTGGAGTTCCTGAAGATGTTCCTAATCAAGTTAAAAAAAGGATATCACTGCTTATTTGATAATAACAAATATGAAATGCTTAAAATATCTCTAAAGTTGTGCTGTTGCATTCATCTCTTTTCCTACATTATAAACGGTACAAAGGAAAAGTATGATGATGTGTTGTTCCATACATTTAAAAGTTATGGAAACTCATGTAGGGGTAGGTTATCCAAAGTACATTTCCATTTAATAACGAAAAAATATTAAAATATCTGGTCAAACTTGTCTTGAACGGAAACCAGCCAAGTTGTGTGTCCGTCAGTTCCAGGACACTATAGTGGTAAGGCATCCAAGAAAGCTCCATTTAATATAACAGGAGCTTGCAACTTTGGGTTTTGTCCTGGCCCTATGGTGAAAAGCAGCTGCCCCAAGAGGCTATTCATCGTTGCTTTCACAAGTTGATCAAGCTGTGGGAGGCTAACAAACTTAATTGGTTTCCATCCAACTAGAAGTTAGACATTTAAAATTGGGAAGAGGAGGAACAAGTATATTGAATAAAACACTACTCCATCCAGCCCTTCCTTCACATTTAATATTTCAAGTACACCATTTTTAATCCTCTTGAGTTTTACTATAGCTATTTTCCTTGGGTTCAGTCACAGACCATTCCAATAAGCTAAACTCGTATTCTCCTGAAACCAGAGTGTGCCTTTAGCATGCAAATTTAAAGAGACCCAGGGGTCAAGTAGAGAAGCGCCGTCACTGTACTTTGCTTTACTGAATACAGCACTGCTACTGCGTGACATTTTTAACTTTAGTACGCACAAATATAAACACCATCAGACCGTGGCATGGACTATAAACCACAAGACAGGTTTATTGAACAGTTAAGTGGTAGAAGAACAGTAAATCAGCATAAACAATACATTCACAATACTTACAAACTTCACTATTCTCCTCAAAATGTCAATTCTTGACATAAAAACAACCCTCAACATAAAAATAACCTATGGAACACAGCTTTCTACAGCCATAAAGCTTCTGTTAGCCTCAAACGCCCAACTACCTTAGATTCACTGCTGTATCCATGATCTATGATTTGCCTTCAAATTCCTTGGATAATAGTCCACATTAAAAATACAGTATTTCTTATGATTACATTTAAGCAGTCAGCCATTCTCAAGCTTTCAGGCAATGAGGATATTTGTTCAAGACCTGTGATTGTAGAATATCCATATTTATACCAGATCGCTATCAAGGACACTGCAGGGAACGAAAGCACTAATTAAAGTATTAAATGAGTTTTTGTTCCATGGGAACAACCTTGCTAAAAGTGCATTTGGTATGCCCTCTCAGATGGATGTAAAAGATTCCACAGCATTACTTGAAGAAAACCAGGGGCATTCTCACAATGTCTGGGCCAACATTTGTGCCTCAATTTACACATTAATTTTTCTCAACATTTACATGTGTTGGTATATATATTTTTTGTTTGAATTGAAATATTAAATAAACATTCCCCTGTTCTTCTTCGAAAAAGTGCCATGGGATCTTTCATGTTCATCTTTGCTTTAGAGCAGGCTATTCTAGCAACATTAGAACAAAATCAACAACTAATTTCAATAATTATAATCACCAAATATCCACTCGTGATTTTGGTGGACCCATTTGGTGGGGGAAGGGTGTGGAGGAGTGGTGGATATGGGGGAACTTGTGGGGATATTTATGATTCCAGGTTTGGTTAGAACAGATTATTAATTTACAATAGTTTGATAGACCTGCAAACAAAAATCCTGCTGTGATATTTTCAAACATATGCTTCTTTTTTGTATAAATAGACTATGAACATGAACAATTTACATTTCTTGTTCTGCATACCAGATGTGTCAGGCTGAGGAGTAGCAGAAGGCGTTCGATTTGCTTTAAGTTTACTTAGTGCTCCACTAACTATATCTGAAATGCAAGATACAAAATAACATTAAAATAACGTTAATATCCACATCAATCTTTCAACAATACTTAAACTCTGCCCATTTTTGTGCATCTTTCATTAAGAGCATAAATAAATATAAAAAAAGCTTGCTCATTAGTTATAGCATGGAAAACAGAAGCTGCAGAGTCAAATTACAACCTTATCAAAAATACGTTATTTTTAAAAAACCGACTACAGAAACAGAATTCTAACCTCCAACACTACGTCGCCTTCGTCTCTTGGACCCCTCCAGTGTTGAGCCATCGCCACCTTCCAAATGTTCTAACGAAGGTGTGCTAGATTCTACACAAACACCAATTATCGCTGGAATTTTTTCCAAGATAAATTCTGGAACATGACCTTAAATCAATAGGAATGATTATTAGTAACTTACTGAAACCTAAATTATTAGCCAGTACAAAAATGCATCATAGATGCTGGCATTGCGTGCCCACATCAGAGTTAAATTACAACATAAATGAATACAAGATGCAGTCCCAATTAGACTGCCATGTTTAAAGCTACATTGAGATATTGCTGACAGAATTATTGCTGTACTGGTATGCAAAAGATTCAAAGTAACTTCATTCTGTAAAGCAGTTTCAAATATTTCAATAAGTTATGAGTTGCAAGAGAGCAAATTTTAATATCACTTTCCAGCGTGTATTGAGATAGCACTAGAAAATGTGGAAAAAATGCCCCCCGCATAATTTGCAGAAGCATAATCAGGCAAAAAAATAATTACTGAAGCAGGAAGTGTGGCTAAAAGCTTGATCAAAGAGGTGGGTTTTAAGGAGGAGCATACAGGAGAGGGAGATGGAGAAGAAAAGCAATGGAACTGCAGAACTGAGGTGGGTTGGTGAGGTGAAGGCCTTTTGAGATGAACCAGAGGCTAGTATTGGAGGAATGTAGAGTTCTCAGAGAGTTGTAAGATTGAAGAAAGTTACAGGCTTAAGAAGCGTGAGGCAATAAAGGACTTGGAACACAAGGGTGAGAATTTTCAAGTTGAGGAATGGCGATGCTTCCAAGTCAGGATGGCGAGTGGCTTGGAGAGCTGTGTCTGACGCCCTTGTCCTTCTAGATGGTAGCGGTCGTGGGTTTGGAAGGTCCTTTCTAAGGAGGCTTGATGAGTTCCTGCATTACATCTTGTAGATGGCACAGGCTGCTGCCACTGTGCGTCGGTGGTGGAGGGAATGAACGTTTGTGGATGGGGTGCCAATCAAGCAGGTTGCTTTGTCTTGGATGGTGTCAAGCTTCTTGAGTGTTGTTGCAGGCAAGTGGAGAGTTCCATCACACTCCTGAATTGTGCCTTGTGGATGGCAGAGAGGCTTTGGGAAATCAGGTGGTGAGTTACTTGACACAGGATTCCTAGCCTCTGACCTGCTCATGTAGCCATAGTAATTATATGGCTGGTCCAGTTCAGTTTCTGGTCAATGGTAACCCCCCCAAGAATGTTGATAGTGGGAGATTCAGTGACGGTAATGCCATTGAATGTCAAGGGTTGATGGTTACATTCTCTCCTGTTGGAGATGGTCATTGCCTGCTGCTTGTATGGCACAAATGTTACTTGCCGTCTGCCAGCCCAAGCTTGGATATTGTCAATGTCTTTTGGACAATAGTAATGGACAATTACTGCATTTGGACATGGACTGTTTCAGTGTCTGACGAGTCGCGAATGGTGCTGAACATTGTGCAGTCAGCGAACGACCCCACTTCTGACCTTCTGATGGAAGGAAGGACATTGATGAAGCAGCTGAAGGTGGTTGGGCCTAGGACACTACCCTGAGGAACTCCTGTGGTGGTGTCCTGGAATGGAGATGACTGACCTCCAACAACCACAACCATCTTTCCTTTGTGCTCGGCATGACTTGTCAAAGATGACTTATAGGTTTGCCATTAAAAATGTGTGACGTTCTTAGTTTTTCCCCAAGTTGGAGTTAAACCCTGTTCAATAATTCATATGGCTATAATTTGCACACACAGCCAAGTCACCTGTTGCTCTGTGCCCTTCAACTAGCAAAACTGCCGTCAGGCTAAATAGCTACCTTCTGTGCTGTAACTATTTTATGATTCTACGCGCAGAAGCCCATAACCACCTTCATTTCAAATATAAGAGGTGAGGAAAGATTATAGTTTAACTTGCAGTATAGGAACAGTATATATCAAAATGGAATTCAAATGCAACATTTAACTTTTAAACATCAAAACCATTTTTCTTATAATGTGTTTTGACACTCGCTTGTAATGCTCACAAAGTTAGTTATACTGCTCAAAAAGATTCAGTACTTGCTCTGATTTTCTGACACTAAAAACGTTCTTCGTCATCATTACTCTATAAACTTACACTCTCTCTCCCAGAATTCAACATTCAATTTCATGAAAATACAATCCTAATTAAGCTCCCCAATCAAGCGGGTTGCTTTTGAACCCTATATCCTTGTTTCCAATTTGGTCAACTCGGACATCGGAATTTTTCTGAAGTCATAGGCCTTAGCCTTCATTTTCTGACATGTTGCTTTTCCCTTAGCAACAGCAGGCCTCCCACCACTGAACTAGTTTCAACCAAAGAATGGACTGAGGGTTAAAGTCCACCTATTTATCTAGAAAAACATGACTCAATACTCCAGATCAAAACTCCTGGGGCTGAACTTTTGAGAGGGCAACCAATTAAGTGGTTACCTCCAGGAGATGCCTCCATGCATCAGCCAGGCTTTGACTGCTGAGGCTGCCCGTGGACAACTGGAAAATTCCAGTCAGCTTAAGAACACTGGCCTGAATAGGCGACTTGCCAAAATGGGCTGGAGGTGGGAACGTGCTGCAAACCAGCATGCTGCTCCCCAGGTCAATTTTCTACAACACCCCCCCACCTCCCTCCGACACAATTCAAAATTTCTACCCCTGTATCTCCACCAACTTAGTTTAGACTTAAAATTTGTACCTTTATTAATACATAGTAACTAGGAGGAGCAGGCCACTCGGCCCTTTGAGCCTATTCCGCCATTCAATAAGATCATGGCTGATCTGGCTGTAACCTCCTGCCTAACCCAGGTAACCTTTCACCCCATTGTTAATCAAGACTCTATCTACTCTGCCTCGAAAACATTCAAAGACTCTGTATCCACTGCATTTTGAGGAAGGGAGCTCCAAAGGCTCTCTACCCTCAGAAAAAAATCCTTCTCATCTCCGTCTTAAACAGTGACCCCTAGTTCTACATTCTCCCACAACAGGAAACATCCTTTCCGCATCGACTCTGTCAAGACCCTTGTCAGAATCTTAAAAGGTTTCAATCAAATTGCCTCTTACTCTTCTAAACTCCAGCAGATACAAGCCTAGCCTGTCCAACCTTTCCTCATAAGACAACCTGCCCATTCCTTGTATTAGTCTAGTAAACCTTCTCTGAACTGCTGTTAATGCATTTACACCCTCCTTAAATAAGGAGACCAAAACTGTACACAGCATTCCAGATGTGGTCTCACCAGTGCCCTGTACAACTGAAGCATAACCTCCCCTACTTTTATATTCAATTCCCCTCACAATAAACAATAACATTTTATCAGCTTTCCTAATTACTTGCTATACCTGCATACTAGCCTCTTGTGATTCATGCACTAGGACACTCAGATCCCTCTGTATCTCAGAGCTCTCAATTTCTCACCATTTAGATAACATGCTTCTTTTTAATTTTTCCTGCCAAAATGGACAATTTCACATTTTCCCACATTATACTCCATTGGCCAGATCTTTGCCCACTCAATTAACCTATGTCCCCTTGTAGCCTCCTTATGGCTTCTTCACAACTGACTTTCCTACCCATCTTTGTATCTTCAGCAAATTTAGCAACCATACCTTTGATTCCTTCATCCAAGTCATTATATAAATTGTAAAAAGCTGAAGGCCCAGCACTGTGACACACCACTAGTCACATCTTGCCAACCAGAAAAAAGGCCCATTTATGGCTCCTCTGTGTTTCTTGTGAGCCAGCCAATCTTCTATCCATGCCAATATGTTACCCCCTACGCCATGAGCTTTTATTTTCCACAATAACATTTGATGTGGCACCTTATCAATTGCTTTCTGGAAAGAATATTTCTTCTAGGTTTTTCTGATAAATCAGTACTACAATAAGCCAGCTTTCACTGAAGAATAATGGTATGTGAATGATGCCCGATGTCAATGATGCGCGGAGAAAAGCAAAATACGGTAGATGCTGGAAATCCGAAATGAAAGCAGAAAATGCTGGAAAAACTCAGCCAATCGCCAAAAGTTGCTGGATGATTTGCACTACTCCATGTTAGCTTTACAAAAATGGCACCTCATACTTAGCCTCCCTGTGATTTTCATGAAGTTGATGCTTTTCCCATTAATTTTTCCACAGAAAGTTAATTCTAGTAATTAACAGTTCATGTACCCTTTTAACAATGATAATTGTTAATGACAGCCAATCAACTTATTTCGTAGGAAGTGGACAATTGTAGGCATGGAGCCTCATTCCTTCATGTTGTGAATTGTATCAAAATTTTCAAAAAGTCATCTCTTTTTAATTTTTCACTCTTACTTTTCTTTTGTTGATTTTTTTCCCCCTTCTTCTAATCCAATCTTTTTGTACCTCTCTATTTCTCTTTTTGTATCTGATTTGACATTGAACTCATCTACTCTAGCTCAATGTCAAATCAGTCCTACTTCTCAACCATCAAGTCGCATTGTTTAAAGAGAGACACTGTCCTGGTGTTCACCAAGTCCCAGATGCTCCGTCGCTCTGGCTGCGCCATTATTAGCTTGCATTTTGAACAATTGTGTGGGCAAAGTTTTTTGTCTAACAAGGCACACCACACCCAGCAAAATTTGGACCTTAATCAATTATGGCTGTAGGGCTAAACTTTGCCAAACATACTTAATTTCCCTATTTATTAACTCAAGCACAATAACATTTTAAGTGTCATGGAGAATGTAAACACATGTTATTATCTTGAAAGTATACCAGAAATGTAGACCAGAGGACATAATGAATGAGTAAACTGACAGATTTAGAAATGCTTCTTTACACAGAGCAACAAATGTTTAGAATTAAGGAAGGCAACAAAGCCAACATAATTTAATTCAAAATTATGTTCAATGCCATAATTGGCAAGCTAGTAGAGAAATAAGTTTCAATAGAAAAAATTGTCTTTTTATGCTCAATGTTATGTTCTCTCTTTTTAAATGGATTTAAAACATATTTAAGAAATGCAATGCTAAAGAGGAAATTTAAAATGCAGTCAGAAACAAAGTTTCAGAGTAGGTTAAACGAATACTGAAGAAGGAACTTAGAAAAGGAGAGATCCATGCACAAGAGACAGTGGAAAATCTAGAGGGAGCCAGGGGAACAGCTGAGCCAGAAACTAGAAAGCCCAATTCTACAGGTATCAAAAACTGTTTGCTGAAGTGATTTTGGATCAAGCAAACTCAGCAGTAATTTTTTCCTCAAGGCAAATATGCAACTAAAACAAACAAATAATCTGAAGCAGGTATTTCGAGAGTATCTAGGATAATAATAGGCTATGATAAATAGAGATAATCATGATTTTTTTAAAAATCCCTCCACTGACTAGTCTAGTTGGTTATTTATCTCACAAGCTTAGATGCTGAGGAGTATTTGACCATCAGGATACAGGAGTGGAAGGAAAGAGAAGCAGTCTAGTTTCATTCTGCCCTCAACTGATTGTTGCACACATGCATTTTCCAGCAGACCGAAATCAATTGGGGCAAATCTGTCTATTTTTTTCCCCTCTCTAACTAGGGCATAAGAGATTAATCGTACAAACAACTCCACAACTGAGATCAAATAAATCAACACAAGCAAGCAATTCAACATTCCTGATATTAATGGTTACTAGCACACAAGGTAGAGCTGCTTACCTACTAATCTCATAGGGTTTGAAAATTGATATCCGTATCGTCTTTATATTAAAAACTGTTGCTCTGCATTATGTAATTCATTTGATGCAGTTGCTGTCCAATGGGATTTCCCAATCTAGAAGCCATCTAACATTCAGAGAATAGCCGACAGCAGGGTTCATAAGGTTCTTGGAAGGTAATTGCAAGTTACATTTTTAACTAGCTGCAATTTGCATTATTGCTCTTTGTAAAAATCGTGAGCATTATTGAGAAGAGATGTTTAACTTCTGCCAGTAACTCAGCCAGACCATCTAAAAGGCTGGTGCAGTTCCAAAATTGCTTTCTTGCATGCCTAGAAGTACCTGGCCTTTTAAAATTGTGGAGCTGGAAGAAGTTTAAAAGAGAATTTAAAAATCGGCTTAATGTGGGAAAGAAAGTCATTTTGAATTTATAATAGAATATGATCTACATGGGGCAGAATTTTACCCTTGATGTGCGGGCTCGGCGGGGCGGGTGGGAAGCCAACTACCAATTAAGGCCCGCCCTGCATGAAAGGCAGCTGAGGAATCAGCGAGAAGGCACAGGCGGGGCATGATGCCCATCGGGTCCAATGGCGGCCTGGTAGCCGATTCAAAACCGGCCCACGCAGCCCTGGAAGGTTGCCACGGAGGACAATGAACTGAAGATGGATCCCTTTGCGGTTGGACACGGCAGGCAGGAGGGCAGGGCAATCAGCCCTGCGTTTTTCGGATGAGTGCATCGCAGTCTTCTTGGAGGAGGTTACAGCCTGGAAGGAAACCCTTGTCCCCAGAGATGGGAAGAGTCCCCCACACACTACCGAAAAGGCCTGGGAGGAGGTGGCATCCAGGGTGAGCAGCCACGACGTGGTGAGGCGCACATGGGTGCAGTGCCGGAAATGCTTCAACAAACTGCTGTAATCAGGAAGGGTGAGTACCATATTAGCATGGGTCACTTTGCAGAACAGTTAAGAGCTGGCCACCGCCTCCCCCACGGACCTCAGAGGTGTTAGTGCGAGTAGCAAATGTCAATGAGGCAGGAGCTGGCCAAGGGGGTGAGCCCTGGTTGCTTGCACTGAGTGCCTTGCGGCTCACCAGGTTCACAAATTGGCTGAGCCCTGTGAGGTGTTCCTCAGGTAGGGTTGGCCATGGTGTAATGGCGCTGCAGGTAGAGAGTGGTCTAATCAATGCTTTTCTATCCTTTCAGGAGAAGACATCCCATAACAATATTGAGAGGTCGCGGTCTGGCGGGGGGCCCCCCCACATCTTCTAATCCTCACGCGTTACGAGCAGATGGCCCTGGAGCTTGAGAGGTGTCATGCACCTCGGTCAAGTGGCTGTGGTGAGGTTGGGGTGCCAGACGAAGGTAAGAGTGCAGTGCACTGAGGTGAGAATGTTGGTTATTGCAATCATTATAGTGTAGTCTCTATAATGGCGTGAGCCTCGAACTTGGAATTCCCATTGATAATGGAAAGATGAGGCCACCATGATGCATATCTGTCTCACCAGGGTGCCAGGCATGCACAGTGAGTGTCATGACTTAAACTAATGACGTCTCCTTCTTGTCCCTTTTAGGTTCACCAGCAGGCGGTCACTATGAGGAGCATGAAGGCCCACCCCTGACCCTGGAGGACCACTATGCTGAGCATACACATGCGTCACACCCTCTCTATCAAGCAGGCACCAGCAGATACCAGCACCTCTGTGGGCATAAGATCGCCGTCTAGTATCTCGGTGCACATTGGTGAGGGCACTTCACACTCGCTCGAGGTGCAGGCAGAGGCAGAGTGTGCCCAGGGCGCCGGCAGTTGGAAGACTGCTCGGGATCGGGGCAATGCTCAGTCGATTGCTGATGATGGGCCTCTGGAGTCGTCCATTAAGCAGTAGATGCTGTAAGTCCAGCGGGGTGTGCGGGAGGATCTGGCGGAGATACATGAGGGAATGCGTCCCATGGTCTCTGTTGTGGAGGAGTCCCTGCGGAGCATGACCACTGTATTGAACCTCATGGCCGAGCACAATGCCTCCTACATGGAGAGAGTGGTGACTCCCATGGAGGGGATGCTCCAGGAAATCAATCAGGGGTTCCTGGAGATGCACTCGGACCTGCAAGCCCAAACACCGGCAATGACCTCAGCTGGTCATTGTCAGTACGGGAGATGGATTAGGCACCCAGTATCCCAGCTAGGTGCTCAGCCATGAATGGTGAGCAGGGAGGTCCAATGTGACATTGGAGGTCACATTGGTGCATGAGCTACCTATCATCTCCATGGGCTCCCCTCAGGGTGCTCTGGATGATGGCAACAGCCTCCTCCACCCCTCCGGCAGTGACCATGGCATCTGATGAGGCTGCGGCGACTGAGGAGATGCCAGCCCTGGCATTGTCCGCTCCCTCCCAGGCGGGGCCATCACAAACTCCACAGGCCAGCGAACAACCGCCAAGGTCATCAAGACCAACAAGACAGCAGAGTCAGCAGGCTGTCTCCAATGCCGGTGCCAGCGAGGGGGAAGCACCTAGACGTAGCACCCGCAAATGTAAATGTAAAGCACCTTAAGCACAAGACGGACTTTATCACAGGTGATATTCTGTTTCCCCATTTTGGTTTAAACTTTTTCATAGTGTGATTAAAAACATCGGTTAGTGTTCATTTCAGCTCTGTTTCACATTCATAATTATATGAGATGTTAATTTGTGCTATTGGCCTCTGCGTGCTTCATTTATTCTGTTGGTGCGGGGAAGGCCATTGTGTAATGATGGACGTGTGTCTCCTGAAACTTTATTGTAAAGGCACAGAGTGTATGTTGTTGGCCAAGGAAATGGTCCTGTCAGGGATAGAGTATGGAGCCTGCAGCCTTGGCATTTGGTAGGCTAGCTGAAGAGGCAGTGGATCAAAGCGTCCCGGGAGTCCCCGCCTCCCTGGAGATTACCCAGGTCAGCGCCCATGCCCTCAGCATTCTCCTCACCGTTCTCGTCCTTGGACTCATCATCTGTTGCCTGTGCAGCTGCACCAAGATCTTCTTCCTCCACTGGGTCCCCCCTTGCCAGTGCCAGATTGTGCAGAGCGCAGCACGCAACCACTGCCAGTGACACCCGCTCTGGGGGGTATTGCAGTGCCCCCTGAACGGTCCAGGCATTGGAAGCGCATCTTGAGAAGACCGATGGTTCTCTCTACCACGGCCCTTGTGGAAGCATGGCTCCTGTTGTACCGCTGCTCAGCCCTGTTCTTGGGTGGAGGGAGGATTCATGAGCCACCTTTTGAGGTGTAGCCCTCGTCACCTAGCAGCCATCCAGTCGGGCTGGAGCACTGAAAAGCCTCGGCATCTGGGAGTGCGTCAAGATGTAAGCATCATGGGAGCTACCAGGGTACTTTGCACACACTTGCAGAATCTGCATCGTGAGATAACACACTACCTGCACGTTCATGGGGTGGAATCCCTTCCTGTTGACAAAGGCACCTGGCTCACCCGCTGGTGCCTTCATCGACACATGTATGCAGTCAATTGCACCCTGGACGCAGGGGAACCCAGCAATCGCTGTGGGGCCTCTTGCTCGCTCTGCCTGGCTGGCCTCACCCGTACAGTAATGAATGAAAGTCAATGCACACCTGAACAGAGCGTCTTTCACCAGCTTGACGTAACTGTGGATAGCTGATTGTGAGACGCCACACAGATCCCCCACTGAGCCTTGGAAAGAGCCAGAAGCGTAGTAGGTAAGGGCCACTGTGAACTTCAGCGCCATTGGCACCCACACAGTCAGAGCTGATCTCAGGCTCGTTCCTCTGACAGATGGAGGTCACTGTCTCCCTTGAGACATGGAGCCTGCTTCAGCATTGCACCTCAGACATATTGAGGTAGGTCCATCACCGCCTGTAAACTCTGGCAGCAGGATAGTGACGTTTTCTGCGGCCCCTTTCACCTTGGACTTCCTGCTGGCTCTGCCCTCGCCCCTTGTGCCTGCGCCTCTCCTCCCACAGGTCGCTCCCCTGGATGCTGCATTGGAACACCTGGCCTCCTCTCCCTTCTGTCTCTCTCTTCCCCCTAAAAGGAGGTTCCTCCAGCAGAGACCACAATCCCCATTACCAGGTTTACAGAAGGCTGTCTGATACCTGGAAGGGCCCACACGGTCTGAATCCTCTGGGGGCCTGGAAGAGAACAATGAGTCCTAAAATGAAGCCTAAAAATGCTCAGAATGCAGCTCTGAAGCAAGATGAAGCTGTTCAGTTCACAGACGCAACCAGCAGCAAGTTATACCCTAAACCCCTCACTATTCACATTGACAATGTCACTGACCTTTATTATCCCACCTGTGGATGAGCTTTTGTTAATTGTGGCCTGCCCGTGCGACAGCCGAAAAATCGCACAGGCTATGTAAAGTCAGAGTCAATTGATGTATCAAGGGCCTTAACTGGCCTCTTAATTAATGGAGGGCGTGCCTCTGACTCCATCGCGCGGCCGCCTTGCGAAACATGAGTGCGTGTTGACATCGGCACGCTTGGCTGACGTCATTGCACATTATTTCACACTCGAGCGGGTCAGGCGCACAAGTGTGCGCCAAGCAAAAAATTCTGCTGGTGGAAAAGATCATTGACATTGCACTGGTAATTAATTTAAAAAAAGAAAATTTTCAGTATTATTTTTCCTTATAAAACTGCAATACAGCCTTGCTCCAAAGAATCACTTAGTATTCTACAGTTTATATGCTGTCGTTGCACTTATATCATGCCAAGTTTATCAGCAAAGCCATACAAATCCAAAATTTGATGAAATATGGTTAACCAATACATCCAAGTTGAAAAGCACTTGCCATGTGCACAAATGGATTATACAAAATTGGATGCTAGTCAGATCACGTTGTAACTCCTGGGGTACTGTTGCAGCAAAAGGCAAGTAATGGTGTGATTGTGCTTCAAAGTTATCAGTAAGTTATATCATTAGCGTATTTTTTCTGATTGATGAATAGAAATGCAAGAATTTGACCTGGCAATTCTATTTGATCAGATTGCACTCAATACACCCAGCACTGGCTGGCAATAAAAACACACCATTTATTTCCTTGGGCCTCATGATGGATTTTAGTAGATGTGATCCCAGGGCCAAAATAGATGTGCAATGTAAAACAAGTACCTTTTACAGTTGAATAGACAATTATCTTGGTCACAACAATAAATAGCAACATCATGTCCTGAAGTGATATGTTGCCAGCCGCTCGGTTGAGTCTTTGACCTCACCTATGTTACTATGAGGAAACAGCAAACACCACCTTTCAAACACTAAAATAGAAGCAAAATACTGTGGGTGCTAAAAAAGTGCTTGAAATATTCAGGCCTGGCAGAAAACACTGTTTCTCTCCACATATGTTGTCAGATTTGCTGAGTATATCCACAGCACTTTCCGTTTTTATACTACCCTTCAAACAGCCAATTTAGAACGGTAATGGTAGATTTCCCATTGGAGGAAGAAAAAGGTAGCGAAGAAACAAAAAAATGCATACACACGCAATACATACCAATGTGTTCAAAATTGTCAATCAGTGTGTGCACAGTTGCAGCTTGAAGATGGAGCCGCTTCTCCGTCAGTGCAGTTATTTTTTCACTTCCTTCACCTGAATGGAACAAATTTGGTGCAATCACTACAGCAAGGTTACTGGCATCCATTTTGTTATCTTCTGACCTATATAGGGAATAAAAAGTTCACCAAATAGGCTTAAAACAATCTCTGGAACATCTTCACATTTCTTTACTACTTCTTTCCTTTTTCATTTTACATAGTGTTTACAGCTTGCCTTTAAATGGCTTTACACAGCTGTATTCCCGATTATGGGGCCAAATTCATGTGAATACCTTAGTAGTGCTTAATAACCATTCGCTAGAAGATATAGAAAATCTTCCCAGAGAGAGGTATTCAAATTTGCCTTCCCTCCTTAAAGAGAAGTACATGTTCCTCTGCTAAGTCGAATTCAGGAATTAATGTTGTGAACTGTGGATGTCAACTGCCTGCTTAATATAGCATGTTGTGGAACTCCAATGCTACATATTTGACGTTTGCTGCATACTGGGCTCTCTTCCTGTTATGAAGAGGAGAAAGAAAGCGGACAAGGAAAGGGGTGAAGAACAAGTTCCATCACCTTGTGCGAACGGGAAGAGGACCCACACATGAGCAGTTTTAATTTTTAAAAAGGCACCAAGAGTCTTCACTTTCTGTGTTGTAAAATTCTATGAATCTAGTTCTCAGTTGAGAGGCAGTGAAAATAGGATGGATGAATATCCACCATTGGATTGGAGTATGTGAAATCACATCACATCCCAATATTGCTCTCAGAAAACTAGCACACTGTTATAGTGTACATGAATGTACGCCTGATCAACATGTTTTGACGAATGCCCAAAATAAGAAACCCATTCCTCAATATGAAAGAATTAAATAAAATTGTAGTAATCATCCAGCATTAACACATACAGCTTGAAAATATGGAGTCAAGAGAGAGAAAAGGTAGCTAACAGACTGGGCAAAATGCAGAGAAACACATTTTGCAGTGAAGTAGTGCACACTAAAAATGTACCTTAACTCTTTATACATTGACAACTATCTTGATTCAAATATACTACATAGCATTTCTATAATACACACCTGAGGGACACGTTTTTAAGAAAATTCAGGAAGTAGCGCAGTGTATCTGCAGTTCTCTCAGGCAATAAACAGGATAGAAGAATTGTAGCAGTAATGCTCTCATCATTTTGTAGTTGTTGTGCCTTGAAGAAGGCTTCATGTAATTCTGCTGGAAGCACAGGCTCAGGTAGTTCCCGAAAAAACCGTTTCACCAGCCCTGCCACATCACAAGGGGGCGCCATTGTAATACATTTTTCACCTTGGTCCACTTTAGCCTGGTTAAACAAACAAACAAACAATTACAACACTGCACACAATTACCATTACAATATGGAGGAGGAGGAAGGCAATTGGATGGTATCACACGACCAGCCCCTCCCTACCTTATTTGTATCAAAATATTTTTTCACACTAGCTATTGTAAGGGATTTAAATGATCAGGAAACATTTTTCTGAAATGCCAATTTCCCTTAACCTGAACACACAAGAAAACAACCAGGAAGAAAATAAAGTGCACGGTTTTTATTTCACAAAAGCACCATTTCCTTAATTACCAAAGAGCTGGGTATCAAAACAACATTTGAATTTCAAAAGTGAGAAAAAATATTAGATTACCACTGAAATATGGTCTTATTTTGTTTCAATTGGTTTGAAATATAGTATATTACACACAAAATTTACATGGCAAAAACTGAATACATTTGAATGTGCTATATCCTTGAAACACTTATAATACTAAAACCATCTTCATGCCTATAGGTCATGATTCTTTGAGATTACAAGGAAATCTGAATACAAGAAAAGGTGACAAGTTGCATCAGTTCATAAAAAAGAACAAAGAAAGTAAGAGGGGAATGATGCGAAATTTCATATAAGGAATGAAGATCACACTTAAAATTAACTTAATATTTCCTTTGTCTTCTACATATAAATTATATAGCATCATTACTAGACTCAAAATCTGACAGTCATGGCTCCGATGCCAGCTGCAGTCTTCCTTTTAGAAAGATGGTCATCCTGTTGTGATTGGTAACCTTGCCCCTACACTTCTGTCCCTGTGGTGCTGGGGGTGTTGACTCAGTTTGATGACCATGACCACTCCCTGGCACCTGCTCAGTGGTAAAGGCAGCTACTTACCAAGTGCAGAGTCCCCCTTTGCCCCGCTTTATAGGGACAGGGTGATGCACTAGGGTAGCCTCGACTGGCCCCCTCACTGCGCACCCGCCTCTCCTAGGCTGCTCAGAAACTGAGATCTTGTGAAACCTGTGTTCCCTTATCCACCCTTCCCATTGAACAAGCTCTTAACCAGCTTATAAAACTAGTTCAATAGGGAGGAGAGTGGGATTCCTGACTGGTGATTATTGTCAGTGCCATGATCGGTGTCTTGAAATTGACATGCTGTCCGGCGTTGATATTTTCAGGGCAACCTTCTTCTGTTCCCCCTTTCAGGGGCCCTGAAAATTTAACCCTGAGGCAAAAAAAATTGGAGCTGCAAATATAGGGCAGGGCATAATGATACAGCTGTGTAGCCCTTTACCCTAAATTTTGTAATCCACATTTCTCTTTACAAATCCTGACAGACCTACTGTCTCTTTCCAGGGCTGTGATTTTATTTCTAATTTTTCCCCAGTTGCTCTGCTGAAACAGATGGAGAAAGGCAGAACAAAATAAAAATGGACAGCTCAATTTGCTTACTTCTGCCAATCAATAGTACTACCTACTGCTTTCTGCACACCCTCTTTGCTGGTTATGTCTACTACTGTCAGGGGAGATTGTTTTAGCAACCTCTACATGTTCTACAATATCCACTGACATTTCTTATGTGAACATCAGAACAGGAATTGAACATTTAGCTCTTTGGGCCTGTTCTGCTATTCAATGAGATCATGCTCATCTGCAACCTAACTCCATGGCTTGACTGAGATTTTTTTAATGCCACTAGGTAGCCTTGAAGAGGAATAAATTAATTGCACTGACTAAAGTTAATAATGGCCAAGATTAAGTCTTGATGATCCTGCTGAGAAGCTTGCATTAAATAACTTTAGGAATAAATTAAATTAAGAATTGAATCACGATCTTAACGAAACAAGACTTATCGCTGCACCACGCGACAGCCATTTTTTTTCCAAACTGGATAGAAGAATATACAATAGTCATTTGTACATTGTGAACAAGTGAGGGAAAATGTTATAGAAATAGAATGGAACATTGTACATGTATTTTAATGTTTCAAAACTCAAAAAATACACTTTGCAACAACTTGCATTTCTACACTGCCTTTGACGCAGTAAGGTTTTCCAAAGCACTTCAAGCAAAATTTGACACCAAGGCAAATAAGGAGACATTCAGAAAGACGACCAAACACACGATCAAAGAAGTAGGTTTTAACGAGTGTATTAAAGTGGAGGAGAGAGGTAGTCAGACTAATTATTAGGGAAGGAATACCAGAAATTTTTTTTTCATATACAGGATGTGGGCGTCGCTGGCTAGGCCAGCATTTATTACCTATCCCTAACTGCTCTCAAGAAGGTAGTGGTGAGCTGCCTCGTTGAACCGCTGCAGTCCCTGCAGTTTAGGTACACCCACAGTATTGTTAGGGAGGGAGTTCCAGGATTTTGACCCAGCAACAGTGAAGGAACGGTGATATATTTCCAAGCCAGGATTATGAGTGGCTTGGAGGGGAGCTTCCAGGTGATGGTGTTCCCATGTGTCTGCTGCCGTTGTCCTTCTAGATGGTAGTGGCCATGGGTTTGGAAAGTGCTGCCTAAGGAGCCTTAGTTTCTGCACTGCATCTTGTAGATTGTACACATTGCTGCCACTGTTGGTCACCTAGGACACTACCCTGAGGAACTCCTGCAGTGATGTCCTGGAACTGAAATGATTGACAACCACAACCATCTTCCTTTGTGCTCGGTATGACTCCAACCAGTGAAGTTTTTCCTGATTCCCATTGCCTCCAGTTTTGCTAGGGCTCCTTGATGCCATATTCAGTCAGATGCTGCCTTGATGTCGAGGGCAGTCACTCTCACTTCATCTCTGGTGTTCAGCACTTTTGTCCACATTTGAACCTAGGCTGTAATGAGGTCAGAAGCCTAGACAGCTGAAATATGGCTGCTAATGGTGAAGCAAAGAAAACTGGGGATGCACAAGAGGCCAGAATCTTAGGAGCACTGAGATTGCAGAGGGTTGTGGGGCTGGAGGAGGTTACAGAGATAGGGGGAAACAAGGCCATGGAGGGATGTGAAAACAAGGATGAGGATTTAAAATTGAAATGTTGCTGAAGCAGGAGATTAACATGTAATCTACATTAAAAACAATTAAATATAACATTTAATATAAATCAATAAATGAGGTTAATGTCTCTACTTCGTCCAGCACTCCTAGCTGGACTGATCTCAGCTTACTTGATTCTTTGGAGAGTCTCCTAAGTGACTGTACTGTGTACTACAAAGTTAGACACAGGCTGGGATTTTCCAGCCCCATTGTGGCGGGACCCGCCACAGGAAATTCGGTGGCCTAGCCAAAAGTCCATCGACTTTTGGCGGGACCAGGCGATCCCGGTGGTGGGCAGGGCCGGAAATTCCCACCCACAGTTTTTTGGAATCTCAAGATTCCACAATAACGTAGGCAAACGTAGCCACTTTGGTGTCCGTGAAGGACTAGGAAAAACAGAACTATCCCCATTTCAGTATAATTCAGGTGCAAAGTTAACATTTGACCTTAAAACAGTATTTTTTTTAATCTTCATTACCTTTAGAGCTTTAAGACGAATCACGGATCCCGATTTTCTGAAGAGTCCCTCTGTGTGAATGTGCTTTCCTAAATAGTCACAGGCATCAACTAGAAACCTGAAAAGTCAGATCATGACTAATTATTGCAAAACCATAATTGTTAAGATTCATTACATTTGATATCTCTCTAATATCTTAAAATATTTTCAAGCTATACATTTTTCAGTTAACACAAAACCACACTATATTTAAATGAGCTTCAAAAGGATGAAAAATGGTATATCAGAGCAATTTTCACTGAAAAGCTCCCATTTCATATAAAAAAAACTGAAATAAAAAGGGGCAATCAAATGCACCACGGAATCTTTGAATTCTGGAGCAAGATTTCAATTGTGGGTTGAAACCCCGACATTGCGAAGACCTCCGGGTCCCAACCCTGTGCAATGTGGAAAAGCAGATGCGCTGCAATTTTGCTATGCAATGCGCTTAACTGTCCAGGAAACGTGTTCGCCGCTAACCCCACCGTCTCCAAAAATCCAAAATCCCACCCTCGGTGGCATGCTACGAGCAATTTATTGGAACTGCATTCAAATAGATCAACTGGCCAAAGCACCCAAAGTGATGTTCTGATGCAAAGTGCATTGGTATAAGCTAAGTAGTTATCTATTAAGTCTATCCAAATATATTTTAACTTAGTACCCAAACAAAATGCAGTTAAACAAACAGTTTTCATACCTTGTCAAGAAATGGTCTCCTGCTATGTTGTATCAATCGATGATGCAAGTTATACAACTAGTCTATAGGAACATAGTTACTCACTGCATTTTCAGCTATCCTTTTACTAGATTTCCAAACTTAAAGCAAATAATTTATGCAGCATTTAAAAGTACCAGTTTAACTATCATTTAGCATCTTAGTTTCTCCAAAAACGATATATTTTGCAAACAAAAATAACTGTGTTAATGTTTTTTACATCTGCACCTTTAAAAGGATTTGAATTATCCAAGTATTCTACCTTAATCGTCAAACAAAATTGCATTTAAACAAAACAGTTCTAATCCTTTTCCAATACAAAAAATACTCAACAACAGGGAACTCTTTGTTTACAAACATTTTACAAATAAAAAGATCACTAAACATTTTATATCCTCAGCCTTTCGATCATGTGAAAAATCAGTTCAATCTCTTTTTCTACTCACTGAGGAACGGTAGTATGTTCAAGGACAGTGCACTGTGGCAGAGCATGCAGAGGGGTGCCAAATACTTCACTGTATGTTATTTTCTTGTCCTAAAAATATTGATAAAGAATGCATGAGTGCACACTTGCATTTAATTAGATATTACCTACATTACCAAAATAACCCAAGGAAAATGGAAGTATATCCTCTTTTAATAGAGATACAACGTATGAAAATACACATCCGGTTAAATTCCAACAGAATCCCTCCATACACTCGACTTGACTAAACCTTAGCTCTGTCTAAATTTTCTGCTCTTGGGCAAGAATCCACTATGGAAAAATAGTGTGCAAGCCACAGGTAGGTGAAGACTTCTCAGTAGTTTGATTCTCGAAGACTGAAACATGCTTACCAAAGTTGCATTTTGTGTTAAAATGTAATAACAGCAAGTTCAGAACAAGTTTTCCTTTTGAAATTTGATTACTAGCAAACCAAAATTCTTTCAAAGCAAAACCATTTGAAGTTCTTCTTATACAGTATAAATTCTTGTTCCCTTTGAGATTTGGTATTCTTTGTTTCTGTCCTGATGAGTGTAAGACGAAAAGCTTTGACAGCATGTTTGTCTTTTCAGCAATATTCAAGTTCTGTACTATCAAAAGGCCATTTGTATATCTTATTTTTAAAAAATGAATGTACTAAACCATTCAAATTCCTTTCGGCTGATTTGAGAGTAATGTGCTTCCCACTGTGTTTTATATTACATGATAATTTTTTTTTAAATGTGCACTGATAAGGGCAAATGATGCAAAATAACTTCAGGTTCACAGGACCATTTCTCTTACAAAAATGAAAGGACACTGAAGAGTCACCCACTGCACTGAAAAATTTATCAGGCTTTCAGTTTATTACTCTGTAAACACAAGACTGCAATAAATTGGTACGAAGTGACTTCTGAACATACAGATCATGCTAGTCATAACCACATCATTGAACGTGCAGTAACATTTCACTTCCTGAAATTAGGCTATTCTTTTTCAAAGTTTAGCAAGGTCAATCCAAATATTATCATATGCTTAGTACAGTTACAGAGCTAACAAAAACAGAAAATGCTGGAAAAGCTCAGCAGGTCTGACAGCATCGGTGAAGAGAGAAACAGAGTTGACGTTTCCAGTCCGTATGACTCTTCTTCAGAGCTTCAGTTACAGAGCTGCCCGGCTTCCTAAATATTAACTCTTTGAATGGATCATGCGTTTTTCTAGTATGAGCAATTTAAATGAGTGCCATAAAACCAAAGCATTTTCATCACTTTACTACAGTACACTGCCATTGGCACCAAATGCTTAACCACAAGCAAAACAAATCATGTCCCTGTGGTTTGACTGATGGTGCATTATAAAATTTGACTGCACTGTATGATACTGAGATTTAAGACCTTAGGTTTGTTCCATGAGCTGTGCTAAATTTTCAGTATATAATTGACCTCAGGGCCCTCTAGCTTAAGCAGGATAACCTCCAAGCACAAATATTCAATTAGAGAAGTTTATTTTAAATTGATTATGACTTATTGACAAGAACCCACTCTCCCAGTCTCAACATTATTCCCGCATTCTCCTTTTTAGCTGCTAAAACTAAGTTTGCTAACAAGTGGACCTTAAATCAGAGACCTGCAAGGAATTATTTTGATTTATTTTTAAGGCGAATTCCTAAAAACATCTACTGAAGATACTCTTTGCTATTTTAAGCACAACAATTAAATTTCCTCAAACATTATGACATTTTCAAACACCAATCCTGCAGCGTTTTATAGAATACAAGATTCTCAAGAAGCCAATTCAAGAACAAAAACCATTCAATATTGTAAAATTGTACAACCATGTGTAAACAGAAAAAGCATTCCTACATATACATTTAAAAAGCAAAGATAAATGTTGGAAGTCTGAAATAAGGTTTGACACAGGGATATGCATAAAATGTTAAACTGTTTTCAAATAGTGATCAAGGTCAATGCAAATACCATCACAAGTTTAATACTGAGCCACAGACAACTTTCTGTGCATGAGCAGTACTATACAATGAGGCTTTATAATACATCATTACAACAGGCATCAACACACATAACTGCTGTGAACATGTGCTCCCCTCTTTATTGGAAGGGCCATCCTAGAGTATAAGGGGAACACTGCTACTATAAAACTACAGTATATGGTTCTAACAAATAAATACCACACTCCGAATATTCTGTCACTATTTCCATTCAGCAGTGTGGAAAAGAAAAAAGTTCACACCAACAGCAGAAATACATCAAAGGATCTAGTAAAGAAACACAGCCTGATAAAGGACACACATTGTGGATTCTGGAACAGGGGGTCTGGGAAGCAACAGGTGATCCAGAAGAGGACTGAGGAAGGAAAATGCTCGCTGCCACCAAACTTCCATACAGCAAATTATTATACAAGGATCTGTGTCAAATCTGCACACAAGTTTTAGCATAAATCATTCAATTTCCCTTGTGTTGATGATGCTGTAGTTTTAAAAAATGATTACGGCTGTAGAAACCAACCCATCTAAAAGGAGAGGTTTTATCGAGGCTAGGTACATCAAAATTTTAATAACAGCAAAACTGTCAGCACAAGTTATCACTACTCCACTGAAACTGACAGCAACTTCTGGAGTGTGCATATGCACAATTAAAGGTAGAAATCCACAAGTTGTTGTCTGTGATTCTACTCTTCCCCAAAGCACGTGGCTGTTGAGGCACCCATTCAGCAATCAGTGGTCAATTTATGAATTTAACAAGTACTTCCAATGTTACATTGTTAGTCTTGCTGTAAGAACCCTTGCAAAAGTTACACCTTGTTAAATGATGTGTAACCGACCTTTTAAGGGCACACTAACTTCATAATTATTGCTAAACACTTTCACTAGCTCTAAAAACTAATTTTATATAGAACCATAGAACACTACAGCACAGAAAAACAGGCCATTTGGCCCTTCTAGTCTGTGCCGAAATATTATTCCACTAGTCCCATTGACCTGCACCCAGTCCATAACCCTCCAGACCTCTCCCATCCATGTATCTATCCAATTTATTCTTAAAACTTAAGAGTGAGCCTGCATTTACCACGTCAGATGGCAGCTCCTTCCACACTCCCACCACTTTCTGAGTGAAGAAGTTCCCCCTAATGTTCCCCCTAAACCTTTCCCCTTTCACCCTAAAGCCATGTCCTCTCGTGTTTATCTCTCCTAATCTAAGTGGAAAGAGCCTACTCGCATTTACTCTGTCTATATTCCTCTTAATTTTGTAAACTTCTATCAAATGTCCCCTCATTCTTCTACGTTCCAAGGAATAAAGTCCTAACCTGTTTAATCTTTCTCTGTAACTCAACTCCTGAAGACCCGGCAACATCCTAGTAAATCTTCTCTGCACTCTTTCAATCTTACTGATATCCTTCCTGTAGTTAGGTGACCAGAACTGCACACAATACTCCAAAGTTGGTCTCACCAATGTCTTATACAACCTCACCATAACATCCCAACTCCTACACTCAATACTTTGATTTATGAAGGCCAGTATGCCAAAAGCTTTCTTTACAACCCTGTCTAACTGTGACGCCACTTTCAGGGAATCATGTATCTGAACTCCCAGATCCCTTTGTTCCTCCGCACTCCTCAGTGCCCTACCATTTACTGTGTATGTCCTACCTTAGTTTGTCCTTCCAAAATGCAACACCTCACACTTCTCTGCATTAAATTCCATCTGCCATTTTCTGGCCCATTTTTCCAGTTGGTCCAGATCCCTCTGCAAGCTTTGAAAGCCTTCCTCGCTGTCCACAACGCCTCCAATCTTAGTGTCAGCAGCAAACTTGCTGATCCAATTTACCACATTATCATCCAGATCATTGATATAGACAACAAACAACAATGGTCCCAGCACAGGTCCCTGAGGCACACCACTAGTCACAGGCCTCCAGTCTGAGAAGCAATCATCCACTACCACTCTCTGTCTTCTCCTACACAGCCAATTTCGAATCCAGTTTACAACCTCTCCATGGATACCAAGTGTCTGAACCTTCTGAACTAACCTCCCATGTGGGACCTTGTCAAAGGCCTTACTAAAGTCCATATAGACAACATCCACAGCCTTTCCTTCATCTACTTTCTTGGTAACCTCCTCAAAAAACTCTACAAGGTTCGTTAAACACGACCTACCACGCACAAAGCTATGCTGACTATCCTTAATCAGCCCTTGGCTGTCCAAATAATTGTATATCCGATCTCTCAGAACACCTTCCAATAATTTACCTACTACTGACGTCAGGCTCACTGGCCTGTAATTACCTGGTTTACTTTTGGAGCCTTTTTTAAACAACGGAACAACATGAGCTATTTATGGAATGCCAATTTTTTGCATTATGATTTTTTACAAAATGTGGATTTAAGTTTGTTTACTTCATTGCTGATTGCAAACTCTAGGCCAATATAAAAGAACAAATGCAGAAGACTATGTTGACCTGGTGTACTAATTTAAACTGATCAAAGGTTCATGGGATTCAGCAAAGCCCTATCACATCAGATCAACAAAGGTATCCCTTTTTGCAAAGAGGGCACCAAAAATATTTTAAGAGTTTTAGTGAAAATATGGAATTATGAACACAAACTTTCAAGTAAGTTACCAATGCAAGCACGTTACAGCCAATGAAGTACCCCTGAAGTATGATCAATGTGGTAACATAGGAGCCACAGTGAACTTGCACACAGCAAGGTCCCACAAACAGCAATGTGATAAATTATCAAATGGTCAGTTTTGGAGGGGTCGAAGGATAGAACAAAATGAGAATTTCCCTGCTCTTCCTCAAAACAGTACTGTGGGATCTTTTGTTTCCATTTGAGAGCAAAAGAGGCCTCTGTTAAATGTCTCATCCGAAAGGACAGTTCAGCACTGCCTCAGCGTAGGTTATGTATGCAAGTCCCTGAAGTAGGATATGAACATACAACCTGACTCAGTGTTAACACTGAGCCAAGACTGACACTCAATGGCCCTTATTTACAACAAAATAAGCATTCCTTTATGTACCTTAGATGGCAATACAGAAAAATGAGCTCACTTCATAGGAAAAATAATTATAAAGTGGATTCATTTATACAACATAATTCTTACAGTTCATTTGCATATTCTGGGCTATGGCAAACACCATATTTTCCAAAATATGAATACACGAAACTGAACTTGTACCACTTGAGGAAACTGGGTTCTTTAAATTCGACAGTTAGTAAAATTGTCCAAATATTGTGAACAATCTGCTAGATTTCTGGACCTTGATATGATTTAATGCATATTCATGTTCCTTCTATCCCACCAGTCACACTGTTACACAACTGAGCCTGCATTCACTTTTATAACCCATTTTTGAATTCATATACTGCCATGTTACGAATATGCATCACATCATTGAATTTTCAAAAAAGACTCAAATTTTTTCTGATATGTAACTGAATAGGAACTGCTGGCAAAGTCTGCATTAGTTCATTGACTTCATTCTGTGGCCCAAACACCAACAGTCTGAGTCAGCATTAAGGTTGTGAATTCAAATGAAACATTCTAGACCACATCCAATTTAAAATCAAAACTCGATCAAATTCTTAACAGAAAAAATCCTTCAACCTCCTAAATTCAGTTGGTACCTACTTGGATTAGTTGGGACAAATATGGGCACCCAGTATGTATAAATAACCACATTTAGCAAGTTTGGAAACAGTTGAACAAACAACAGGGAATGATGGGAGCTTCAGTTAAATTGGTTAAGAAGCAAAATTTGAAAATACTTATAAAAGGGCTTAGAATTACACAGGATTTAGTCTTATGTCCTGTGTTCACACTAAACCAAGGTAAATATTGATATTTCATTCCAGTTCTCTGCTTTCCCCTTGTCCAATGTAAACACTGCAGCTCATTGTAAAAATATCTTATTTGAAACCCATATAAACATTCTATTTATTTCATTTTAATGTACACGTCAGGCCTGCGATTCAATAAGTACATTGTAATTAGTTGAATTCGCTTCCCAACATTCAGTATTTCACTGGCTCTCTTTTCCCAGCCAATTTGAACGTTGTATTTCACTGACCTTCACACACTGAATTTCACTCGGACACCTACCCCTTCCAAACAATTTAACTATTGTATTTCACTCTGGAACTACCCATCCATGAAACTATATCACATTCAGAACTCCCATCTCCCTTACAATTAAAACATTGTGAGCAAAAATTGAGCTCCTCTGCCCTGCTTTTTGGGAGTTAAAGTGCCCTTCAAGCTCCAAAATGGTATCCTATGGCATACACACACTTTTGGGACACTGGTGGCAGAAGTCATTTTGGTAAGGATGTTAAAGCTCACACAAACAGCCGGTAGAATTATACAGCACTGGCAGATTGTGGCGTCACTCAGCATTTAATACTGATTTGACACTAGCGGTGGCATTTTGGAGTTCAATATTCCAGCTGACATCCTCTCAATCTTGTACAGCTGTACATGCGGGCAACAGCAGGAAAGACCCTCTTACAGTGCTATCTAAAAAAAAGCATCAACCACTAACAAGTTAATTGGTTGTTGATCTCTTCTGACTATTGCTTTAATTCTTTAAGTGTTTTGCGCTTTCTACAGTAGTTTAAAGTTGCCAAAGTCTACAGGGAGTGGTGTGGGCATGTGCTGAAGGACATTCTTGACAGCTGCACAATCAATTGCTCTCAGGCATGTGTGTACTAGCAGGCATTCCCCTTGGACTAACAGCACAATGGGGAGAATAAAAAAAGACACACAGTGCAGGAAAACCTGCTGGAATATGAATGAAGGGGCAGTGTGAGGAAGACCTTATCCATCCAGCATGTTCAGATGCAAACTTTCCCTCTTAAGCGGAACAACACAAGGCATCAGTGCTTAGTAAGTACGCCCTCAATGAAACCTGCCACCATCTGCAGCCACAACTACAAAGTCAGAGCAGGGCAAGGACCACACTGACAATGACTATGAAGGAGGCCATGCTGATGACCTGTTAAATATCTGACTCCCTCCAGGCTGGAGATATTTGCAACATTTCAATTTATTACTTATTGTTTATAAGGGCACAGAAATGATCCATTGAAAGCTAAATATATTTAATTATTTCTGGTCAGAAAAGCAGGAGGAGAAAGTATATGGATTCACTAGTTTTTCAGGGTTTCCCATGGTGTAGGGTGTCACTGAACATATGCACATTGCTTTGTGGACACACATGAAAATTCTGTCCTATAAGAGGAACCAAAAGGAAATCTACTCCCTCAACATTCAGTTGATGCATGACCATTGGCAGCGCATCATGCAGGTCAATTGCCCGGTATCCCAGCAGCAGTCATGATACATTCATTCTGCTGAAGTTTGCCATGCCAGCTGCATTAAGTCACCACAGCAAACCTAAAGGAGGCCACTGGGAAACAAGAGCTGTCAGCTGACCACATGTCTCAGGACTCTGAAATACAATCCATATATTGCCAATGCACTATATATTCAGTGTGCATGTCCATCAGCCCTTTTCTATACACTGCTCCATCGGAATCCTCAGCAGTACTTGCGTGTGACTTTACCTTCCAGGGAGCTGGCATCCCTGCTATTCTTTCCACCTCCAACCCTGGCTATAGTCACTCCTGCCCATGACTTACAATATGCAGATCCCACCTCCATGCCAACCTCTAAATTGCATTGAGTGCCAATATCTGTGTTGGTATCTGCAAGTGTGAGAACAAGTGTGTTATCATCACAGTCTTCTTGCTATTGCTCCACTGCCTGGCCAGGTTTCACTTCTTGGATATCTAAAAGGAAAGCGGTGCAAAGGTAAGGTTGTGATGAGGGGATGTGGGAAAGTAAAAAGGTGCATGTTTACATTATCTCCAGGTAAATCAGAAAAGTGTGTGGATTAAGGGGAAGGGGGATGCGAGGAGGATTAACCATGAGGATACCCTTATTTTTGATGGTTGCAGCCCCAGTGGCCATCCCAATAATGGCCAGCACTATCTCCTCCAAGAGGATGAAGCATATAGGGCATGCCTGTCCCTCTCAAGTTAACTCTGGTGCCTCGATTGTATGCCAACTCATCTTGCAAGAGACAAGTGTCATTAAGTGTTGTGCAACCTATTTTTAATTAATGTGGCTGTTATGTTAGAATAGCTGGCAGTGTGTGCAAGGTCTGCAGTGGTGCCAAGCGTGTGAGGGTGCAGTGGAACATATGAATGTCAGGTATGAGTCCTGATTGATAGAGATTGTTGATAGGTGAGTGATAGGGGTGTGGTGCATTGAGCAATGTCTGAGGCTAGTTTTGTAGTTGGTTAGATATGGAATTTGAAGTTGCACTCACTGACCTTAACCACTCCTGTGAGGTCACTGAACTTCTTGCAGCACTGTATCCAGGTCCTCAGAACATGACAATTGGCATTGGCCTCCATGGCTATCTGCCCCCCTGCCGTCTGAGCGTACGTCTGGAGGTCCTCCTGCAGATAGTGGACAACTCTCCTCTTTTCCGCTTCTGCAACCATTGCAGTACCCAAGAACCTTGGAGCCCACTCTTTCCTAATTTGTGCCATTCTTCAACATTTCACAGGTCAAGTTCCCTTTCTGGAGGACTGTCAGTGCCTGCTCCAGCCACATTGTACCCCCCTTTAATGGGCACAGGCTAGCTTTAAGTGGTCAAATACACTCATGATATTTCGACCCTAATAGTCAACAAGTTATCATTGGCTAGTAGCTGAAATCATTATATTGACAAGGCAGCAGGAAGCTGACACACTGCCTGCACTGTAATCAATGGGCAAAAGTTAATTTTGCATTGTAAACCCCACACCCGTTTTACGGGTTACCAAATTTAGCCTCCTTGTATTTCATATGGGCCAAATAGCGAGCATCGGGCTAGGAGGTGGACAATCAGACATGGTTCAAATGAAAAGAGGAGTACAACAGTCTGTGTATTGTCACCAAAATTATTCAATCTATACACAGAATAAATATTCAGAGTCAGGGATACTTCCAGGGGTGAAAATTGGAGGCAAGAACATAAACTTGCTCAGTACTACTTGCAGAATCAGAAGAGGCCTAACAAAATATCAGAGATCAAGTAAAATCTAGAAGTTTAGAATATGGATTGAGTGTGAACACCAAAAAGACGAAAACAATGGTGGTCAGAAGGAATACATTAGAAGAAACTAGTGTGAAAACAAATAGTTAGGTTTGTCTATTTAGGACAAATGATAACATTTGTGATGCAGAAGTCAGAAGAAGCATAGAGAAAGCCAGAAGTAATTTTGAGAAGAGGAAGGATGTGTTAACAACAAGGAAACTCAAGTTTGTAACAAGTAAAAACAACTCATGAGATGTTACATTCTATCCACTTTCCTTTAAGTCTCAGAAAGCTGGACAATAGGTAAAGATCTATGGAAGAAAGTAGAGGTCTTTGAAATGTGGTTGTTAAGGTGTATGTTTAGAATTCCACATACAGAGCATAAGAAAAATGAAGAGGTGCTTGAAATTGCAAATGAAAAAAGAACTTTAAAATGTGACATCCAGAAACGAAACGTCTGTAGTTCGGCCATTTTATCAGAGTTGAAAACCTACACAGATCTCTTCGAAGTGGGAGGAAGCAGAAAGAGGGATCAACCTAGGCACCGTGCCAACCCCTCATACTGCCAGTCTATTGTAAACATTGGAAAAACTCAGCAGGTCTAACAGCATCTGTGGGAAGACACTTCTTCAGTCATACGGACTCTGAACGTTAACTCTGTCTTTCCATCCACAGATACTGTCAGACCTGCTGAGTTTTTCCAGGATTTTCTGTTCTTGTTTCAGATTTCCTGCATCCGCAGTATTTTGCTTTTATCCTACTGTAAACATTAATGCTCACCAACCCCACCCCCCGAGTCTATTGTAAACATTCCTGTTCACTAACCCCCCCACCCCAGTTTATTGTAAACATTCCTGTTCACTAACCCCCCCCAGTCTATTGTAAACATTCCTGTTCACTAACCCCCCCCCAGTCTATTGTAAACATTCCTGTTCACTAACCCCCCCCCCAGTCTATTGTAAACATTCCTGTTCACTAACCCCCCCCCCAGTCTATTGTAAACATTCCTGTTCACTAACCCCCCCCCAGTCTATTGTAAACATTCCTGTTCACTAACCACCCCCCCCAGTCTATTGTAAACATTTCTGTTCACTAACCTCCCCCCCCCAGTCTATTGTAAACATTCCTGTTCACTAACCTCCCCCCCCCAGTCTATTGTAAACATTCCTGTTCACTAACCCCCCCCCCCCAGTCTATTGTAAACATTCCTGTTCACTAACCTCCCCCCCCCAGTCTATTGTAAACATTCCTGTTCACTAACCCCCCCCCAGTCTATTGTAAACATTCCTGTTCACTAACCCCCCCCCCAGTCTATTGTAAACATTCCTGTTCACTAACCCCCCCCCAGTCTATTATAAACATTCCTGTTCACTAACCCCCCCCCAGTCTATTATAAACATTCCTGTTCACTAACCCCCCCCCCAGTCTATTATAAACATTCCTGTTCACTAACCCCCCCCCCAGTCTATTATAAACCTGCTGTGTTACAATCAATCCCCCCCACCCTGGCCCTGATCTCTTACCCGGCCGAGCTCCCGGCCCTGTGTCCGCTCGTTGTTGATCCTGTTCCAGTTTTTCACTTTGATGCCATAAGCTCGGAGCTGCTGCACTGCGGCCAGTCTCAGCACATTCCTGTCGGCCTTCATGTCGGGGCTGGAGGCTGCGAGTGCGGTCAAGCAAAGTCCCCTCGTCCCGGTGTCCGATCGGCTCCTCTCCCCATCCGCGGCCGGGCCCTAACTCACTCCCCCCGTCCCAACTCCCCGCTCACTGCCCCCCTCCCGGGCTCTCGGACCCTCCCTCTCTCTCCCCTCCCTCTCCCTCTCTCTCCCCTCCCTCTCCCTCTCACTCCCCTCCCTCTCCCTCTCACTCCCTCTCCCTCCCCTCCCTCTCACTCCCTCTCCCTCCCCTCCCTCTCACTCCCCTCCCTCTCCCTCCCCTCCCTCTCCCTCCCCTCCCTCTCCCTCCCCTCCCTCTCACTCCCCTCCCTCTCCCTCTCACTCCCCTCCCTCTCCCTCTCACTCCCCTCCCTCTCCCTCTCACTCCCCTCCCTCTCCCTCTCACTCCCCTCCCTCTCCCTCTCACTCCCCTCCCTCTCCCTCTCACTCCCCTCCCTCTCCCTCTCACTCCTCTCCCTCTCACTCCCCTCCCTCTCCCTCTCACTCCCCTCCCTCTCCCTCTCACTCCCCTCCCTCTCACTCCCTCTCACTCCCCTCCCTCTCACTCCCCTCCCTCTCCCTCTCACTCCCCCCCTCCCGGGCACTCGGCCTCCCTCTTTCTCTCTCTCTCCCACACACTCCCCCCACCTCCCGGGCGCTCGGCCTCCCTCTTTCTTTCTCTCTCTCACTCTCGTCACTCAAACGGTGGCGCTGCTGAAGCGCGCGCTTGTGATTGGTCCGAGCCGTTTGAAATGCGGGCTGCGCGCGCAGTCTAACGGTCAGCGGGTATGTGCTGGGAAAGGGCGGACATCGTGAACAGTGGGGGGGTGGTGATGGGAAGGAAGAAGGGGGAAGAGGGAGGGGGATGGAAATGAGGAGGGGG